>NW_027530974.1:8727303-8729129 GCF_008692635.1 Crocuta crocuta
ATATATATATATATATATATATATACACACACACACACACACACACACACACGAAGAATCAGTGCATTTCCCTAAGTGCCTAAATTTCTCCAGTGAGATTTCGGTAGGCAAAATAAAATTCAAAATTCGTTCGTCATGAACTTGGTTCATAGCAAATTCACAATATTCCAGTTTAAAAAATTAGTTAAAATAAAATTCAAATATAAATGAAAAACAATTTGGTTATCACCAGTCCTAATGTCTTATCTTATTTACTACATTTCAGTTTTTTAACTCAGCCAACTACTTTGGACCCCTGAATTATTCGATTTTTTTTGGAGGTGCCTGTTTAATCTACCTTAACATATTACCCTATCAGCCTTTTCTCTTGGTTTTTTATAATAAGAGGTCGGTATTGACCCTGATAAACCTTCAGTGAGAAAAGTCTCCCAAATATACTCAACTTCTCTTTGCCAGGCTAAAGACACTAAAATGTCTCTGCGCACTTTATCTGGCATTTCACGCCTTGCCATTTCTGCTCAATGTTTTGTAAAATAGAAAATTTGTGTCGCATGCTCGCCAGACGTTACTGTCCTTAACTTTTAATGAGTGTTAACACTGCTCTAGGCATTACACCAAACACCAAAAAGAGCACCACCTCTACTTAGTCTATCTAAATAATAGATTGAAGACCAGGTTGCACATGTGGATATATTTTAATCAATATGCGTTTACTGCTGCTGTAAATTACACGAAAACACAGCTACTTCCCAGGTGTCATTACCACCCACAATAACCCAATGGGCATTCTCCCACTTTATGCTGTTAACTGTTCCTGAAAAGTTGCACGTAAATCAAATAATGTTAAATGCTGTCAAGGAAACCATTATCCTATGAAGAACCCTTTTACGAAGCAATAGGTAGCATATTATTAACTTACTGAAATTTGGTATAAAATTCTGGGGTGTTTCTCCTGTAGTCATTTATTTTGAATTCCGAGAATGCATACAATTCATTTTTTTTTTCATCCAACGGTGTTAAAGCCCCGCGATCAGCAAGGCAATATAAAACAGAGCGCCTCGTTTCAAAATAGGAGTGAAAAGCCATAGACACCCATAATGCAAGGGGAAAAGGATATATTCCAACTACTAAAGGGACGCTAGAAAAATTCACAGTGGGAAAAAAACTGACAGCAAATTAATGATGTGTTTACATACTTTTTACATACAAATAAAAGTGACTTACTAAAAATTTGTATAAGCTCTTAGTTTGGTTTTTTTTTCCTTTGGTTTAGCTCTCTGGCAACTATGTCTGGATGAAATAGTTAAATCTCAAAATAAAATCCATGTACCTGACTGGAGAGCACATGACTCCATTCATTCATTCATTCATTCATTGAATCAAACACCAGATACATGGCATTGCTGACTCTGCCGTGACATATGTAAACCAGCTCTCTGGGCCAGCTGGTAAAAGAGTCTGTTAATTTAAAATAACCTGTTTGTTAATTGCTTTCAACCCAAGTCGTTCTCTTCCTGCACTTTGAACCCTAAAGGTAGTCGGGAGTAAATGTGTCTGGGAAAGAGAGGTAATTAATGAACGCAAGCAGGCAGTTGCGGCTGCAAGAGCCCGGATGGAGCGGGCTCCGAGCAACTGATCCTGCTGGTCTCTTGGAATTTTTTTCCCCCTTTTCCTTCTGCCGCCTCTTTGCAGGCCACCACTGGAACACTCTGCCAACGTGGGCTCTCGCATCAGCCCTCTGGCACACCGCGGTGATCAGTAGATAAAGCCTTCCCAGCAGTCACGGCCGCCGCTGCCATCCCCGAGCCACAGCAGCGAGCGAGCGG
>NW_027530974.1:8729250-8732235 GCF_008692635.1 Crocuta crocuta
GAGCGAGCGGCTCTGCGGAGCTCGCTAACTGCCTCTCCACCTGCCGTCACCCCTTGGGTCCCCCCAGGTTCTCCTCGTTGCCGATAGTCATGCTTGTCGCTTGACCTTGGGCCTTGCAGCTGGCTGGCTTCCAGAAAGTTCCTCCGATGACAAGGTGTGCTCAAGATTGTGTTCACGGCCATTCGGGCACGGAGCAGGGGGTGTAAGAGAAAAATCTGCCGCAGTTACCTACCTACCCGCCCGGGTTATTCCCTCAGAGGCGGCTTGTCTCCCTGCCCAGGACCCCGGACACGGGGACCGACCAGACTGTGACCACCTCCAGGGTAAATGAGAGCAGCAAAAAATAAAAGCCAAACAAAACAAAACGAACAGAGGAAATGAATTATATTTTTCCAGTGTGTCAAAGCTTACATTGCTGCATGCTCAAAAAAAAAGAAAAGAAATAAAGAGAATTTAAAAAATAAAATAAAATAGAAAGACTGACCTGCGAGCTATTTAAACGTGACTGTAACATTTTAAAACACAGGTGACACACACAGGTTTTATCTGATTGATGCTTCTCTAACTCTCTGAAGTCCTCGGGCCATCTAGAAAGTTATGTCAATTTATAATTTTCCAGTGACTCTGAGAATGAGCGCGCGCGCGCGCGCGTGTGTGTGTGTGTGTGTGTGTGTGTGTGTGTGTTTTCCCAAATGAGGACCTGGCATATCAGGGCAGCCGTTGCTCCAATATTCCTTGCTCTGGCTGACAGCAAAAATTGCACTCAAAGATTGAGCGGAGGTAGAACCAGCCAGACTAGTTTTCCCACAACATGTGCTACGCCCTCTGAGAAAAGCTGCTTTTTCTTGGCAAACACATTTTTGCTTTAATGCAGCAGGAAAGCGTGTGTCATAATGGAGCGATTATGCCCAGTTTCACCACGGCTGGGAATGAGGGGGTGGGGGTGCTTCAGAAAAAGCTGGAGGAGACTTTCCAAAATTGAACCCAAGATTTTGCCAAAATAATAGATTTTCGACGAAATGCTTGTATTGATCCCATACCTTTTTTTTTATCCCTCTTTCAAATGACTGCTAATTATGTCTAGTTTTTGGACCTTAAACACAGAGCATTTGGCTCTGTATCTTAACTCAAAACAAGGATGATATTGGCCTACTCTTTCAGTCATGAAGTCAAGCAAAAATTTGTGTTTTGTTTCTTTAAAAAAATTAGGTTCCACAGCGCTTTCAAACCCATTTTTAATTTTTTTTTAATTTTAGAGAGAGAGAGAGAGAATACATATGCAAGTGGGGAGGGAGGGGGGACAGAGGGAGAGAAAGAGGGAATTTCAAGCAGGCTACATGCTCAGCCCAGAGCATGACACGGGGCTTGATCCCATGACCCTGGGATCCTGACCTGAGGTGAAATCAAGAGTCAGACGCGCAACCAAATGAGCCACCCAGGTGCCATTCAAATCTATTTTGTTGGTTGATCCTTACAATAACCCTGGTGAGAAACTGCCTACCTTTTGCAGGTGTGTTGAGTGAGGCTTGGGTTTTAAAAATGACACTAGCCCTGGATAATAAATGGTGGCACTAGATTTAAACACAGCTCTTCTTCTTTCCTTTTGCACTGAAAATTCTCCAGCTTTTCCTTAGCCTCTCCAGCCTGCTCAGGACAGACTTCCACCTTCAGGTCTGGGAATTTAACCAAACTGGCATGAGAGCACTGAGGGCGGGGTGTGCTCCGCCAGGGAATTTGTGTCCATGACCAAGTTGGCTCTTTGTCACACTCTGCTAATCCATCATTGTCTTCTTTCTCTTTCATCCTTCAGATTCGGGACCAGCCTTAAGGCAGAGTGAAATGCCAATTCCACTTTGTAGGGTTTTGTTGCCTTTAATTTTTTTATAATCATTTTCACCACACAAGGTCACAAGCAGGCTCGAAGTCACACAGTTACTTATGTATCCGTTTGATTAACCAAAAACATCTTAAGCATTAAATTTGTTCAGGACTGTATCGGTCAGGGTCGCAGTTTTTATTTGATGGTGATTCGCTTCCCATTAGTCGTAACTGATAATCATTTTCCAAGTTTAAAAAAATAATAACTGTCTGGAATATATTATAAACTTGCCACAACACCTGGATGTAGTTTTAAATCGGGGTTTTCCTTCTCAGAATCATGCAAAGGAGTAACGATCATTTTCACAGCTCAGAGGTTAGAAGAAGTCTCCTTCCCAGATCAAATTCCTGGAAGCATGTTAAGATTCACCTTCCTAAGTTAATACAATTCACTTCCATCCCGTTCACACATGGTGATTCCCGTTTCTGCTCTCCCCGCTTTTGGAGCGCCACCTGACATGCGCAAAGCTTCCCTTGGATCCTGTTCTTGCTGCACACCTTTCTTCCTCTCGTCTTAAAAGGCTTCCTAAAATCTTCCCTCCTCTATGAAGTCTTCCATGACTAAGTCATGAGGAGGCCATACGTGAAGGCACGCCCTTTTGCACAATAGCACAATGCACACACGATCTGGAATGTGCAATCCAGAAACTGTCTTTCGCCATCCCACCGGGCGCTCTGGCCCTAGATGGAGAGATAAAATTATATGTGAAGCCTGAGCAGGGCTCGCTGACTGTTTCCAAGCTAAGGCTCCCTTGTTTTTACATTGTGCCTCGCTTCCAAGGCGCCCAGAGTGCTCTGTAAGAACCCTGCACATTTTTTTTCACAACTTCTCTTTGACATCGGTTGTCAATAAACCCTATTTTTCATCGGCAGGAGCTGAAGGCGACAGAACTTTGGGGAAGTTGGGCAGCTCTGAGACAGAGAAGGACAGAAATTGTGCACCAGAGCACACGTTCAGAGCAAACCATGTACACAGCGGGGACTGCACTAAAATACAGTCATTCAAAGGATAGAGCAAAGTAGCTGGAAGGCAGGAAGGCAGGAAGGCAAGAAGTGAAGGAAGGAAGGAAGGAAGGAAGGAAGGAAGGAAGGAAGGAAGGACGGAAG
>NW_027530974.1:8732268-8767417 GCF_008692635.1 Crocuta crocuta
AGAAAGAAACAAAGAAAAAAAGAAAGAAAGAAAGAAAGAAAGAAAGAAAGAAAGAAAGAAAGAAAGAAAGAGGGAGAGAGAGAAAGAAAAAGGGAGAGAGAGAAAGAAAAAGAAGGAAGGAAGGAAGGAAGGAAGGAAGGAAGGGAGGGAGGGAGGGAGGGAAGAAGGGAGGGAGGAGGGAAGAGAGAGGGGGTGGGAGGGAGAGAGAAAGAAAGAAAAAGAGAAAGAAAGAAAACCAGACCAGACTGCTTTCTGCACCACTAATAATTTCTGTGAACAACTCCTATGTAGATTCAAAATGATGTTAATAAAATAAAATCGACTCCAATATAAGACCCTCTTACACTGAGACAGGAGGGACTGGACGGAGACAGAAAAGGCACAGTCAGGCCACCACCGGAAGCCCTTGCCTTTCCCGGGCCTCCTTGGGAAGACATCACTTAACTTACCTGAAACTTCTAGACACGGGTCACTCAGTGTTGCCAAGGGCATGAGCAAATCTTTGGTACTTTTTTGGACAAACGAGGAGGAATGGCGCCTTCGTGACCTCCCCAAGTGACAACGGACTGAAAGTCGGGGCTGCAAGATACATAACCCTAAACTGCTTCCACCTTTTCTTAGACACAGAGTGGATTTATCTTTTTCATATTGATTCTAGTTTGTTTGGTCTATTTAAGGAAAATACAGATAATGATACATTTCCTACAGCAGAAACCTCTCTTGGTACATCTGTTGATTACAATAGATGCTCTGTTACAATGAAACACCAGCCTCCATATTCAAGTCAGGGTGTCCTTGCTGGATGTGTTCCAGAAGGCTGCCGCTCCTTCGTCACATGAAGCTGGGTGCCCCTCACGGTGACTAATTGCAGCAGAAGTCCGTGATAAGAGGTGATCTCATTTCAGTCTTAAGTATCCCATAGGAAGAAGGCATTTTCCCCTCCCTGTCTTTTCTCTACTTTGTATGCCTTTCCTTTAAAAATATGCCCTTCTTTAAATTGATGCCTTTTGTGGTAAGGAAATTTATTCAAAAGTCTATGATTTTAGCAGCTTCCAAAGACAGGGGTGACGGGAAAGCAACATATTCCTTTCTCTGGAATGACTAAGGATCAAGAGCTATTTTTCTCATTTCATTGTGGCTGACATTTCTCTTCTTTCCCCCCATTTTAAGCTAGAGGTTCAGATTTACTTTATTTCTTGAGGAAATCTCATTTTTTTCAGTCATCCTTTCAGAAATTTAGAGGGAATTGACATCAATATATTTGGCATGAAGCGTAACTTCCTCGTCAAATACTCTACAGAAACGTTTTTCCGTGAGTTTCACAAAGCATTTTTATAGGAGTTATTCTTTTTTTCCCTGGAGTCTTTGAATAGAAAGTAAAACCTGTTCTCTAGGTAAATATTTCTGTTTGATAAAGAAAGAAAAGATTTTCTCATCTTCCTTCCCTTTCAATTTTGTTGCTTTTAAAAAAATGTGTCGGGTTTTTTGTTGTTGTTGTTGTTTTGGTTTTGGGGGGTTTTTTGGTCCAGACACTTTAACATCTACCATGTGCTGTGTGAGTTTGACCTAAGAGAGAGCCAGTGCTTTCTTCTCAGGTCAAGGGGAGACCCCCCAGTCATAAGCCCACAGGGACCTCCAGAGCTTGGACACCTCCAGGGAAGGAAAGGACAGATTCAACTTTTGCCCATACTCTCTCCCACCCTATCTCCCCAGAGTGTCTTTGCTTCAGTTTCTCATCAGCTCTTCAGGAACCTGGTTCATTCCAGACCCCCTTTTATCCACATCCACATCCCTTTCAACTCCGGGACTCTGTTGGCAAGGATGGGGCTAGAAAAAGAAAGAGAGAGAGAAGATGGTGCTCTTCACCTCTACGTGGGTTCCAACTCAATGCTAAGGTCAGGGTCAACTTCAAGCAGCCTCCAAAGGACCTTCGAGGGAGACTGCTCTTCCCGGGAGGTATATGCATCTCAGGGTTCCTGACTGACCCCACCTCCTGGCAGCTCCCAGTCTTCCTTTAAGGGACTCACCTCCACTTCCCATTTTTTCTACCCTCTTTTCTTACCTCTGCCTTCAACATGAACACCAAGACATTCTGTGGGATTCCGTTCAGATGTCCAGCTAAGGGATGGACTGGAAGGTGCTGACAGACAAGCATCAAAATAGAAGAAATATCAGAAGAGCCAAACACACCTTCCAGTGTTTATTTAGGACTTTCTGGGAGGTTCATTGCTCTCTCTTTGACACTGTTCATAAAAGCCCACAGGCTGAGGCTTAGCGGAGAGGACATTACATAAAAACCCAAAAGTAAAGCAGAGTAAATGCATCTAAAGATTGGAGCTACCCCCTTAGAAGTGCTAAATTGGTCTTACTATTTTTCACTGAATAAGAAGCTTATATGTGGAATCTAAAAAAACAAATGATGGGCACCTGGGTGGCTCAGTCAGTTAAGCATCGGGCTTCGGCTCAGGTCATGATCTCACAGTTCATGAGTTTGAGCTCCACATCAGGCTCTGTGCCGACAGCTCAGATCCTGGAGCGTGCTTCAGGTTCTGTGTCTCCCTCTCTCTCTCTTTGACCCTCTCTGGCTCTCTCTCCCTCTTTCTCAAAAATAAATAAACACTTTTAAAATTTTTTTCAGTAAAAAATGAAAGAGGAGCTGCTGGGTGGCTCTGTTGGTTAAGTGTTTGACTCTTGATTTTGGCGCCAGTCATGATCTCAGGGCTCTCATGGTTCATGGGATCGAGCCCTGCATATCAGTGCAGAGTCTGCTTCGGTTTCTCTCTCTCCCTCTCTCTCTGCCCCTTCCCTGGCCACACTCTCTGTCTCTCTCAAATAAATATATTTTTTTTAATTTTTTAAATGTTTATTTTTGAGGCAGAGAGAGACAGAGCATGAACAGAGGAGGAGCAGAGAGAGAGGGAGACACAGAATCTGAAGCAGACTCCTCGAACCGTGAGCTCATGATCTGAGCCGAAGTTGGATGCTCAACCGACTGAACCACCCAGGCACCCCTCTAAGTAAACATTTAAAAACAATTTTAAAGAAAACAATGATGTTAGACTCCCAAGTGGCCTTGATCTTGGAGAGCCAAGGGGCTGTACTGTGACCCACTCCACTCTCTTGGTTGAGACCATACTCCCATCCCGGCGGCCAGGGATTTGAGACGGCAAATAGCCCTGATAAGAAGCCTGAAAAGACTGAAAGAATCCCAATGAACTGACTTCATTTATTCTGCCAACCAAACTTCATTGTTAGATGTAGCGGGAGAGAATAGGCCAAAGTCATGGGAATTGAGAAACGGGTTCAAGTCATTTCAAGGTACGAGGTGAACTTTTAAAACAGTTTTCAAAAAACTTCAATCCTTCTCGAAGCTCTGCCTGTGTGCATATTTATGTACTGTCAGCTCACCATATAGTTCAACTACAAGTAGTTAAATGCTAATTAGAGCTAGGCAGCACCAATCAGCTTTGTAAAGCGTTAAAAGGTGCCAGGTAGGGTGTCCGCTGGCTTGGCCAAGTGACAGGCCTTTCCCATCAGTAGTCCATAATTTAGGATGTGGCCTCAGGTGGCTCTTGAACATCTCATTAGAGCTGCAGTGAGAAGCTCACTAGAGATTTAAATTCTCAGGCATGAGGCCCCTCAGGCTAAGGTGAAAAAGCCCAAGAACTCAATGCCATTACCCCATTAAATGTGGGATGAAAAGTAAGCTGGAAATGAGCTGGTTTGAAAAACTGGAGGAAAAACAGAACTGAGAACCACCCAGAACTGGTCCCTCCCAGAAGGAGCGGACATTTGGAACACAAAGCTATACCATGGGCTCAACCCAGAGATATTCTGGACATGAGGAAGGAGAAAAGGCAAAGAATCCCAGCACCCAGAATACCAGCCCCTAGAAGACAAACTATCTAAGAAAACTAAGAAAATTAGATATCTAAGCCTATGTTCTTGTCTAAGATTAATGTTGGAGGCTTTGTTTGTTATATCATTCCACTCTGAGTTCGTGTACAGTCTACTAATTGGCTTGAGACCCCACTCCCCAAGCCTTTTCATTTCTTTTCAAGATGTTTTTTCCCAACCAAAAGGATAGTCAAGGTGTTTCTATGGACCCAAAAAGCATGTCGTTGGGATGAGTAAGAGGTAATTACCACCATACTTGAGTAGCTCAAGCAGTGGCCCTGATAACTCAAAAGAAAATGCTAAAGAGCATAAAGAGAAGAATCTATTTTTTTATTTTTTATTATGTTTATTTATTTTGAGAGAAACAGAATGCGAATGGGGGAGGGGCAGAGAGAGGGGGAGACACAGAATCCAAAGCAGGCTCCAGGCTCTGAGCTGTCAGCACAGAGCCCAACGTGGGGCTCAAACCCATGAGTGTGAGATCCTGACCTGAGCCAAAGTCAAACGCCAAGTGACTGAGCCACCCAGGTGCCACTAATTTTAAAATAAAACAAACAAATTTTAAAAAGTCATAAGCCCAACAGCAAGACAAGGAGATGGAAATGAACCAGTTTATTTAAAAATCCAGTCCTTGGTACTATGCCAACATTAAAGGTAGGCTGAAAACAAAAACAAAACCCTCCATCTTTGCAGGAAACTACAAAATCAACAAAATCTAGGGGACAATCAGACAGGGATTTGGATGGAGTGTTTTCTCCCATCCACTAAAACCCCTGTCTGAGGCTCTCCAATTCCTAAACGACAGCTTCCCCAGTACCCACAGGAAGCATCCCATTCAGCTCTGTACTGGCAGCATGGCACCTGCTTGGGATTCTCTCCTCTCTCTGCCCCTCCCTCCCTCACACTGTGTCTGTAAAGTTAAAAAAAAATCTTTTAAATAAAAATTTTAAAAATGTGTGTCCTTCAAGAGACACCAGGAGAGATCAGCATTACGAAATTTCACTGATTGAAAGGTTAGTGTCCCCGGAGATGACCTCTCAATGTGAAACAGGTTAAAAATCAACTCTAGCCAATGGTAAATTAATCTAATGTTACACGATATGAAAAACCTTAAACATGATCTCGTCATGGGCATGCCCAAGATTTGTCGAAGTAACTAGATCTCTGCCTATATTGTTTGGGCTTTTTGCCACCTGCCAGAGTAATGGAAATTCTACCTCTCAGAGCATCAGTATTGGTCTTGCTGTAGATGATATGGTGGTGGTTTAGAAGGGAGATTTCCAGAGTAGCATCAAGGGAAAGAAAAGAAAAAAACCGTATCTGTACACGTACATAAACACCATATCCTAGAAAGAGCACTAGACAGGTGAGTATTGCCCTAAATCTTTTCTGTGGACCACAAGTAGACAAAAGAAGATGGGAATAGGTCCTTGCCTAATCCCAAACCCACATTGCCCATTGGTGGTGTAGACAATAAGCTTGGAGAAGACCGAAGACCCTGTTCCCTAGAAGGGGAAGCTAAACCTACTAACAGCAATGGGTATTTCTACACAATCTTTTTCACAGAATCGGACCCTTGGTGTCTTGGAAGGGTTTTTTAAGTTCACAACAGGACTCCATAAAGATCTGTCTGAGTGCCTCCGAAGAACTCTCATTTATGTCTCATGCAAGTATTAATGTTAAGGTCTCTTGGACATTCACTTTTTAAATGTTAAATAAATCTGTAATCTATTAAAAGGTGAATAATAAAAAGAGTCATCATTTATTGAGCATTTATCATGTGCCAGCCATGGCTCTAAGTCCCTTAAGTATTAGATCATATAGCCATCACATAGCTCTATGAGGGAAAAAACTACATCTTAAGATGAGGCATTAAAAGACCAGGTATTTTCATGAGGCTACACAGCTAATAAATAACGAAACTAGGGTTTGAATCCAGATAATGCGTTCCAAAGTCATGCTTTTCTCACTCTGAGAAAATAAAGGAAATAAAAGTAGTTACATAAGGTATTAAGAAACTGGCCCCTTTTCATGTATAAAAATTATGATTCTGTTTCCCCTTATCGGAGACAGTGAAGTATAGTGATGAACAGAGCAAATTCTAGGAGCAGACTGACCGTATGGTAAATTTCCAGCTGCCACTTACCAGTTCCGTGGCTTGGTTATGATCAACTCCGTGACATGGGTAAGTTATCAAATTGTTCTGTGCCTCAGTTTCCTCATGTGTGAAATCGGGATAATGATGATAAAGGGCTCTACCTTATAGGGTTGTTGTGGGGCTCAAATAAGTAAATACACAAGAAGCACCTGGAAGAGTGTTGGACATGTAGTAAGTAGCATGAACTATTGTCACTAAGAATTACAGCAAAGAAAGCATTCGTCCAAAATGCTTTCAAGAACAATCGCTGAATACATAATAAACATTTCTTTCAGTGACATATTTCCAAAAGTCACCACTATAATACAGGTACTACCCCAGAACACTAAATCCCCCTTTCCATTAAACCCACATTCTTTCCCCAGTGATGGTAGAGGTCATGGGCACTGTTGGTGAGGAAGGGGTGAGTGAGCAGAGGGAGGAGAGCAAGAGGCTGACCACCACCATGGCAGAGATGGTGTCAGGAATTGATTTCAAATCAGGTTCTTAAGGATAATGTTGAGGATAATTATAATCATTATTGTTATTGTCATTATACCTTGCAATTACCTTGGCTTAATTAATTCAAGCTTGTGAAGTGCTTTGAGATCCTCAGATGAAAGGTGCCAAGTAGAAGGGTCATTATTTTTCTACTGCGCCTTTCATCCAAGGTGATTATAGCTCTTCACAAGCATTAATTAATCCTCATAACAGCCCTAGAATGTAGATAAGTGTAGGAGTCATCCACACTGGGTCCAAGAGAGACATTTATTCAAGGGGTTTAGTGGGAGCTATTCAGTAGTCAGTCTGTCTGGTGGGAGGTCCCCAAATCACAGAGCTTTGTGAGTTGAGCACCTGAAATTTGTACAAGCCTGTTTTCTGAAGGCTTGAACAAAATGTGAAGGCTCTGTTCAAATCTGTTACGTTGAATTTGCAACAATTCAGTGAGGAGCAATACTGACATGGCCCTCATTTTTTAAAATTACTGTGCAGTTTATAGCCAGAGAGGTATCCTCAACCTCTTCATCATGAAGGAGTAGAGTAGAGGAGTGAGAAAGGAGAGAAAAATTAAACGCTCATCTATTATTTTTCAATGACCAGGCAGCTTGACCATCAACAAAGCATTTTCTCGTATTCGGTAATAAAGGATTTTCCCGAGGTCCAAAACTATGGAGCCTAAACTTAGTTCAAAACCATAGACTGAGTCTGATTTTCACTAAGATCTATTCATTTTGGTCTTTCTCACTGCTGTGTATTTCCCCACTCTAGGATGAAGGATACTTGTGAATAAAATCCTCTGAGACAGGAACTATAGAGACAGAAGTAAATACTCTTTTAACAGAACTTTTAGAGAGATTTCTCTGACTTCAAATCCAATTTTAGCACAAATATCCAGTGAGCAAAAGATTTGTTAAAAGTAGGTTGTGTAGCCGGCTGACTCCCAAGAGAGCCTTTGAGAAAGGATTTTGAGGTATGTTGAATACACTTGCATTCCTTTATTATTGAAGCGTTGGGATTTTTGTTCCTTTTGTTTAGAAATACATACGAATGTGTGATATCCTAGTGTATGTCAGGCTGTGTCCTAAGAGTACAGCAAGAAATAAGGCAGTCCCTGGCCCGGCTGTCACAGTGTCCTCTGTGTCATTCTCTGACCTCTTCACAAGATGCAGCTGCATCCGGGGAGCAGTACTCACGAAAAGTGTCTGAGTAATCCTGTCTATTCTTTGAGAAACAATCTGTGGTGAAAATAAAAAACCCAACAGATTCTGGCCATTCAAACTGTGGTTCTTAGATGGAGTTTCATTTGCTGCCTATCTAAGTCATAAACCTTTGGCGGAGCCTGTTTTGAGGTTGTGCTTTGTACTTTTTGATGAATGGCCAATAGTAATTATGTTTATTACATTTGATGATAGCAGCAATAGTAATAGTAATAATAAAAAAATAATGGTGATCAGTATTGGTGACCGTGTAGTAGTAATGTTTGTTGTGCCTGTTAAGTGAGGTCTAGCTCCAAACGGATTAGGCTCATCTATCTCTTCCTTACCTGTACTGCTCCCCGGATGCAGCTGCATCTTGTGAAGAGGTCAGAGAATGACACAGAGGACACTGTGACAGCCGGGCCAGGGACTGCCTTATTTCTTGCTGTACTCTTAGGACACAGCCTGACTTGCTTTCTCTTTTGGTAGAGGAAATCCTTCAAGATACCGCTATGCTGCGTTTTCCAGAACTTCTTGGCATATAGTAAAAGGATGTTGCCCTCAAATGGAACCACATTAACACATGTGTTCCAGGTAGAATAAATTATTTAGGGTTAAAATGTCACTAAGACAGGGGCACCTGTGCGGCTCAGTCAGTTAAGCATCTGGCTCTTGATTTCAGCTCAAGTCACGATCTCACAGCTCGTGAGTTCCAGCTCCACACTTGGGAATCTCTCTCTCCCTCTCTCTCTGCCCCTCCCCTACTCCCTCTTTCTCCCTCAAAAAATAAATAATCTAAAAACTTAATACAAAAATAAAATAAATAAAAATTAAATGTCACTAAGACATAGATCATTTTTAAAATATACTTCAAGAAAAAGTAAAAAAATAAATAAAATGTACTTCAATAGTTAAATTCATCCTCTATGCTGTAGATTGTATTGGGCTCTTTCAAATGGTCCTTTACTGATTACCAGTTGTCATAATTCTAAGCATCATGAATTGTCAAAATCCTAAGACTTGAACGTCATCTCACCAAAGGGCTGATGTCCCATCAGCCACTGTGCTAATCCCAACATGTGTGGACATCCTAAACTGAGTGGATAAATGATACCCTAAGAGAACCAACTTGCATTCCCAGCCCAGCACATAACAAAGCCTCTTTTCCAATCTCAGATCACTAAAGACTAAAACTATTCCCCACGGCCCATATGAAATACTCGCAAGAGATGTGTTTATGGCAAATATTCAAATATACGTTACCGAGGGTAGGCAGCGTGGGAGAACCCAGGTAACATTAAATGATGCTAAACTTGCTAACAAGAAAAATTTCTGTTGCTCCCTTAGTTTTCATCAATAAAGGGTTCCATTGCTTTACTTGATAATTTAAGAAATACCCCATCAAAGTTGCTTAGACCTAATTAGGATGAAAGCCTAGCTACCTTTTGATATTCTGTGTACCATCTTCCCATTAAGAGCAACTTTAATTTGTTTGGTCAATTAGCCTAGGAATGTACCAGATAGATTGACCTGCATTCCATTCTCCTGTAAAAACATGTGGCCATCGTTCTCCATTTGCCCCTCCAGGTCCACACCTCCCCCCTCTTTTCCCTGTTCTATATGTTGGGTGGCTTACCTCTGTAGTCCACAGCTCGTGATTTCCCTTGGCCTCTGGGTTCTGGGGGAGTTTGGTCAATGGGAGAGACCTGAGAAATCATGGAAGGAAGAAGGAGAGAGAGATTAAGATATGGGGTGCATGGTCTCACTTCTTCCCTCAAGGTGACAATTGTGACGGTGGTGCCTTCCTCTGACCATAGGCAGTGCCCCTTCCACATCTCCTGTTCTCATAAGGTTCCGGTAACCCCACCCTCTCTCCATGTCCCTCTACAGCAGGTGTGGTAATGGCTTTTCCTGCTTCTTTACCCTGGATGCTTCATCATCTTTTATAGGTTCTCTTAACTGTGACACATCCTCTAAACAGTCCCTTTATTAAATTCACTTCACCTATCCCTTTGAGTGTTCCATACCTGTTTCCTGCCAGCATTCCAGCAGATACAAGTCTCCTTGCGTTCTTCCCAAGACGACACCATTGTTCCCACTTCGGTCCTCGAATCTGGCATGATAGAATGCATTAGTTGTAATAATGAGTGAAGATGTAGACACATAACAAGAACATGCCATATGTTAATATAAGTATCTGCAGTTTTGTAACGAGGCATACATATATTGCCACTCTAACTCCAGCAATCTATTTGCTGAACTCTTCAACAGTGGCCTAAGTTAAAAGTAACAGATGTCTTCTGTCCCAGATTTCAACCTGACTAGCCACTATTGTCTCTTACCAAACAGGAAGTATTGACAGAAGGGTAAGGATTCATCTGCCCAGTTCTATGTCTCTCTAGGCCAATACGCAAACTCATGGGTTTTGTTGGCTTTTTGTTTGTTTGTTTTTTGTTTTTAATTTTTATATTAGAGGGGGAGAGAAAGCGAGCAGAGGAGAGGGGTAGAGGGAGAGAAAGAGAATCATAAGCAGGCTCCACACTCAGCGCAGAGCCCAATGCGGGGCTCGATCCCGTGACCCTGGGATCATGACTTAAGCTGAAATCAAGAGTCAGATGCTCATCTGACTGAGCCATCCAGGTGGCCCAGACTCATAATTTTTGAAGCAAACATTCCATAAATCACTTTTTCCCATTCTGACACATATGTGTACACACACACACACACACACACACACACACACACACACACTTTTTTTTTAAATTTATTTATTGTTTAATTTACATCCGAGTTAGTTAGCATACAATGATTCCAGGAGTAGATTCGTGAATGCCCCTTACCCATTTAGCCCATCCCCCCTCCCAAACCCCTCCAGTAACCCTCTGTTCTCCACATTTAAGACTTTCTTATGTTTTGTCCCTCTCTCTGTTTTTAAATTCTTTTGCTTTCCTTCCCGTATGTTGATCTGTTTAGTATCTTAAAATCCTCATATGAGTAAAGTCATGATATTTGTCTTTCTCTGACTGACTAATTTCGCTTAGCATAATACACTCCAGTTCCATCCACGTAGCTGGAAATGGCAAGATTTCAGTCTTTTTGCTTGCCAAGTAATACTCCATTGCATATATCTACCATATCTTCTATATCCATTCATCTGTCAATGGACATTTGGGGTCTTCCAATACTTTGGCAATTGTCAATAGTGCTGCTATAAACATTGGGGTGCGTGTGCCCCTTTTGAAACAGCACAACTGTATCCCATGGGTAAATACCTAGTAGTGCAATTGCTGAGTCGTGGGGTTTCATTTTTTGAGGAACCTCGACACTGTTTTCCAGAGTGGCTGCACCAGTTTGCATTCCCACCAGCAGTGCAAAAGGGATCCTCCTTTCCCCATCCTCACCAACCTCTGCTGTTGCCTGAGTTGTTAACGTTAGCCATTCTGACAGGTGTGAGGCGGTATGTCACTGAACACACACACACTTCTTAAATCAGAGGGTTTAGTACGGTGGTTTTCTTCTTATCAAGCTAACCTAGAATGTGCTCCTCCCGACCATGTCTCATTTCCAGTGTCACCTCCATGCCCCACCCAGTCAAGCACACACTATGGTAACAGGGCTCCCCTGTGAGGCTTCCTGAGCCCCTATCCTTCTTTTCTCCTGGGCATCTATTCTCATGGACTTTAGGTATTGGTCTTGGTCCTAAGACAAGTTCCTTCTCCACTGACCTAGAAGGTGCCTTGTGCCCTACCTATGATCACTACAGATCTCCTAAATGCCTACAGCCCCCCACTTTCTGAATCTCATCCATCTCGGTGCCACATTGTCATAGTCTACTCAGCCCTTGAGCTACCATATTACTACACTTTGGTTGCCTGGTGCTGCTTTTCTGATCCATGACTAGATGTGATACTTGGCGATGGAGCCTTAAGTACTGCCTACTTAATTCCTGTGTCATCCAGACCCTCCACATCCCACAGCCATCCTTCCGTCCCCCCAAATAGTGGCTGACCTAGTTGAGTAGATGGGCTCCATGTTGTTTCTCTAAACTGATACTCCTTGAACTCGTGTTCTCCAAGAGATTGCAGAACAAAGAGTAAAGTTCTGGAAATGCCACAACAGGATATAATAGGTACTCATTCAAAGCCTCTTTTAAGGAAGCCAGCTGCTGCTTTGATGTGACAGACAAGCTGGTTTGCCACTACCCTGTGGAAACTCCTCACAAAGTACTTTATCTCACTGGATCTATTTTTTTTTTCCAGATGCAAAGGTGAAGGTTAAAAGCCAGAGTCTGCCTAAACTAGTTCATTACAAATCTGAGCGGACTATTATTTGGTGACGAGAAGTATATAAAGCGAAATGAATTACACAGAAGCTTATGTAAAGTGTGGATGATACATTTTGAAGGCAAGACCCACTACCTCATAAAGTCATCGCCAGATGAATCATTTTGCGGAACGCACTTGAGTGGTATACGAAACTTCACCCAATGAAGATTCAAGGGTAATCTATATCAATTGCTAACTGTGTGATAATTCAAGTGACCAAAGCAATATGTAGAATATGTAACCATCTGGTAGCCCAGCACCCAATAAACAAGAGTATATTTCATACGCGAGTAAATGCTGAATTCAACATTCATTTACACTTGGTAGAATAGTCCTCAGAATGTCTGCCAACTCATCCCGAACGGTACCTCCTGCCTCTGGCCACTGCTGGTCTATATTCTATCCCCTGTAATCCTACCCGCCTTTGACCGATGTGAAGTTGGTAAGGAATAAGCACTCGACCCAGAGGGACCCAAACCATAGCCTGTTTGTTCAAAACCCATGTCCCGCAGCCTCATATTGAACTGGTACAATCCAGTTCCCCCTTGGGGATTGAAAATAAGGGCACTGGGCTATAGGAGCTGTCTGGGCCTAGCATGAGCCAAACGGACGAGAGAGCAGAAATTCTGGATGAACAGACATGTGAAGCAGAGCTGAGTCACTTTAATAACAGAGGACTCATGTGATGAATCATAATCCCTCACTGCTCAGACCCAGAATCACTGTCTCACGTAAGTCCATGTAAGGCTCAGCCGTATTACAGTTCTGGAGCTTAGAGGCCATGACAACCATTTCCTTACACGGGCTCCCTCCTTACAGAGCTCCCTGATCTAGCTTGCATTCTCTGTTCTTCTTCACCAAAACATGATCTCAAGCCCTGATTAAAAAAAAACAAAACAAAACAAAACCAGAGGCTTATGTGATTGATACTCTATAATAAAGTTTTAAAAATCAAGGTGGACATTTTATTTCCTGCTAGGTTTTTTTTTTTCTCATAGCCAGAATAGTCAATATAATTATCGCAGGCTCAGAGCCACAAAGTACCCAAGTAATACTGAATTTCCAGGATGATAAGAGTAGCCTTGGTCCCTACATGTGGATTATTCAGATAACTGCCTGAGCTATGTGATGTTTAGGGGGGAAATTAAGAGTTTTCAGCCCCACACACAAAAATCTCTGCCTTAAAGCACATTCCTTCAAAACTTTTAGTTTCATCTCTTGGGCTTGATCATTTAATTCACTGAATAAAAACGAGAGAGGCTTAATTCTTTAAGTACTGGTAGTCATTTACACCTTAGTAAGATTAAAAAAGAGGTTTTGCTGAGGGCAAAGGAAAGATAGCATGAGGGCCCTTAAAGAAAGGTAAAATGAAGACAGCACAAAGTAAGATAAAAGACAGATTAGGAAGCTGACCTCACACCTTGCTGCGTTTCCTAAAACCATATGTTGCATTTTCAGGTAAAGACTATTACCAGAAACGTTCACCCGGCTTCTGCTTGTAAAGCCTAAACTCACGCTGTGACTGGCCTTTATAAATCAAGCTCACTTTTCGTCAAACTACTTCCCTTTCCCTCACCCACTTACTCTTCCCACCGAAGCTCATCGGTCACATTTGTTTCTGACGGTCTGGAGAACACCCCCCCCCCCTTTTTTTTCCCCCGAGTATGAAGAACAGGAAGGCCCACAGCACTGTTATGACTCAGCTTGGAAACCAGGATGAGCGCCGTGTCTATTTTTAAAAGATAATTATAATACATACGGCACTAAAGTCAGTCATCCAGTATTTTATTTATTGTCTTTGTAAGCAGATGGCCATCGGAGTGTTTAAGCACACTTGAACGTGCAAGCTCCATTATTTATGGCACGAGCCAGGGAACAGAGGCGCGACTTCGCGTGGGCCACCAGCAGGTACCGAAGGACACGAGAATGCCATAAGGCAGCTGGCTTCCGTGCTGGACACGTTAGTTTTCTGGACACAGCGCTGTTGGACAAAAGCACGGCTCCGTCTCCCCCAGAAACACCGTATAGATCTCTGTGCGTGTGAGCCCGTCTCTTTCCGCTTGGCCAGAATTCACTGGCAAACGTGCAAGTTGTAGGTGGAAAAGAAAGAAAGAAAACAAACGCACCGGCCTTTGGGTGTCTGTCCCCAAAAGAATGTCAAGGGCCAGGGAGTGGGAAGTGTGATTAGACTCAGAAATGAAAGGAGGAAAAAAAAAATAATAATAACTTTCTTAAAAACACGCCAGGGCCTGACCCCTCGCCCCCCACCCTCCCCCCTTCTCTCCCGGTCTCCTCTCTTTCTTTATTATTGATATTTCTCTGCTTTTTGATGTGTGTGAGCTCCTTTGTGCCGCCTTTCCTGGTGCCAAGGGAACAGGGCTAGCAGTGGGTTGTTAAGCTTCCCGGCCTCCCTGGGCAGCCGGGCCCTCTGGCACAACCAGCCAGATCACACTGAATCAGTCAAGTACTTCATTATCAACCCTCTCTGCACATTTTGCTCCAGGTAATAAATGCCCAAACGAGAGAGCCCATGCCTTCTGCAGAGCTGCTCCGCGCCCTGCGAGTGAGGGGGCCGCTTTCCATCCGCCCCTGCGGTGGGTGGGTGGGTCCCCGTCTCCACCCAGGCCTGCTACCGCAGGAGAGCTGAGAAGGCGCGCGCGGCCGGGGAGCCCTCCAGGATTGCTGGTACTCCCGAGCAGACCCAGCGCGGGGAGCCGGTCCAGTTACCACGTTGGGATAGATATCGCGCTCCGTGGACGCTGCTCTTGCTAACAGGCAGTGGGGCCTGGGGACCCGAGGCGAGGCCGTTATGACAATGGGATGACAAAAAGCAGATCCTGAGCTTGGTGGGTAAAGCCCCAGGGTGGATTTTTTTTTTTTTAAATAATAAAGTGGCCACCCTTCAAGAGTCGTGTCAGAATAAATCGTGATGTGAATTGTATGGCCCCTTCTCCTTTGTTAGCGTGTGTCCCTAAATAAGCGGCTGCTTAACTTTCGTGGGAAATTAGATCCAGGTTGAGATCTCCAAGGCCAGGCAAATTTTCTCCGCAGAATTTTCCTGTGGCTGCATGGTTCCCCGACCCCGCTCCCTTTTCCCAGGACAACCAGCAGTTGAGTTCACTGCTGTATCAAGGCAAATCTTCCAGATTTTCTTTCTGGCTGGCTGTTGGCTGGGTACCTAACCCCTGGCCAGCAGAAGCAATAGAATTGAGCTCTGCTCTGGCCCTTCTTTACCAGCACATTAAAGAGCCTTTTAGGGTAACCAGGATGGCAACGTTAGAGAATTCAAAATGCATTTAAGAAGGTCGTCTGAAGAGACTAACATTTCAAAGATAAGACCGCCTAAATGTAAGTAAACTAATGGGGGGAAATGATTTCTAGGCAAGGTGAGAATTCAAGGTAGATAGGCAAGCTCTTTTTAAATCAAGACTTGTTTTATTGTTTTGGTTTTGTTTTTTGGTTTTGTTTTGTCTTGTTTTTTTACATCCCAGTGTATTACAGAAAGGTCCACAGAGGGAGAGAGGATGCACGGATCAAGTCTCAGGACTTACTATCAAAGAAGAAAGGAGAAGGAGGTCTGAGGTAAGAGAAGGGGCCCCCTCCTTCCCCTACCTCCATACCCCCAAGTAGGTAAGGGCCAGAACAACAGAAACGAGGTTCCCTGGCCCCCAAGATCTACATTACAGCATTTAGATAAAAACATCAGCGGCAAAATACTGCTAAATTAATCCAACTTCTTTTGATTATTGATGTCCTACTGTTTTGTGCCTGAAACAACATACAAGATGCATCAGTCATTTATAAATTATTCATTCAGTTATTTTGGCAGTGGTGTCTTTCCATTTATCAACTGATAAATGTTCAGAAGATAAGAAGGGTAATTTTATAGCCCCTTGACATTTACCTTTGACATGATTTTCATATTTAATAAGGAAAAAACACTAATGAAATACGTTTGACGATACCAAAGGCATCACAGATTAACACCAGCAAAATGAGCCACGGGCACCTGGGCTCCCAGCTTTGGCCAGAACCTCCTAGAAACTCACCAGCTCTCTCCTGTGTCTTGCTTGACAGTCCTCAGCTGCGCCTGCGTAACAGAAGGAGACACAACTGGGGATTTTGCCTTTGTTTTGCAGTGTGTGTGTTGTTTGTTTATTTGCTTGGTCTGAATCGTTTTACTCTGTGGCCTAAACAGAGAGAAGGCACCATTTGTATTTTTGGTTTTCGGCAGGGCGCTGGTCTCAACAATTTTATTTTCTGAAATGTATCTGCCAGGTATCATATATTTTCACGGATAGGTGGATCTTGAGAAACTTAACAGAAGACCATGGGGGAGGGGGAGGGGGGAAATAGTTACAAACAGAGACAGAGGGAGGCAAACCATACAGACTTTTAAATACAGAGAACAAACTGAGGGTGGGTGGGGGAAGTGGGGGAGCAGGGGAAATGGGGGATGGGCATTGAGGAGGGCACCTGTTGGGATGAGCACTGGGGTTGTATGTAAGCCATGAACCACGGGAATCTGCCCCAAACACCAAGAGCACCCTGTACTCACTGTATGTTCGCCAACTTGAAAATAACTTATATATTTAAGAAAATAATAAATAAATAAATAAATAAATGAAATATATCTACCAGACAAATTGACCAAATCTATGGGGGGAGAGTAGAGGGGGGCCTGATGGTTTTGTTAGGTATGCCAAAGCCACTCACGTGAGATTTCATGCTAATGTCTCCCAGTGATTCCTGATGAAGTTGCAGTAAATAATCCCTTCACCACCTACCTCCCCACCATAACCAGACCTTGTTGCTGGCTGCTTCTGCCCAATCCATGCTACTGTCATTCCCTGACCAACACCCCTATGTAGGGAGACCCAGAGAGAAGCAAACATAGGTTATGAGATGACCCTCGGGGGATGAATCTGGGGTCTAGGTTCGGAGCTGGACTTGCCGACAAATGGAGAGGGCTGCAGAACTTGAACCCTGGCCAGTCGGAGGCTGAAAGAGTTAACAAGGGCAGCCATTGTCTTCATTCTGACTAGCTGGCTAGCTTATTGAAATGCCTCTCCTATGTCCAAAAGCTTCATCCACACAATTACGTAAGATGTAAATACCTATTAAGAGAAAAGTCTGAATGGATTCCAGAAGGGAAGTGGGGAAGACAGACATTTTTATCTGGCCATCCTCTGGATATGAAACGTCTTCTAATCCTATAGCAACCAGGATACCAGGAAGGAAACTGAAGCAGGAATTCAGGAGTAATACCTCACAGGTGAGTTTATCAGGATCAGAACAGTAAAGTACCAGACAGTGTTTGTAAACAATGATGTGACACAACTGTTAGTTTCTATTTCACTCACAAGACTGTGATTTCCTTGAGAAAAAGGAACCAAATTGCATGCATATTTGTATCCCCATAACCTAGCACGGTCTCAGGCAATCAAGAGGCATTTAATAAATACACGTTTTACATAGTTAGCATTTATGGAGGGCTTACCACCTGCCAGGCTCTGAGAGATTAGGGAAATGATGTCACCTGGGTGGCTCAGCAAGTTAAGCATCCAACCATTTTTTTAAAATGTTTATTTATTTTTGAGAGAGAGACAGAGCATGAGTGGGGGAGGGGCAGAAAGAGAGGGAGACACAGAATCCAAAGCAGGCTTCAGGCTCTGAGCTCTCAGCACAGAGCCCGACGCGGGACTCAAACTCACAAACTGCAAGATCATGTCTTGAGCCAAAGTCGGACAGAGCTTGCTTGGAATTCTCTCTCTCTTCCTCTCTCTATCCCTCACCCCAACATGTGCTCTTTCTCTCCCTCTCAAACTAAATAAATAAGCATTTTTTTTTAAAGTGGGAAAGATTAGGGAAATGAGATAGAGCACATGTAATTTTCCTAGGGTCACATAGTAGAAACTGAGTGACAGAGCTAAGGTGAGATCACAATCTGACGGCACAACCACACATCCCACCTCTTGGGGTAAACGTATACGATGAGAAAGGAAAAAGAAGGTGCTGGGTCAAAAGAAAACCAGGAGAAAGTTGGCTTGATTTGGGCACTGGGCTAGAGCTCATTAAGTTCTTCACATATTATTGTACCAAGGGTCTCAAGCAGCAGCTTTCTGGAAGTATTTAGAAAAATGAAATGCACAATTCAGAACCTGGACTTTTGTTTTTATAATAACACGGGGAAAAATCACCCAGAAACAATAAACAGAATGAAAAGTATAAAGGCAACAATTCTAAATCCCTTCTTTGATAAACCTTTACCGTAACTCTAAACAAATTCTTTAAATAATAAACGCCAACCTGCAATGTATTGAAAAGAGATCCCACATGCCATGAAGTTCAATCTATTGAGAGAGAATGACCCTGACTATAGACCTCAAGCAAAGCCAACAGGGCCCACTTCTCCAAAATGTCTTAGGCACAGTCTTAAAAACCAACAAACCGTGGGTATTAGTTAGCAATTGCCATGTAATATACCACCTCAAAACTCAGTGGCTTTAACCTTCACCATTTATTGCCTCACAGTTTCTGCAGATCAGAATTTGGGCAAGGTCTTTGCCAATTTCTCTACTTCAAGACCCTTCAAAGCTGAAAGCATGGTATCGGCCAGGGCTGTGGTTATCTGAAGTCTCGACTGGGATAGAATCCACTTCCAAGCTCATTTATGTGGCTGAGGGCTTTAGATTGAAGGCCTCAGTCCCTTATTGGATGTTGGCTGGAGGCCCCTCTCAGTTCCTTGCTACGTGGGCCTCTCCATAAGCAACTCACAACATGGCAGTTTGCTTCATCCAAACAAGCAAACAAGAAGAACCAGAGAAAGAGGAAGTATGTGAGCAGGATGGAAGATGCCATTTTGAAAACCTACTGTTGGAATCGCATTAGCTAATCCTGCCACAGGTGGAAGTCGCTAGGTCCAGCCCACACTCAGCAGAGGGGATTATACAAGGGCGTGAACACCAGGAGGTGAGGACAGATGGGGCCATCTTTGAAAGCCACCTGCCTCCTCTTGTTTCAAACTAAAGAAACAGATACATGTGCTAGCAATGGGACATTCCTTGGAACCAGTTAACACAAAGTCGTGAAGAGCAGGGAATACGGGGGATGAACGGAGAATTAAACAAATAAGGTATATTTGTACAAAGTGTTCTGTATTTAGCAAATGTGCCAAATTGTGTTAAAGGCTCCAATTTTTCAGCGCTGTATCCACACTTGTTTTCATATGACCTTTCCGTTCCTGTCACTAAAGAGGTACAAACCATTTCCGCATCCTTTAAATCTTGACTCAGCTGTGTTGATTTGTTTGGGTCGATAGGATAAGGCAAATGTGATGTCTCCATTCCAAGTCAAGTCCTCCAGAAGCCTGTGTATTTCCTCTTGCCCTCTCACACCTCTGCCATTGCAACAAGAAGGACAAACCCTGACTAGCACACTGGCCTCAGAAAGTGCGTGTAATAGAGAGCAACACCATCCCCAGCCCAGCCTAATGTAACCAGCCTCCAGCCAGTCACAGATTTATGAATAAGCCTGGGTCCAAAACTCTCATGATGGCTAATAAATGGCTGATTTAAGCTACTAGTTTTGGAATAACCAATTGTGCTGGAGTAAGGAAGTGAGACAGCATGAAAAAGAAGGGAATAGCTGTATAAGGAGCAGTTTTTTGCTAACAATCTCAGCTGGCCTCGGTGAAGTCGATGAAAAACTCCAAAGGAATAATCTACAAGAATAAGTAGAAGTCCTGCAAGAGTGAATCATGGTTTTGTCTTCTCTACAGCTGGTCCAAGAAAAATGTGCTTTCTTTAAGAAAAGAAGAGCGGGGGGGGGGGGNGAGGAGGTCTTTCTAAAAAAAATGAACTAGCAAAAAATACCAAAAAATATAGCATAAGAGAAAGGAGGAGAAATGGCAAGTGAAATAACATACCCTCAAAAACTATTGCTATAAAGCAGATGAAAACTGTAAGATAACACATTATCATAAATCCTGAAAGGAGAATAAATCAGTTGGCCCTCCAAGAACTCAAGCAAGATGTAAGAGATCAGGAAAGATACAGGGGATTAACATGAACTGAAACACAAGCTTGCAGAGCTAAGGACCAAAGCAGGACAAAGAAACAGCAGAGACATCAAGTTCAAATTAGAAGTAATATAAAAGGAAATCAATGCTATTGAAAATATAAAAAAGACAAACAAGATGGAATGACACAGTTTCAACATATTAGAGAGGAAATAGTTGTCAAGGAAAACATCAGATTTGCATTCAGTTTGTCTCTGCAGAAAAGAAGTCAAGTAATCACGGGGAAAAAAAAAAAAGAAAGACCTATTTCAAAAACTGTTTCCTAAAATGTAAGGACTTGAACCTGTAGAATGTAAAAGCATAATGCATCAAAGAAAAACTATGGAAATATCAACATAATCTCTTTGAGATATATCCCAGAAAGTTCCTAAGCTTCAAAGGCAGAGAAAGAATAATTTAGGGATCCAGAAAAAGCATCAAGATATTTAATAAGGAAAAATAATGCTAGTCTCAAAGAAGAGAAAGATCCAATGTTAGAAGATAAAAGAACAGCACCCAGAAGAGTTTTAAGGAAAGAAAATGTGACTGAAGAGTCTTATACCCATAAACTGTCATTCAAGTATAAAGGCAACAAACACTTTTCCACATACAAGAAGACACAGATTTTAGATCCCAGTAGCTCTTATTGAGAAACTACTAGAGGGAGAGGGGCGCCTGGGTGGCTCAGTCGGTTAAGCGTCTGACTTCAGCTCAGCTCATGATCTCACAGTTTGTGGGTTTGAGCTCTGTGCTGACAGCTAGCTTGGAGCCTGGAGGCTGTCTTTGGATTCTGTCTCCCTTTCTCTCTGTTTCTCCCCTGCACATGCTGTTTCTCTCTTAGAAATAAATAAAACCGTTTTTAAAAAAAAAAAAAAAAGAATAAAAGGAAGAAAGAAACTACTAGAGGAAGAACCTGGATGGCTGAGTCTTTTGAACAACCAACTCTTGATTTTGGCTCAGGACATGATCTTATGGTTCATGAGATCGAGTCCTGCATCAGGCTCTATGCTGACGGCATGGAGCCTGCTTGGGATTCTTTCTCTCTCTCTTTCTCTGCCCCTCCTGTTCTCTCTCTCTCTCTAACTCTCTCTCTCTCTCTCAATAAGTAAAATAAACTTTTAGGGAAAATTGGGTGAAAGGAGGGAGGATACACACATGCACGTGCACACATGGTGGAACATTAATCAGCCATGGAAAAGAAGGAAAAGCTGCCATTTGCAACAACGTAGGTGAACCTGGAGGGCATGATGCTAAGTGAAATGCACCAGACACAGAGAGACAAACCCATGTGATCTCACTTACACATGGAAGCTCAAAAACAAAAGCAAAAACTCATAGAAGCAGAGTGGAATATTGATTACTGGGGCGGGGAGGGGGGAATGTAGAGATGCTGATCAAGGAGTACAAAGTTGCATTTATGTAGGATGAATAAGTCTACAGATCTAATATACAGGAAGGATTACTTAAGAATGGGGTATTGAGGGGCTTCTGGGTGGCTCAGCCGGTTAAGCGTCCAACTTTGGCTCAGGTCATGATCTCGCGGTTCACAAGTTCAAGCCCTGTGTCGGACTCTGTGCTGACAGCTCAGAGCCTGGAGCCAGCTTCAGATTCTTTCTGTGTCTCCCTCTCTCTCTGCTCCTCCCCTGCTTGTTCCTGGTGTCTCTCTGTCTCTCAAAAATAAATAAAAATATATTTTAAAAAAAGGAATGTGGTATTGAACTCTGGAAGTATGCTAACAAGGTAGATAAGATTTCTTATCACACACCAAAGAAAGGTAACTACGTGAGGAGACATGTTAATTAGCTGGACCATAATAATCACTTTACTACATGTACGAACATCAAATCATTGTGGTATATACCTTAAATATATACCATTTTTATTTTAAGAAATTAATTTCAGCTGTTCACAGTAAGGAGTTGATAGATACTTTCTTCAGGTTATTGTTATTAAAATAATTGTTAGGACAGAATTTAAAACTTTTAAACTTATTATAAGAAACAAAGAAAATAGAGAACAAAATGAAAGAACTAAGAACAAAGAACAAGGCATAATATAAGAGACCCGGGAGATAAAATTCATCCTAAAACAAAACAAAGCAAAAACTCCAATCTGAAAATTTGCAACTCTCTATGAAACAAATTGAGTCAAGAATAAAATCAAAACTGAAATTATAGAATATCCAAGAAATTATGGAAATCATAATTTAATGTTTATTAAATATTGCCTAAGAATATTGTCAAAGAAATGTATCAATCATGTGTCATGTGGAAACACTAAAGCAGTTACATTAAAGATAGGAACAAAATAAGAACATCCTCATCATCACCATTATTTAACATCGTCCTGGAAGTACCAACCACTGAATTTATTATTTATAGACGATATTTACCTAAAAAATATGAAAAACTCTTGGAAAACTACACTGACAAAACTGCTAACCTTCGTATAAAAGCAAACAATTTCCTAGATCTTCCTTACCTAGGAAACTCATTGATACAGTAAAATCAAGAAATAACAATTACTGGGGCACCTGGGTGGCTCAGTCGGTTGAGTGGCTAATTTCAGTTCAGGTCATGATCTCACATTTGTGAGTTCGAGCCCCGCATCGGGCCCTATACTGACAGCTCAGAGCCTGGAGCCTGCTTCAGATTCTATGTCTCCCTCTCTCTCTGCCCCTCCCTGCTCACACTCTGTCTGTCTCTCTCTCAAAAATAAATAAACATTAAAAATTGTTGAAAGAAAGAAAGGAAGGAAGGAAGGAAGGAAGGAAGGAAGGAAGGAAGGAAGGAAGGAAGGAAGGAAGGAAGGAAAGAAACGGGGCACCTGGGTGGCTCAGTCAGTTGAGCAACCAACTTCGGCTCAGTCATGATCTCACAGTTCGTGGGTTTGAGCCCCGCGTGGAGCTCTGTGCTAACAGCCAGCTCAGAGCCTGGAGCCTGCTTCAGATTCTGTGTCTCCCTCTCTCTCTGACCCTCCCCTGCTCATGCTGTCTCACTCTCAGAAATAAACAAAACATTAAAAATTTTGAAAAAAAAGAAAAGAAAGAGAGAAAGAACAATTACAGACACATGGGGTAGAACTACTCTCCAATATCAAGAGTTGTGCAATTAATTTTCTCAAATCAGAATGTGATAATATTTCACTTTTCTTGCTTTTCATTGATATCACCAGCTGTTTTCTGCTCCGAGGTTTTATTTGTCTTGGAATGTTATATAATGGTACATTTTTCAGGGGTGTCTGGGTGGCTCAGTCGGTTTAGGGTCCGGCTTTGGCTCAGGTCATGATCTCACGGTTCGTGGGTCCGAACCCCGTGTCAGGCTCTGTGCTGACAGCTAGCTCAGAGCCTGGAGCTTGTCTTCGGATTCTGTGTCTCCTTCTCTCTCTCTAACCCTCCCCTGCTCATGCTGTCTCTCTCAGAAATAAATAAAATTTTTTAAAAAATTGGTGGGGAGTAGGGGCACTTATTGTCATTGTCACTTTATATTTGAGCAATGAGGAGTGTTTTGATCTAATTTAGGGCTATTTAGCTACGCCCTTGTTAACAGGAGCTGTCTTTACAACAAGAATATTTATAGTTGTTTTATTTGTAATGGTTTCACACTGGAAACAAGTGAAAAGTCCACTAACAGTGGAATGGATACTGCTGAATCTGTAATCTTGAATCTGATATGATCTTGATATAATCTTGAATCTGATATAGCAATGCAGTTTATAGGTCCGCTGGACGGCTGAAGGTAATTACATGTCATCCTGTGGAAGAAAGGGATATACTCAGAGGATAAATAATCCAAGTACCTAGAAATGGCTCCAGGGACAAGAATAAGACACTGCAGTCACCTGAGCTAAGGGAAAACCAGAGGGCATTTGGATGCACACACTCCAACATCATATAGAAAAGTCTTTAACTGAGGGCAGATGGGGTGGGGGAAGGGGAAGGGGGGTGCTGGGCATGCAGGAGAGCACTTGTGGGGATGAGCACGGGGTGTTATATGGAAACCAACTTGACAATAAACTATTTTTTAAAAATAAATTAAAAATTAAATTTTTTTTTAAAAAAAGAAAAAGACTTTAAATCCAAGAGAAAGAATTCAAATGAGCAAAAAAGCCACTTTCTAATCAAGCTCAGGTATCGAACTGGGACTACCTAACAATGGTTATGGTTAAGGTTTCCTGGAAAAGACACAGAGCTGTGCTATACCTTTGAAATTTTCCTCCATAGATGTCACTTCAAACCACGCTTGGTGACCCTGATTGGACTTTATTAAAAGCTTCTGGTCTCGTGTCGAGAACAACATAGAACAGTCCACCTTACCTAACTAAAAGTCAACTTTCCAGCTGGGGGCAGGTTATTAAGTTCCTGAGCTTTAGTCTGCTGATGTGTAAAATGAGAATCAGAATGAATGGCGTTGTGTTGCAGATTAAAGAATGGAGCGTGTAAAGGATGCTTAACAGGTGAGTGCTCCCTTCTTTCATTTAATACCGTTATCTTGTTGACCTCTAAAATGCAGTGTGAGAAGGAAGGCGTAATCTGAAGTCTCTCTGTTTCTTTTCTCTCCACTCCCATCCCTTCCTTCTTACCTGGTGAGTCGGAGCATCCAAGTATATTTAATAACAGTTACTTTCATGATAGGTCTGTATTCCATGAATGGAAAACAAACATGAAAGTTGACTCTGTGGAGCAAAACCTGAAAAGCTACAGTGAGAACACAAATTATTGTAGTGTTCCCTGGTGAGTACGCACTTGGGAATGAACCAAAGCACGTGGATTAAATCTGGGCTACACTAAGTGCTCAGCATAGAAGGGTATATGTCCTTTCCTGTGACTCTTCCACCGCCAAGTTCAAGTATGTAAAATCATATCACTCTCCTTCAATAAAAAAAGCTAATACATGTCTATCTCATGTACGGTGGTCACTGAGTTTAAAAATTAAGACCTGCACCTTAAATTATAAGCTTTCAGCTTTTAAAAATTACCTCTGCCTGCTTGAATGAACTATAATATAGAGTCAGAAGTTTCCAATCCTAAAGGTATGGAAATGATCCAATCTTTACCACTCCTAGTTAAAATGTATTATTCTTTTCCTGAAGCAGCCAAATGAAAGAAATCTCCTACCTAATTATTACCACCCATGCTTAATAAGATGACCCTGAATTTGTGTTTCAATGCTTTAAACTTTTCTTGGCACATAATATTCATTGCATGGGTGAAATATCTCTAAGTGTATCAAGAGATTACCTTACTCTTTAAATAGGTCCACTTTCAAAGGGCTTTTTTGTTTTGTTTTGTTTATCTCAAACAAATTTATCACCTTCTTCCCATTATCTGCACTTTCTTAAACCTTCTGTATTTCTCATCCTGAAGCCACTTGCCTTTCAGCTACTTAGGTTACTTCTTGACTCGTCCCTTTTTATTGCGTTACAGGAGCAGTAAGTGGTCAAGTCCAGCTGATTCTACCAATGAAGAAGGCGTACATCCAACTCTTACCTTTTCCCTCCCACTGCCAAAGAGCCACCTCAGATTTTCATCACCTTCTAGCTTGCACCATTCACAGTAGTCATTTCTCTATGAATTCTGTTTGAGTCTGTATACCTCAGATTCATTCCACTCCCTCCACATGACAAGTCCCACAGCACAATGCTGAATAAATTATTCCGTGCACACTCATTCATTCGAGACACTTTAAGGATGCCAGTGCTTGCTCCCCAAAACAGTTGAATGGCCCCCAACTAGATATGTAAGGCCCACAGTTAGCCAACCTCATTTTACACTTCCAGACTGTTTGCCACCCCACTGCCCTTCTCTCAGTCTGCAGTTGTGTCCAATGAAACTGCCCAACATTGCAAAGCCACACAAGGCTTCCCTTCTCGAATCCCTGCTCCTCCTGCTGTTACTGTATATCCTTCCTTTCCTTTCTACCTTCCCTCAGTAGCTAAAATCTCAGAAATGCTTTACATTCCATCATAAATGCAGTGATGGAATGTCTAATCTCTAGAGTTAGAAATAACTTTGTCTTCCTTTGAGCTGCTATACCACATTGAATTTCTCTTTTCAGACTTAACGGTGCATTAAGGTTATTGATATACATGGCTATATTTTTCTATTGTACCCAGATACACTCCTCAGAGTCAAGGTCAGCCCACTGAAAGATAATTCTCCTTGAATTGTATGTTTCTGCACATCTTGCAAGCAGGCAGTGAGTTTGTTTTATTTTATTTTTTTATTTTTTTAATGTTTTATTTACTTCTGAGAGACAGAGAGAGACAGCATGAGCAGGGGAGGGTCAGAGAGAGAGGGAGATGCAGAATCTGAAACAAGCTCCAGGCTCTGAGCTGGCTGTCAGCACAGAGCTCGATGCAGGGCTCGAACCCACGAACCGCGAGATCATGACCTGAGCCAAAGCCAGATGCCCAACTGACTGAGCCACCCAGGCGCCCCAGTGCGTTTGTTTTAGACTATCTTTTCAAGGATGTTTCCAGAGTGAACAGTCGCAGAAGATGGTGATGGTGTTTCCCTTCAGGGCACAGGTCAGACATGCTTATTTATTTTAATAAAAGATTCAGGTCCTAAGTTCCAAGCTCCTTTCCTGTAACATACTCCGCTGCGTGTACAGATATTATCTAGGCTTCTTCACATTGTCCTTGGGGAATTGAGACACAGAGGACCAGCACAAATGCTGATTCTTGGGCCACTATTCTTGACATGAAAAATGAAGTCCTTTTTCTCTTCCCCAAGAGTCTCGTGTCTTCTGGCAGCATTCATGAATCTATGGTAGACCCTCGCAGATAGACTCTAAAGTGGCCCCCAAGGTCCCCATCTCCTCATATTAATGCCCTTTGATGTCTTCTCCCCTTGAGTGTGGGTAAGAGTGTGATTTGCTTTTAACCAGTAGCATACAGCAAAAGTGACAAGAATGTATGGGATTATGTGTACATAATCATATTACACATATCTGTAATATCTGTCTTTTAAGGAGACTCTCCTCCTTGGTGGCCTTGAGGAAGCAAATGGCCATGTTGTGAAGGTCCACGAAGTAAGCAATGGAAGGTGGCCTTTAGCTGAGAATGAGCAAGAACGGGGACCCTTGATCCACAGCCTGTAGGAAACTGAATGCTGCAAACAATTATGTGGGCTTCGAAGCAGATGCTTTTCTAGCCAAGCTTCAGAGAAGAACATAGTCCTTGCAGAGGACCCCGTGAGGCCATGCTAAACTGTGACCTATGGATTCTGATATAGTAGATGTGTCTTGTTTTAAGCCACTAATTCCAGGGTACTGAGCCACTGATAATTAATACACAGGCTAATCTGATAGCTCGAAAATAGGGGAAAATCTCAGACCCCTCACAGTTCTTGACTGTTTTGTCAACAAGGATTGTAGGCTGACAGGCATATGACTCTCTGAAAGGGGGCCCATGTGGAAAAATTGATAAAGATTGACGAAAGTCCATGGAATCAGTAAACAACGTACAGTGTCGCTTCCCTCACAGTAAAACAATTGGATCAACTTTTGGCAAAAGTCAGAATTCTGGCATGCAGTGACAACTCTGCCTCGAAGAACATGAGGTTCTTTGTTTTTTTGCACAGTGTAAGATCGTGTATGCACTGACCAGATGTGTGGCTTATCACACAATAAGCAGTCCTCTACTGGATTGTCTGTTAACAAGGAAGAAAGGTTTCTAACTTCCCAACCCCATAGTTGTAAGCCCAGTCTCAAGAAGCTGATTCAAAGACAATCAGCTGGACAGTGCCCTAGGTATTGCTAACTCTTCTCTAGAAAGGGAGACTTCCTCACCAATCTGGCTGTCAGCCTCAAGTCTGCCCCATTGTAACAACTAATACTAAGATTCATTCCGGTGAGGACAGAAGGTGTTGACTTCTCTAGGCAACAGTTGCCTAGACACCCACTTACCACGGGCAGAAATTCATAGCATCATGCTCATAACTGAACAGTGGCAGTTATCTTATTGAGGGAAATTTTATTCCCCATCTCATCGCCCAAAGCAAAGTTGATGGTCAATGGAACCCTTGGGCATGGGCCTGGTTCACAGATAGATGAGTCAAGTTGAAGCCCACTTGTGCCCACTGGGCTGCTACAGCTGTCCAGCCCCAATGATAGTGACGCAAAACCCAAAATGCACACACTTGTTCGGTCAGCGGGCATAATAACTCAAGTCCATTCTCACAATTCTGACCACTATTCCCCTTGATAAACTATGTTTTATTGTTACTGACTCTTAAATGGTAGCCAATGGCTTGATTCTTTGGCCTTTCACTTGGAGACTACAAGACACATTAAAGCTACTCTTATGTAGGGCCATGAAATGTGAAAACAAATCATGTCGCCAATGGAACCATCTGGGTCACTCATGTAGATGCCATGTAAGGGCCGATTCTCTGATGAAACCAACTGAAATCAAGTCACTAAGTCTGCACCACCCAGATCGTCACTGCCTGGAGTCATCATGATACTGGACATGGCAATATACCCGACATCTTATACTGGGAAACAATAAAAGGGCCTCATCTTCTTTGAGGCAGAGTTACCACTGAACAACAGACTTCTGCCTCTGGCCAAAAGTCGGCCCAATTGTTTTACAGTGAAGGAAGCAACATTGCACAGGATATGGCCCCATTCATTCCTGGGAGATCCCTTAACCACCTCTTAGGGCTTAAGTGGAATCTCACTGCTGTTGATGCTTTTTGGTTCATGGTGTTACATTTCAGTCTGATCAGCAGGATCTGGCCACAGCATTGTGGTCTTTAAAACTAAACCGAGTCATGTTTTCCGTTCTCTGGATCATTTGCATGTTGATACTGTTGTGTCTTTATCTCCAGAGCCACTCAACGATGGGCTAATAGTCAAGATACATGAGTCATTGCTAAAAATAAAAGAGCAATCATCCAGCAACTCGTCGAGCTTAACCGCTGAATGTGGTCATGGGAAGAGACCCTCAAAGAGAGCCCTGCCAAACAACTGCGAGCCCAGAGTGACCGTGGGCACACCCAAAGTTGAGCTTAGTGAAGTACAATAGCAGAGAGACAATACGGCAGGAGAAATCATCTCCACCGAAATATTCCATCCAATCACTAAAAACTAGCAAGAAAATAACAATAACAAGTCCCAAGGTCAAGAGGGGGGCATCGGTACAAAGAGGGGCTACACGGTATTATCTAAAATTCCCACTTTCCAACAAAAAGTTACAAGATTGGCAAAGAAACACTAGAGTATGACCTATACACCAAGGAAAAGGCAGATAACACAAACTGTGACAGTAAACAGATGCCAAATTTAACAACAACAACAACAAAAATAGTCTCAAATGGAGTCGTTATAAATATGTTCAACAGTCTCAAAGAAAACAATATTAAAGAAATAAAGGAGGGTGTAATGGTAATGGACAATGTCACATCAGATAGAGAATATCAATAATAAGATGGAAGTTAGTAAAAAGAAGAATCAAATGGAAATTCTGGAGTTGAAAAGTACAATTGCAGAAATTGAAAATTCATCCAGGGACTCAAGAGAATATTTGAATGGCAAAAGAAGGAGCAAACTTAAAGATAGATCAATAGAGACTATGCAGTCCAAAAATAGAGTAAAATAAGAATAAAGAAAAAGGAACAGAGCAATGCAAGGCATTATAAAGTGTACCTACATGTGCATAATGGAAGTACTAGAAGGAAAAGAGATAGAAACAAGTGGCAGAAAAATATTTGAGGAAATAATAGCTGAAAACTTCTCAAATGTACTGAAAAACAATAATCTAGATATGCAGAAACTTCACAAACTCTAAGTAGGATAAACACAAAGTGACTGATAAGCAAAGTCATCAAAGTAACAACACTGAAAGTCAAAGACCAGGATAAACTCTTGAATGCAGTAAGAGAAAAACAACTCATTTTTACAAGTGAACCCCAGTAAGATTAATAATGAATTTATCAGCAAAAACAATGGAGACCAAAGGGTAGTAGGATAACATATTCAAAGTGTCCGAAGAAAAAACTGCCAACCAAAAATCTTACATCCAACAAAGCGATCTTTTTTTTTTCACTGTTTTTATTTTTGAGAGAAAGAGTACAAGCAGGGGGAAGTGCAGAGAGAAAGAGGGACAGAAGATCTGAAGTGGGCAATCCTGATACAGGGTTCAAACTCACAAACCATGAGATCATGACCTGAGCTGAAGTTGGCTACTTAACTAACTGGGCCGCCCAAGCATCCCCCAGCAAAGCTATCTTTCAATAGTGAAAGCAGGGGCACATGGATGGCTCAGTTGGTTAAGCATCCAACTCTTGGTTTTGACTCAGGTCATGATCGCACAGTTCTTGAGTTCAAGCCGCCTTTAGGGCTCTGCACTGTTAGTGGTGCAGAGCCTCCTCAGGGCTCTCCCTCTCTTCTTCTCACTCTGCCCCTACCCCACTCATGCACACTCTCTCTCAAAATAAATAAAAACTTAAAAAAGAAAACGTAAAAGCAAAATTAAAACATTTCCAGAAAAACAATAACAGAGAATTTGTTGCTAGCAAATTGGTCTTATATGAGACACTAAAGGAAGTTATTCAGGCTAAAGTGACCTCAGACAGTAATTAGCATTCATACCAAAAAAATCAACAAGTACTTTTTAAGGTATTTATGTAATAATAAAAGGCTATATAAATATATATTCTCCTTTCTTCTCTTATTTAAAAATCAATTGTATAAAATAATATGCATATAATATACTGTTGGACCTATAACATACAGACATGTAGTATAATTACTAATAACACAAAGGATGTGAATAAGAGCAAAACTGTATTGGGCTAAGGAAATGACTCCAGATGGTAAATCCAGAAGAACAAATAAAGAGAATCAGGAACGATAACTACAAAGATTAACATAATGTAAGCTATAAATATAGACTCTCTTTTTTCTCTTAGCTTCTTTGAAAGACAAGATTATATAAAAGTAATAATTACAATATTGTCTTTTTTGTAATGTTTATAGATTTAAAATGTATAACAATAATACCACAAAAATGGGGAAAAGGAAACGAGATTTTATGTATAGCAATAATATCACAAAAAGGGGTACAAGCAATAACATTTCTGTATCTCACTTGAAATGTTAGTATAAATCTGAAGCTGATTTTGATAATTAAGATGTATATGGTTAGCTCTAGAGAAAATGCTAAGAAAATAACTCAAAAATACATAGTGAAGAAAATCACTAACTAAATTAAAATGCTACATCAGGTAACATTCACTTAATGCGAAATAAAGAAATAAAAGAGAAATAGAAAACAAAAAAGACATGAATCGCAAAAAAATGAAAAGTAAAAGTGTAGACATAAATTCAGCTGTTACTGAAAATAACATTAAATGTAAATAGTTTAGGGGCACCTGGGTGGCTCAGCCAGTTGGACATCTGACTTCAGCTCAGGTCACAATCTCATGGTTTATGAGTTCGAGCCCCACGTTGCCTGTTTCAGATTCTGTGTCTCCCTCTCTCTCTGCCCCTCCCTCCTCACATTCTCTCTCTCTCTCTCTCCTCTCTCTCTCTTAAAAATAAATAAATATTTAAAAGTTTTTTTTAATAAATAAATAAATGTAAATAGACTAAACAATCCAATCAAAAGTCAGAGACTGCCAGATTGGATTAAAATATATGATCCAAATATATGCTGTCTTCAGGAGACACACTTTAGTTTCAAAGACACAGAGATATTGAAAGCAAAAGTTTCCCATGCAAATAGCAACCGCAAGAAAGATGATGTAGCTATACTACTGTGAGACAAAATAGACTTTAAACCAAAATGAAAGTTATTAGAGATAAAGGACATTTTCTAATGAAAAAAGGGCCAGTCCACCAGAAAAATATAATAATTATAAACATATATGCATCTAATAACACAGCACCAAAATATATAATACATAACTGACAGAAATAAAGGGAGAAACAGACAATTCAACTGGATAACCACATGCAAAAGAATAAAGATGTTTCTTTTTCTTAAGTTTTTTTATGTTTATTTATTTATTTTTGAGAGACAGACAGAACGTGCACAAGTGGGGAAAGGGCAGAGAGAAGGAGAGAGAGAATCCCAAACAGGCTCTGCAACACCAGTGCAGGCCCCATGAGAGGCTTGAACACACGAACAGTGAAATGGTGACCTGAGTGGAGATCAAGAATCAGATTCTTAACCACTGTGATACCCAGGCTCTCCAAGACATTTCTTTAAGGGAAGATTTACAAAAGGTCAATAAGCACATAAAGAGATACTCAACATTATTTGTCATAGCATTAAAAGAAGGCAAATCAAAACTACAATGAGACACCACTCCATCCCCACTAGGGGGGCTAAGAATCAAAAAGTTAGTAACAAGAGTTGGTGAAAGTGTGGAGAAATAATAACCATCATCTACTGCTGATGGGAATATAGAATCACGCCATAGCTTTGGAAAACATTCTGGCAGGTCTACAAAAGATTAATCAGAGTTAGCATATGACCAACAATTCTACTCTTGTATATATACCCAAGAAAAATGAAAACCTATGTCCACACAAAAACTTGTACATGAGTGGCATTATTCATAAGAGCCAAAGATGGAAACAGCCCAATTATCCATCAACTAATGAAAGAACAAAAAAAAATGTCATATATCCATATAATGGATTGCTTGGCCATAAAAAGGAATAAAATACCAATACATGCTACAGCATGGTTGAACCTTGAAAACATGATGCTAAGTGAAAGAAGATTTTTTTTTAATTTTTTAAATATTTATTTATTTACGAGAGACAGGGAGAGACAGAGCATGAGCAGGGGAGGGGCAGAGAGAGAGGGAAACACAGAATCTGAAACAGGCTCCAGAGCCTGTCAGCACAGAGCCCAACGTGGGGCTCTAACTCACGACCGTGAGATCATGACCTGACCGGAAGTCAGATGCTTAACCAAGTGAGCCACCCAGGTATCCCAAAAGAAGTTTTTGACAAAAGACTACATCTTGTATGATTACACAAAAATAAAATATCCAGAATATGAAAGCCTAAAGAGACAGAAAGTACCCTAATGGCTGTTTTGGGCTGGAAGCTGAGGTTGGGGAAGGCTAGGCGATATAAGATTTATTTTTTAAGGTGATGAAAGTGTTCCAAAATTGACCATGGTGATGGTCACATGTATCTGTAAATATACTAAAAACCATCGAATTGTACATCCTAAATGGGTGAATTGTATGGTATGGGAATTATATCTCAATAAAACTGATTTTCTAAATTTATAAATAAATAATTTATCTGACTCCACATCCACATAGCTTAGTGAGACAGTTCGGTCACTGAGTGTAGCTGGCCCTGTAAAGGCTCATCATCTCTTAGATGTTTCCTGAGCAATGGGCAGGATGAGAAAGACAGAATATCATATAGATCTATTTTGAAAATTCAGGATTTCTGCCCCACAGTTCCTGGACAGGATATTTCTTCTTCTTTCCCTTAATGGCAATCTCAGTCTTGCCTGCTTCGTACAATTTCTAGGGAGCAGCCCAGCCAAAATGAAGGATAAGGAATTCCAACGCAATTCTCATCCAGCCACCTGGATTCTCTCATTGGAATGATATGGCTTTAGACGATAAATGAAAGCATGATGAGCAGCTGTTTGCAAGTCCCTCTAGAGTGGGCCACACAGATCAAAGTGGGATCCTTAATACGTCCCTGTACATTTTTTAAATATGTATCTATTTAAATAATCTCTACACCCAATATGGAGCTCGAACTCATAAACTCCAGGATCAAGAGTCACATGTTCCTCCCACTGAACCAGCCAGGCGCCCCAAGGTCTCCGTCCATTTTATAAAAATGCCCTTGCCTGTTTCATACTTGACTTTTCCAGGGGAAAAAAAATGTAGAGGATGTATGAAATAAAGGTGAAGCTACATTTCATGGAATGGGATGCACCAATTTTGTGGAAGCATAAGTTGACCAATGACCTCAATTCCTGGTGGGGAACCACTTGTATTACCTTGAGGGGTAAGGGGAAGAGGGTTATTAATGATCTTTGTCTTTCCGAAATGCCCTGAAACCTTCTTTTCTAAAGACCACCTGGTGTAAGTCTCCCCAGCTGTTGCAAGCTCCCTAAATTTAAATGACTGCTGGGCCTGGTCATCTCTTTGCTGTCCCTGGTCCATCTCCAAAATTGGATCACCAATTCTCCTGACTTTACCTATAATTCTATCAGAAGCAGCAAGGCATGGCTAGAGCTTCCTGTCCCACCTACACAAAACACCTGGCCCTGTTTCCAGATGTCTTTCCAGACCCTATTAGCATAGCCATTGATCAATCATTCTAAGCGACAGACAAATGACATATGGCTGGTGATGGGGACAAACGTGACAAGTTGAATTTACTGCCAACAGACAGTTGCTCCAAAAATAATACTAAACTCCATTATTTGAACCAAACTGGGAAACTAAAGCCAACCAGTCAGCTAGGGGACAGTCCACCTGTACCCCCAAACTGATAGAAATCCAACTGGGAAATCCTCCAAATTGTAAACAACACTTTACTTCCAGGGATACCATATGTGGAAGCCATCATTAACTTGCCTCCCTACTGAAAACATGGTGACTTGCATCAAAGTTGTGTGAGTTTGAGGGAGTTCCTCAGAAACCTCCAGGTAGAAAGAGAGAAAGAGGGGGAGAGAGAGAGAGAGAGAGAGAGAGAGAGAAAGAAAGAAAGAAAGAGAGAGAGAGAAAGAAAGAAAGAAAGAAAGAAAGAAAGAAAGAAAGAAAGAGAGAAAGAGAGAGAGAAAGAAAGAAAAGAAAGAAAGAAAGAAAGAAAGAAAGAAAGAAAGAAAGAAAGAAAGAAAGAAAGAAAGAAAGAAAAAGAAAGAAAGAAAGGGAAGGGAAAAAATATGTATTTATTTAAATAATCTCTATACCCAACATGGAGCTCAAACTCACAAAGAAGGGAAGGGAAGGGAAGGGGAGGGGAGAGGAGGGAAGAGGAGGGGAGGGAAGGGAAGGGGAGGGAAGGGGAGGGGAGGGGAGGGAAGGGGAGGG
>NW_027530974.1:8767633-8849356 GCF_008692635.1 Crocuta crocuta
AACCTCCAGGTGTTTAAGGAAATGCCATCAGTAAATTATGGAGCTTTCATTTTAGATGAATGTAGAGATGTCTTCTCATGAGTCTAGCAGAGGATTATTCAGAAGAGCCCTCCAGCAGAGGGAAAATTGACCTGTTATTTATGCTCACCCTTCAGGCACTATCCCCTATGACAAGATCATCCAATTAGGAAAGGTGATACAAATTTTGACCTGACTTTAGCCGAAGTGTTCACCATTATCACCTTAGCCCTGGAAGCCATTCAGGTCAGCACACCTCACTGACTAGTGTTGTCACACGGATGATAGAATTGCCGGCGGCTTTCTCCCTGCAGGCAAGGGGAAGTCTGTGCAGCCACTGATACATCCTGCTGTATCTGGATTAACGCCTTGGGCTGAAGAAAAAAGCCAATATGGAAAGTCAAGGAGAAAGCTATGTGGCTTTCCAAGGTAGATCTTGATGATTTCCTGGGGTTTGTTCAGCTCGTTGGGCCCGGGACCCTTGAGGTCACGATTGGTCGATATGACAGGCTGGCCTGATCCTCCTGCCCGGAAGTCCTGTTGACAGAGCGGAGTCCTGCTGAAAATAATGTCAATTAAATGCTCTATGAAACAAATGAAATGGATTTGGTCTCAGCCTCTGTTGGTCAGATTTATCGGTGTGGCAGATGGAGTGGATACATTTGCCAGAAGCCAGGATGGTATAGAAACATTGTAGGAGTGGACATTGTTAAAAAACAATTTTCTGTGGGTCCTGCACATAACTGATTTCTGCACATAACTGTTTTTGTTGCAGGATTAGTACAGTGAACAATTTTGGAAGATAGGGATGGTGTCTCCCTTTGGAGCAGGGGCAGGTTTGCTTTCCATCCAGGAGAAGGAGGATAACTCCTTCCAGGACAAAGGGCTGTGATGCTTATCGCTTATTAAAGAAGATTCTAGTTCCCTAGGCTCAGTGCTCTAGAATGCAACCTACTATATGTGCAGGGTCACTTGGCCCTCTTCGTGTGGCCCTGTGAGAATTGGGGTTCAGGGGATTAAGGCAAATTCTGTTTACTGCTATCACTATGACTAACAAAATCATTTGTTTCTGACTGAAGAATCTCATTTTCTGCCAACATCTATGAAATTCTGGCAAGCTAAACTTTACAGCTAAGAGTTTGTTTACTGGCCCTTTATAGTTCTTGACTGTACCTGTGGCCCCTTTATCTTTATGTTCTCCATCCATTTATACTTGATTAATAAATATAGGAATCTGTATTTGAACAGATACGAACACCCGAAGATTGACATCCTATCCATAAGTCAAATCCATGCCTCTTATGAGCTATACACTATAGAGGCAATATAGGGTATTATTAAATATATGATTGGATATGGTTTGTGGGAGAACTAAATATTACTTCCGAAATATATTTACCCAAATAAAATCCTCCACATAGCAAGACTATCCATTTCAGCCATCATAAAAATCTCCAAAGCTAAATGTTTATAGTTTGATCCTTAGAGGTCTCTAGTACTGCTAAAATTAACACTCTGGGGCACCTGGGTGGCTCAGTGGGTTAAGCATCTGACTTTGACTCAGGTCATGATCTCACAGATGGTGGGTGAAAGCCCAGCATCAGGCTCTGAGCTGACACTCGGAGCCCGGAGCCTGCATTGGATTCTGTGTCTCCCTCTCTTTCTCCCCCTCCCCCCATGCTCTCTCTTTCTCTCTCTCTCTCTCAAAAATAAACATACATACATACATACATAAAATTAACGCATTAATGTCCAAAACAGTTCATCTTCCACACATCAAAGATTCTCTTCCTCTCTCTCTCTCTCCCCTGCTCCCTCTGTATTCTTAGGATTCCTTCTATACTGAGAAAAAAAATGATGATGATGATATTTGAACCCTGAGTTAAGGATTTCCCAGGGTAGCTCCAACCATAACTTCATTGAACATCTACACAAAACCAGTCACGTTAAGGGTAAAAACAGATTTCTGTATCCCATATACATATTTGCTTCCTAAGATAAAGTGCTTGTTGACTTCCACACCTTCCAGAAGAATTAGTACTCTCGTTAAAGCACTCATTTAAAAAATCAACTAGCAGTGGATCACAATAGATTTAGAAAAATGATTCACCTCAGTGCAGCATGGGTCAGATGAGCAACCTCCCTCCGTGGTCCTAGAAGCTATGCTCCAGCATTAAATGGCTTGAGACAGACAGCATTAGGCTGGGCCACGGTCAACTGGGAGATTGAAAGAGAGTGTGGACAAGCACATGGGAAGCCGTCTTGTGTGGGCTACTCAGCCATATGTTCCTTCTTCTGCTTTCTTCTACACCATGGGTCAGCCTCATTCTGGGAGCCAGGCTACTACTAGTTGCTGTACTAGTTTCCATCTGTTCAGAATGAAATAAAATAGGACCAACACCCTCCACTTGGCTCATCGATAACATTGTTCACCTTGGACTGAGAGCAGAGACCTCACCACGCTCAAATCACGTCATTTCTGGGGATGAAGCTAACCTTCCTCTAGAGATTCAAGACAGGTAGCCTTGTCTCCATTCCCTTCTCCTCTGCCTCCTGCCTGTCTGCGTCAAGTACGTGAGAGGAGAGACAAGGAGAGGGAGAAGGAATGGAATGTATCCCGTTCCAGAAGTGGGACACTGTGAGGCTTCCTCGACCGGTGTTCCTCAGACGGAAATCTTGCAATGAAGGGTGCTGGGCAAGTAACAGGTGGGGATTCCTGTGGTCTATCTCACTCTCTTTGGCTTGCAAATCAGCTTCGTATTTTCACAGGGTCAAAACTGCTCATGAAATTTGGGGCGCCAAGCAACTGTCCTTAAGAATATCTATGCCCACCTTCAGTCCTTTCCAAGTCTAGGGTCTACCAGAAGCATGAACAGCTAAAAAGTATAAAGAGAAAGTGTACTCGTATTCAAACTTTGCAATAGTAGCATCATCTGCAAAATGCAAAACCCAAATTCTCAAATCAGACCCTCCAAATCCTTCTGACCTCCCCCCCCAACGCTACTTTGTTTCTATTGTAACTATTTCCACTTCCAAGAGCATTAATGGCTCAGAAATAAAACATGCACTATGATTCCACTTTTAAATTACGCCTTTAAGACAGGTCTGTAAGTACCTTGTTCTTACTGTTAATCTTACCAGGGAGGAGACTTCTCTTGCGCTCGTGGATTTGACTGGTGTGTGTTAGGGCGCCTGTGAAATCCTCACTTTGCCACAATTTACCCCCAGAAAACTAATAATCACATCAGTAAGTGGATCACTGAGCCCCAGCACCTTCTGCCTTCTGTTGCGATAAGGATCACATCTCACCTTCTTTTGAAACTCAGTGACAACAAGCAAGGATTCAAAAGGGGCCAGGTCCTAAAGGTCACCCTGAACGGCTCTGAGAGCCAAGCCTGTCTGCCAGTATGTTGCTGTTCCCTCTGAGAGGGGAGAAAAGGTGGAAGTTTCCGTCTCTCCAGCCTTGCAAGTGTCTGCGTAAACCAAGCTAAGGGAGCGAGCCGAGAAAAGAAAAGGCTTTTTGAGTCCTCTGACCTCCGCCCAGAAGTTTCCAGATGCAGTAGTTAAGACCACAGAACAGTCTCGGACCCATGGAACGCTGGCCAAAACGGATTTTCTGTCCAGTGCAGCCCCAGCCCTAGGTTAGCTCCTACGGTCTCAGTGCGCCTTAGCTAAACATGGTATCGTAAGTCCCAAGGGACCTTTTTTAAAAAGGTCCCCTGGAGTGACTTTTTATTCCCTCCCCATCTTCCCCCAGAGTTTTGTTTTGTTTGCAACTGCAACCTCATTTTCAAAAATCCCTTGAACGAAGAACCATGAACATCAATTTTAGAAAACATTCGGGTTCTGGAAGTTGCCACATTTGTTGATTTCTTAAATAAAGCTGAAGCTCTCTCCCCGTTACTGTATGGTAAGCCCTAGGGCTCAATTCAGATAAGTGTGCCGTGTTTCACTGCCAAAAAAAACATCCGTTTTTTTTTTTCTTTCTACAGTCACCATAAACCAACCACCCTAGAAAAACCTGCTTTGTTGTCCTGAAGGAGCTATTATTGCTCAGAGTATCTTACATGTAAGTGAAACCTGAGAGTTGTTCTTCCTTTGTCTTATAATTTGTCATCGGGAACTTCCATTTTTATTTATTCTTCCGCTTTCAGCACCTGAGCACTTATGGGATCTGCAAAAGTACATATTGAAATATGCAAATAGTCTATAGCGTGTGAGTGTCAGATGCATGGAAATTAAATCAAATACAGGGTGGAGAAAAGAAAGCAAGTGCATTAAAGCTCACTTTATGGCCCCAAGCTGTAGATAAATTGTGGTCTGTGGTAGTTAAACAACAGCTGTTCAGATTTAAAATAAAATTATGATACGGATCCCCAGAAGATAACACTTCTTGAGGTAACGGCATTTACCTCCATGCATCTGTGAGCAACCGACAGTGACAAGAGTGTTTATGTGAAGGTTTATTTCCATTTGTCTGCCTGTGTTGTATCATTGCCGATCTCAGGGAAAGAGACTCTTCCTCGGTGGAATTTAGGTTTGGGTCTTAGCATAACCTTTCCTTAGGTGTCCAGGCAGGGGCATTGCAGAATCAGCCGCTGCTGGTCTACCTTAGCCAGGAAATGTCGTCAAGAAGACGACACGCCATGGGGCTGTCGTGCAGGCAGGAAAGCAGCGGGGAGAAGGTTTCTTCAGCAGGGCTCCCTTCATTCAAACCCAGTCATCCCTAGACCCATGGTGAGCAGCAGTTCCTTAAGAGCTTTACACCCAATAAAATTTAAACTTTTATATATTTTCTTCATTTACTGTGCAAGAGTTTTATGGCAGACATGTAGGAAACCACCCGGATGGAATTTCTCGGAGAGGCAACTGCCATTTCCCTCAACACCTTAAACCTGTCCGCGTTCAACTTCAGGCCAGTTGGCTTGCTCACTCTCTCTGTCTCTCTGTCTCTCTGTCTGTCTCTCTCTCCGGATTTGCTTCATCTTTTGCTCTCTCAAGATCTGAGGCTCTATCCTCTCCCCTCGCCTCCAACACCAAAGTGTATGTCCAAAGCAGAGATGCTGTGTGGCTAGAAATAAACCTCTCCTCCAATATATTCTTCAGGAAATAAAATTTGCCCGAGCCAAAAGAATGTATAAATTCTTTGAACAATTTCTACTTTATTTACAACACGATATTAAGTCATATACTTTAAGCTCTTTGATACATTAATTTTGAGCGGGAACCTCTCCCACAAAGCTGTGCATATAGACAGAGAGAAAAATCTAAATGTGGAAACATCCTCTCTCTATGCCCGGGTGCCAAGGAAAAAGCCTAATGGGGGATTTTTGAATACAAATGACTTTTGAAACACTGCATTTTGCAATGAACTTTATAATTTTTTCATAAGGAAGAATTTTTGTTATTAAAATAGTAGTGCACTTTTACAAATGAAATTAACTTTGTAAAATCTGTCAGTGAATTGAAATGTTACAGTGTGGATTATTTTAGGATTTTAACTTTTTGAATAATAAAAACGTGTTTGTTAATCATCATGTTGGTTGCTCTTTAAGGTGAGAATACAATTTCTTCTGAACCAGGGCAAAGACTGTCTGAAAATTGCAGATTGAGACTTAAGTGAAAATGTATTCTGCAAGGAGCCTTAATAATAGAAAGATATGCATCTCTTTATATTTAGCCAAATGACTAATGAAACAAGGTGCACTAAATATGCAACTGGATTTAATGGAAAGTAAATAAGAAATGCTATGAAATTCACATATAATTATTAATCATTAACCTGTTTAAAATACCATGTGACATGTAATATATTTTAGACTTAAATGAATCCTGGGCATTATTGACAGGTAAGCTAAACAAATGAATAAGTAAATATCGACATCATGTAGAAAAATCAAGTGAAACCAGGTCACTGCTAGAAAACACAAAGTATGTAATTCACAAAAGAAATGTAATTGTTCTACAAGACTGTTGGGGCACCTGGGTGGTTTAGTTGGTTAAGCATCCAACTCTTTTTTTTTAATGTTTATTTATTTTTGAGACAGAGACAGAGCGTGAGTGGGGGAGGAATAGAGAAAGGTGGACACAGAATCCAAAGCAGGCTCCAGGCTCTGATCTGTCAGCACAGGGCCCAATATGAGGCTCACACTCACAGACTGCGAGACCATGACCTGAGCTGAAGTCAGATGCTCAACCAAGTGAGCCACCCAGGCAGCCCAAGCATCCAACTCTTGATTGCAGCTCAGGTCTTGATCTCAGAGTTGTGAGGTCAAGCCCCGCATTGGGCTCCATGCTGGGTGTCGAGCCTACTTTAAAAAAAAAAGACAATAAGGACCTCCTGGGTGGTTCAGTCAGTGAAGCATCCACTTCAGCTCAGGTCATGGTCTCAAGGTTTGCCACTTCAAGCCCTGCATCAGGCTCTGTGCTGATGGCTCAGAGCCTGGAGTCTGCTTCAGATTCTGTGCATCCCTTTCTCTTTGCCCCTCCCCTGCTGGCACTCTGTCTCTCTCTCTCTCTCTTTCTCAAAAACAAAATTAAAACATTAAAAAAATTTAAAAGACAGTAAGATTATTAACAAAAAATATCACAGCTTATGTCAAATAAATGTAAGCCATATGAACTAAATTATGCTTTCCCAGTTGTTAGCCAGAGTTTACAATGATCTAAATATTAAGACAACCAAGAGAAAAACTAGTCTGTTTTAAAGGCACCTCCCAATATGTATATTAGAAAATAAAAGCTGTCCAAGTGAAGAAAACGGCTCTGCTTGGAGTTTAAAGCACCCTACTGGATAGCCTGTTAAATACCATCAGGAACACAAAAGTTCTCTGCATCAAAAGACAAGTAAAAAGAGAAACCACAAACCAGGATGAGGGTAACATAACCCAATGGTTCCATATGAGAATATATAAAGAACCCCTGGGTACAGACCAAATGTTTGTGTCCTCCCCAAATTCATGTGTTGCAATCCTAATTCCTCAGGTGATGATGTTAGGAGGCGGGGCCTTTGGGAGATAAATAGATTCATGGGGATGGGACCCTCAGGAATGAGATTGGTGTCTTTATAAAAGAGACCCTGCAGAGTAACCTTGGCCTTTCTGCTGTGTTAAGGGGGCATTAAGATGGCTGTCCATGAACAAGGCAGAGAGCTCTCAACAGACTCCAGCTGTGCCAGTACCTGGATCTCGGACTTCCTAACCTCCAGAACTAGGAGAAAAAAATTTCCCTTGTTTACCACCCCTCTAGTCTATGGTGTTCTGTTATAGCTGCCCAAATGGAGGAAGACACTCTAGAAATCAATTTAAAAAAGACAAACATCCCAACAGTAAAGTGGACAAAGTGTAAACAAACTGTACCACTTTGATTTCCTTTTAATCCAAGACTCATGATACATAGGTGACCAAAAAATGTAAATAGAAAATTCGTGGCAACAAAAATTCACATAGTCAAAAACGTTGTAAAAACCTCAATTTCAAGAATAATTACAGGTATGAAAACTAACACCAACAGATTTCATACTCATCAGAGTGGTGACAATTTTCCAGTTCTGACAACACGTTGTGTCGGCAAGTAGAGGAAAGGACGGGGACTCTCGTACCCAGCTGATGGGCATATAAAATGGATACGTGCAACTCAAAGAAAATTCTGGGCTACATGTAGCAAATTTGAAGCTACTCACAACCTGTGACTCGGCAACTCCAAACTCCAAGGAATGCTTGTCTGCGTGTATGAGGAGCCATCTTCCAGAATTTCCATAGCAACATTTCTAAATAAAAAACTAAAAATTTCTAAAGTTCCAGTAAGGTTATAATGTTGAAAAAAATGATGTAGTCATGAAAGTTTTAAAATAGCAGATACAGCATAATATATATGTACATCTGTAGAGTGAGAGAGAGAGAGAGAGAGAGAGAGAGAGATAGCGACATGAATAAATCCCAGAACAGGAAGTTGAGAATAAATTCCCAAAACAGGAAGTTGAGAATAAAAAGGAAGTTGGAAGGACAATTCAATAATATTTATATGAAGCTTACAAATTCCTGATGGGGGCACCTGGGTGGCTCAGTGGGTTAAAGCGTCCGACTTCGGCTCAGGTCATGATCTCCAGTTTGTGGGTTTGAGTCCCACGTCAGGTTCTGTGTTGATCGCTAGCTCAGAGCCTGGAGCCTGCCTTCGGATTCTGTGTCTCCCTCTCTCTCTGTCCCTCTCCCGCTCTTGCTCTTTCTCTCATTCTCTTTCAAAAATAAACATTAATAATATTTTTTAATCCATGAGGAATTGCTTATTAATACAAATATATATTATAAAATACAACTATATGGATGGAGATGATAGATACCGAGTCAGGAGCAAATATTATCAGTTGGAAAAGGAGAACAGAGCAAGTGGACAGGGGCTTTAACTGGATCTTTAGTGGTTTGTTTTTTGAGCTAGGTGAGGAGTAAATTGGGGTTCACGGTATTATTGAGTACGATTCTTGTTCAATGAAAACACTTCGCAATTTAAAAACAAAAATGCCATCTCTCGGCCCATAACATGGCCTTTCTGGCTCCCCTCTAAAAGGTATTAATGAAGACAAATAAAAAGACAGTATTCGAAATAAGATTTGTATTAGCTTCCTGGAGCTGCTATAACAAAATACCATGGACTAAGTGGCTTCACAATAGAAATTTGTTTTTAAACAATTCTGGAGACTGGAAGTCCAAGATAAAGTGTTGATAGAGCTGGTTAATTTTGAGTTCTCTCTCCTCGACTTGCTGTTCTCACATAGTTTTCCCTCATGTGGACTCACATCTCTGGTGTCCCTTTGTGTGTGTCCAAATTTCCTCTTCCTAAAAGGACACTAGCCATCTTGGGTGAGGGACCCAACCCAATGACCTCATTTAACCTTCATTATTTCTCTAAAGACCCCACCTCCAAATATGGCCACAATCGAGCTATTGGGGATTAGGATTTCAACATATGAATATGGGACACACGCAAGCCCATTATAGTGTTGGCGTCTAAGATCAATAGACAATTCATTCTTGGAATCTGGAAGGATTCCAGAGTTATTAAAACTTATTATAAGGACAACAGAGGGATTTGAGAAGAAACAATCAAAAACAGGGATCAGGGAAGTACTACTATACTTCCAACCCCCAAAGGTAGTAGGAAGATGGTTTTCCTCTCATTGGGTGTTCTTACCGGAGAACCAACATCCAATCGCAGTGGTCTGTGTCTAAAAATGCCAACACATTTTTTTTTAATTTTTAAGTGTATTTATTTATTTATTTTGAGAGAGAGAGAGAGAGAGAGCAGGGGAGAGGCAAAGAGACAGAGAGAGAGAGAGAGAGAGAGAGAGAGAGAATCTAAAGCAGGCTCAACACTATCAGTGCAGAGCCCAATGTGGGGCTGGAACTCAAGAACAGTAACATCATGACCTGAGCCAAAACTGAGTCAGACGTTTAACCAACTGAGCCACCCAGGTGCCCTGAGAATGCGAAGCCATTTTCTAAAATTTTCTTTGGTTACCTGAAATAGGGAATATTTCATATTTCCCTGAGACTTCAACGTGGTGATCTTTTCCTCTCATTCTGCAATATTTTTCCATAAGCTTCCTACTGGTATTTTTCTGTTTTCTTATTTTCATAAAAAGACAAATCTTGTCAGAGATAGGATCTTGTTTGACCTCCATTGCCTCTCTGCATACTATGAGCATCATATATCATCCTGGTAATATAGTACCAGCATACTATGGGCATAGTGTACCATCCTGAGCAGGGGAAGCACACGAAAAACCCCATCTCCTGGAGTGCACTGTACTTCATAAGGACCATACCTCCCAGTATACAGTGTACCCCTGGGGGCCTTCCCAAACGTCTGCATCATTGCTGTTGTGTTTTATTTTTTAGTTACATGCTCTAAATGGATATACAAAGTGGAAAGGCAGAAATAGCGTTGGCAGTGGAATAAAAATCAGACTGTCTTCAGAAAAATTTTCCCTTCTGCCCTAAATGCCAGAATACAGTGGAACATTGTTTACAGTATTTTGAGACAGAGTGGGGGAAAGCCCTATGACCCTTGAGTTTATACCCAGCCAAGTTTTATTTGATAGGCAGAAGGCAACAGAAAGAACCTCTATGATAGGGCAGCTTATTGGTCTTTACTAATTAAACAAAACCATAACTGCGCTTTTTCAGTTTACATTTTAAAGATGCAGGAAAAATCGTTACCCACGAATGCTGTTTTCAAATTGATTCCGCAGCCCAGGAACATAGTCTTTCCCTGCAATGCGTCACGCAATTTTTCCTTTGCTGCTTCTGATGCTGTTAATTTCCCAGCATCACCCACTGTTCTAAATTCTTGGCCTCTTTGATGACGACTTATAAAAAGAAATACTGTTGAACTGTGCCAGCATTTACTAACAATGACCAAACTTTTCACATGGCTGATACAAAAAGTGCTCTTTTTTGCCCCACACGAAAACAGAACTGCCAAGGCCAGCATAAAGGCCATTGTCATTGCCAAGTTTCTTGGATATTGATTTCTTCTTCTGCATTTCAAAGTATATTGAGAAACCTAAGTGTGGCTTATCTATAATTAAGAAAGACCAATAAACAGGCCTAGGATATATCTTAACTGACAAATTGCTCTCTTTTATCAACTTTCTTTTAAGATGAGAATAGTTCTATTTAACTAAGATTTTAAAAGAGTAGGCTCAGTGGTATTGTCGGGTTTCAACAGCAAGGAACAAAATCCACTCTGGCTAGTTTAGCAGAAGCAGCTTTATTACAAGTTTTAAATGGCTCACTGGATTGTTGAAAAGGCCAAGGAAAGAGCCTCTAGGTTAGACTTCAGGAATCACTCCCAAAGTTACAAAACTCAGCAAAGGAGCCTCTCCTGTGATGAGAAAGCCTCTTGCCAAGCAAGGAAGCGACCACCTCGTGAACTTGACCACCGCCGCCCCAGCCAAGAAGCCTCCTGTGATCTCGACCAGCAAAATGGGTCCCCTCTCCACCCACCACCAACTCTCGAGTTCAACAACTATTAAGACCCCTACTGATGCTGAGAAAAGCCAACTTTCCATTCATCCGTGCTTGCTAAGAAAATCAAGCTACACGGGCACCTTGGTGACTCCACCGGTTAAGTGTCTGACTCTTGATCTCGGCTCAGGTCATGATCTCACAATCTGTGAGAGGGAGCTCCAGGTCTGGCTCTGTGCTGACAGCGCAGAAGAGGAGTAGGACCCTCCCTCCCTCTCTCTCTGAGCCCCCCTATTCCCATGCATGCTCACACACTCTCTCTCTTTTTCTCTCTCAAAATAAAATAAACTTTAAAAAGAAAAAAAAAGAAAAAAGAAAATCAAGCAACAGAAACACAGCCTCTGTCCACCTTCCAGATCTTAGAGGTCTATCTAATTCACTCACTTAATGAAACCTAAATTATACTCAGAGCCTTAAATACAAAGGATTCTGAGAAATGTGCAAGCTGGCACTCTACAAAAAGGCTGGAAAGTATATTGAGCACTATGCTACCATATTCACAATAATACAATCCTAATCTTATTCTTTTTTTCAAAAAATGTTTAATTCTTTGAGAGAGAGCTCACTCATGAGTGGGGGAGGGGCAGAGAGAGAAAATCCCAAGCAGGCTCTCCACTGTCAGCACAGAGCTGGACTCAGGGCTCACTATCACAAAACTGGAGATACTGACCTGAGCCGAAATCAAGAGTCCGACACTTAACCCACTGAGCCATGCCCCTTAATCTCATGGTTAAATACATAGGGAAAAAGTCTAAGGACATACCATGATTCTAGTGGCTCATTAAAATCAGCTGCAGAACTTGTTGTAACTGCAGATAAGGTTTACAATAATATTAATAATATTAATTGCTAACATTTGATTTTGTGCTACTGCTAACCAATATTCCATGTGCTTTCTAGGCATGACACCATTTAGTTTGTATATCAGCCCTAAGGTATGTACTTTTTTTCCCCCTTAATTTATAAATGAGAGAAGTAAAATAATATGCTCAAGGCCACATACTGGTGAGTGATGGGAACAAGATTTTGACCTGGTCAGCCCTGCCCCAGAGACTGCCTGTCTGCTGGATATTTATTCAGTTGTTCTGAAGTGGGGTACAGGACACTGTGCTTTTAATAAGCTCTCCAGGGTGATTCTCGCAGACACCAAAGTTTTAATAATCTCCAGTATCTTCCAATTCTTGAAAATCACCGTGTATTAGTTTTATAACTCGGCAAATGCTCTTAAAATTATAATAGATATAATTCTGCATAGGCCAGAAGGTCATTCCCATGTAAGTAATCTACTTATTGAACACAAATACAGCAAAGTGTTACCAGGGGTTAGCTTTGTATGGGAGAACAGCGTAGGATATTATGCTGTTTTCTACTTTTTTGAATTTTCCAAGAGTTCTACCATAGCATTATTTTTATTTCATGTCTGCATGGGTCAAGTTCCATCTATCTATCAGGGCTCAGATGGCTCACACAGGCATCCAGGTGCTATAGATGTAATCTCCTTTTGTGTGTGTGTGTGTGTGTTTTTTTTTTTACTTCTTTTTTCTTTCCCTTCCAAATGCAATTTCATAATATGTGATTCAAAACTGGAATGGTAACTTAAAATTTCCCAGTCTCTGGATCAGACTAAGACCAGGAAAAAAAAAAAAAAAAAAACCATTTACCATATATCTCAAATATTTGATTTTTCTTTTATAGATTAGTGACTGTTAAAAAAATGACTTGCAATGCCAATTCTGAAAATGTACATCAATACCTGTTGATCACAGTTTATCTTTCTGTGTTTTCTTCTTTCTCCCGTCTACTTCCATTCCCTCTGTCTCTATGTCCCAAGAACCCCCACCATGCTGTGAGCGTGGCGATCTTCTCAGAGGCACAGCTCACCAGAGAACAAGCCAGCACCGTCCGCTGGGCCAGTCCAGCCACTGCACGAGCACGAGCCTGCCTCACCCTTGGCGTCCATTGCATCCACCAGCCTGGATCAGCAACTCTCATACATCATCCAAGCAAACATTAATATTTTACCTCCGTTATCAAGTGTGCCCGTTCAAACTTTTATCTAAAACATTCTTTATCATCTTTTCATTAAGTTCTCAAGAGCTAATGGTTTCTGAGTTCCCCGGGTAAGGATGATGTTCTGAATAATGAAAGCTCATTATTTCTCCACAGAATGCTTGTTAATTCAAATGATGATATTAAAACTATAGTAGCCTTTAGCACTGGGGTGATTTCTGGCATACTTTATCATGTATCAATATATACTCTGTTTGTCAAAACTGCCCAGGGCTGGGGCTGACATTCTCTCTGGAGGAGTCTAGTGCTTCAAAAGGCACTGAATACACCAAGGTGACAACTTGCAGAGTTTGCGCCTCTAGGAAATGGAAAGATGAAACTTGAAATGCCACTGTCTCCCTTGATTTCCTTATTAGTATTCATAAAGAGACAGTGCCCTCCTCTTTCTACTCTGCGCGGGTCTCCCTTTTGAATGGAATAAAAGGAAATCAATATTTTGAAAGGGAAGCCCACATAGGAGGTTCTACGCATGAGAAGTTACTTATTTCCATTTAACTGATCCCCAAATAATCTGCACACGAGAAAAGTCTCTCTTTTGGCTATTGCTCAGACACACATACAGGCACGCACATGGACTGCATTCAACTCAGTGCTTAAGGTGGTTGACGCTAACCTTGGGCAGAAAGTGTGGGTTCTCTGGGTTATTTTTCACAGGGCATTATTTCGTTCATTGAGTTTTGGGTCTCTTTAAGTACCTCCTACTTTATCTCCTCCTGGTTTTTACGGACAAGCAGTTTCCCACAATTGCCATATTGCTGGAAGTTTCTTGAATGGGTCCCTCTATGTCCGCTTCAGACAGCAGGATACATCTGATGTTGCCAGAGCCGCACGCCTCCCCTCCTTAATCTTTCGATTAAAAGGTTCTATGTGACAGAGAAGCATCCCTCCAAGAGGGCCACATGGAAAGAGTCAGCCAAGACTATTGTCACCTATGTGAGTGCCACCGGTCCCAGTCAGTGGATTTCCTACCTCATTTCTCTCCACAAGCTCTCCACCTTCCTCTTATAAAGCTTCGCACAAAATAAAATAGCTTTGCTTCCGTCTGGCGGCTTTTCAGATTCTCCTGTCTGTCCCGCATTTTGGAAGCACCTGATATTCTAGTACCTTCTCAGGTCTCCGAGGAGAGGGCAGCTTTCCCCAAACTAGGTATTTTTGCCTCCTTGCAGTGGCATAAAATCTGAAGAATCCTATCTGTGCCTCCCTCTAGAACCTGAGAGGAATTGTAATTTTGAAAACCAAGCCGTTCTCTAAGTTGCTCGGAGCTGCAAGGTCAACGCGCAAGAGCCCCCGCGTGTGCTACAACATGCATTTCTGTACCACTGTCTCTTAATTATCTCTCCTGTGGAAGACTAGCTGGGCGTCTGCCCACAGGCACTAGCAAACCAACGTGGTGAACTTCCACAACAACATAGTTGCGCTTTTTGAACATAGCTATCCAAAAGAAAAGGATCTAGGAGCATTCCTAGAATTATATTAATTATACCACTCAATATATTTTGCATTTTGCATTACTCATGTTAGGCAACAGAGTGATGCTTATTTAAAAGAAAGAAAAGTTGCTCTGTTAATCCAGTATATTAATGATAAGGTGCATCTGAGCTAATTTATTATAGAAGAGCAAATGTATCCCTGGAATAGTCCAGTCACTGGGTCAATTTAAGAAAAATGGGGCTTAAGAAAAATATGTAGGTCATTTCCCATTGCATATCTGATTTTAAATATTCTGACCCAATATCAGACTATGGTGCCAAAACACCTTCTGGGCACACATAGATTCCAATGTGGGGTGCAGAAAATATGGTCATCAAATATGCAGGGAATTGCCTGAGCCTCCTTCCAATGTATAAAAGGAAGCTCAGTCCTAATACAGATAAAAATGAAGTAGACTTAGATGAAATTGATATATAGTTAATTGATCATTCCATTCGGTTTAGAAACCTGGTAAGCATCTTCCTCCATATCAGACCCCAAAAGTAAATGCAGTGTTGATTTTGCTATTTCAAACCTCATTCTCACCCACACAGTCTTTTAAAAGCTTATTTTTCTTGAGAACGGATAACTTCAATCAAATAAACATGAAATATTTGGGAAACTGACTTCTTTTTTTAACGCTTATTTATTATCGAGAGACAGAGAGAGACAGAGTATGAGAGGGGAGGAGCGGAGAGGGGGAGACACAGAATCCAAAGCAGGCTCCAGGCTCTGAGCTGTCAGCACAGAGCCACACGCGTGGGTGAAACTCACAAACCGCGAGATCATGACCTGAGCCCAAGTGGACGCTTAACCACTGAGCCACCTAGGCGCCCCGGGAAATTGACTTCTTGACATGTAAGAATAGCTAATTAATTTTCAAAAGGATATAATGCTTCCTGAGAATAATGCCTACCCCCAGAAAGGAGGTAGGAAGCTAAAATAAGATAATATTCTAAGCATTTCAGCCAATTTCACTTTCACTGAGAGTTTTATTCAACCCATATTTTTAAAGCAAAGTCAGTTATAACTGTTTGCATGATTACTGCTTATAAGGGCTTTATTTTTAAAATTTATGAACACCAGAAATGAAAACATAGAGATAAGATTAATTTCACCACCACATCCCGTAAAAGGATTTATAACTGAATGTCAATACATATGAGACTATTTCTTTTTAACGCATGAAAATCCGAAGTTTTTCAATGAATCACAAGTTGGACCCTACATGTCATCCTCAGCTACACAGAATATGTTGTATTAACTATCACAAATGAATCTTCAATGTAAGCAGGCTCAGTTGAAGCTCTATTAGCCTTTCCTGCTCAGCTGAAGATCTTTGCTGATCTCTAATAGAAATAGGTTTCCTCAAAATCTGTAGACTATTTCTGAAAAAGAAATGTATTCCTCTTCTCACACTTTTTAGCTGTACATGTTGCTATTTAGAGTGGAGAGCAGGAATTGGCAAACTTATTCTATAAAGGCTCAGAGAGTAAATATTTTAGGATTTGGGGACCATATGGTTCCTGTTGCAAGTACTCAACTCTGCCACTCTAGTGCAAAAGTAGTCATAGATTACACATAAATGGATCAGCATGGCTGTGTTCCAACTAAACTTTATTCATAAAAACAGGCAACATGGGTGGCTCAGACGGTTAAGGATCTGACTTCACTCCAATCATGATCTCATGGTTTATGGGTTCAAGCCTCACATCAGGCTCTGTGCTGACAGCTCAGAGCCTGGAGCCTGCTTTAGATTCTGTGTCTCCCTCTCTCTCTCTGCCCCTCCCCAGCTTGCATTCTCTATCTCTCATTCTCTCTCTCTCTCTCCCTCAAAAATAAATAAACATTAAAAATTTTTACATAAATAAATACAGGCAACAGTCCATGTGAGGTCCATAAAACATAATTTACTGATCTCTATGAAGGAAAATATGTCCAAAATATGTCAGAGTCCTAACCCTGTGATTGTGATTCTCTTTGGAACAGCATCTGGGATGGTGTAATTAAGTTAAACATCTCAATATGAGGTCATCTTGGATTCAGGGTGAGCCCTAAATCCAATTGCTGATGTCCTTATATGAGAAAGGAGAAGAGATCTGAGACTCAAAGAAGAAGATACTGTGAAGACAGAGGCAGAGATTGGAATTACATGGCCACAGGGGCACCTGGATGGCTCAGTCAGTTAAGTGTCAGACTTTGGCTCAGGTTGTGATTTCATAGTTCATGAGTTCAAGCCCCACCTCAGGCTCTGTGCTGAGAGCTCAGAGCCTGGAGCCTGCTTCGATTTCTGTGTCTCCCTCTCTCTCTGCCCCTCCCCTGCTTGCACTCTCTCTCTCTCAAAAAATAAATAAGCATTAATTTTTTTTTAAATAAAGGAATTATGTGGCCACAAGCTAAGGATCACCTGGAGCCACCAGAGGCTGGAAGAGGTAAGGACGGATTCTCTCCTACAACATTGAGAGGCAACACACCCCTTCCATATGGATTTCAGACTTCAGGCCTCCAGGATTATGAAACAATACATTTCTATGGTTTTAAATCACCTAGTTTGTGGTAGTTTATTATGGCATTCCTAGGAAATAATAAGCCCCACAAAAAGTTAAGACCCAAAGTCACTCCAAAGGCCCATCAAGGGTTAAAAAAGTCTCCTAAGGTAACCCAGCAGCTCAGAGATAGCACAATGGTCTAGAAATCAGGGCCCTTTACTCCAAGTCAAGTGCTTCTTCCTTTGCTGCACCATAACACCACATGCTCACTTCTCTACTAGACTCTGTATGGAAAAGCAAGACTGTAGGGCTCTTTGTCACTGCCCTCGGATCCTGCAATCTAGTCATGGATAAAATATATAAATTTGTTCATGATTCAACAGTAAGTGTAGCAGTTAGTTATAAGCACAGACTCTGAACTCAGACTGCCTGGGTTCAAACACGAGCGCTGTCCCTTGCATGCTGTGAAAACTTGGGTGAGTTACTTAACCTTTCTGTACTTCCATTGTCACATCTGCCAATTTGGGTTAATGATGGTATAGGTACCAATTGCAACTCATAAATTTGCTGCAAACAGGATGTGTGCCGATACCCGGAAAAAGACCCGGAAAAAGCTGATGACAGTAACTAGCCCAGAATATTACTATCTGCAAGACTGAATGCTCTGTGTCGATACTACAGTGAAAAAAATACAGTCTTTGACTTCAAAGAACTTACAATGTTATGCTGTTATGCTCACGGAAACTACCATTATTCTAGTAAGTAACAGATGTGCTGCAACAATTCGGCAATTTCAATGTAATCTATGAGAAATGATGTAATAGGTCTAATCTTGGGAGCATATACTCTTGAGGTCGGTGTGGGTTTCCTAGAGGAGTAGTTACTACTCCCAAAATAGGGGTAGTAGTTAGCAAAAAAAAAAAAACAAAAAAAAAAACAAAAAAACTATTTTAGAAAAGAATACAAAATAGTATACAATCCAATCTAAATTGTAAATAATTGTAAGTTCTTGTGGAACTTGGGAGATAAACAGATTGGAACAAGTTTGGAATCATATATTCAGAGGTTCAGAAGGGTTCTGAGCAGTTTTTTGGCCAAACTTCCATCCTGTGCTTGAATTATTTCTAGATCTCTTAAACGATCCTATAGCTTAGCTTAAATATTTCTGTTAACAGAGATCTCACTACCTTACAAAACAGTCCATTCCACCTTTAAGTAACTCTGATTATTAGAAAGTTCTTCTTTCTGTTGAATTGAAACGTACCTGCCTTCGGTTTTTACCCATCGGTTACCCATTTACACATTAGTTGACTCAGTATTAGCTAACATCATGGGGCAAACAGAACACATCTGTTTCATTCTCTTATATGATGGCTTCCAACTGTCATGTAAGGGACTAGCAAACCTGTCCTGTAAAGAATCTGAGGAAATATTTTAGGGTTTTCAAGCCATATTGTCTCTGTCGCAGCTACTCAACTCTACCCTTGTAACATAGAGCAGGCATAGACAATACGTGAATGAATAGGGTAACTGTGTTCCAATAAAACTTTATTTATAATGCTGAATTTTGAAAATGAATCTTCTGTTTGTTTCAACAATTTAAGCATGAGAAGAATATTTTTAACTCATAGACCATATAAAAATAGGTAGTGAACCAGATTCAGACCTGCAGCCTGCCCCTTATCAAACACCTAAACTACTTGATAGCAGATTCAGTGCTACTTCCTCCTTGGTTTTTCCCTTCTCCCAAAAGAATATTCCCAGTATCTGCATCTTTTCTTGTAAGACACAGTAATATCTTTTCATTATCCCAACCTAAAAATGAATTTTTTGGTTTGTTTTTGTCTTTTTCTATGCGTCTGTGGCCGTTATTCATATACATTGTATTTTTGGTCTTATGGTATATAAATCCGTATAAGATTCATTATTTCTCTAAGTCCTCAAGCCAGTCCTTAAGATACAGGAGTGCTGATGCATAGGGGCACATATACCCCAATGTTCATAGCAGGACTCTCAACAATAGCCAAATCATGGAAAGAGCCTAAATGTGCATCAACTGATGAATGGATCAAGAAGATGTGGTTTATATACACAATGGAATACTGCTTGGCATTGAGAAAGAATGAAATCCTGCCATTTGCAACAACGTGGATGGAACTGGAGGGTGTTATGCTAAGTGAAATAAGTCAGTCAGAGAAAGAGAGATACCATATGTTTTCACTCATATGTGGCACTTGAGAAACTTAACAGAAGACCATGGGGGAAGGAAAGGGGAAAAAATTGTTTCAAACAGAAAGAGAGGCAAACCCATAAGAAACTCTTAAATACAGAGAACAAATTGAGGGTGGATGGGGGCATGAGGGAGGGGGGAAATGAGCAATGGGCATTGAAGAAGGCACTTGTTGGGATGAGCACTGGGTGTCGTATGTAAGCAATGAATCATGGGAAGCTACCGCAAAACCAAGAGTGCCCTGTATACACTGTATGTTAGCTAACTTGACAATAAATTATATTAAAAGAAAAAGCAATCCTTGAAAGGAAGGTATTTTGATTCCTTCCTTACCTTGTTCCAGAAGCTAATATTATCCCTGTTCTATAGATGAGGCAACTCGGGCTCACAGAAGACAAGTGATTTGTCCCACATCACATGCTTAGAATGTGACAAGAAGAAGGATGTGAAGATGGGTCTCCTAATACCTAGTCCGGGCTGCTTCTGCCACACCACATCCTTTGTGTCTAGAGTGTTTGTAACCCTATAGAAGGGAATGGGGTTGATCCAGTGTGGCATGTTTGGTGAGCCCAGGAGGCTTCTGAAGAGCATAACTTCTCTTTCTATATTTCTGAACCACGTTTTCTGCAACCAGATCCAACGTCTCCTTCAGAATCAGAACAAAGTCAACAGTTGATAAGCTGCAGAATCATCCACCTTCCTCTTTTCAGGTTTTCAAAGTCTTGAAGAAAGGGATATCTGAACTAATTTAGGATTTAGAAAGGGAAAAAGGACACTGGGGGAAAGCAGACGGGGTTAACAAAGTAAATTGTCTGCAATATACCAAGCCCTAGACACAAAAACTAGCTGTTGATTGATTTCAAGCAGTAAATCAAGCATCATCATTTTAATGAAAAAAAGAGATGAATCCATTCAGTCGACATCCTCAGTCTTGCGCCCCAGCTCAAATCCAGACCTAGAAACTGATTCCACATATATTCCAAGAGTTAGATGAGACAGGTAGAAAAGGAACGATGAGCATTAGTTTTGAAGACAGCACACTGGCTCTCACTTATTGGCATCACCTTGATACAACTAAAGTATAATTCTAAACTTTGGAAAGCAGATCCTTTTTCTTTATTGCTAAATGTTTATTTTTGCATTTTGAGAGAAAGCCTGTGCACACAGGCACATGCGAGTAGGGGAGGGGCAGAGAGAAAGGGAGAGAGAGAGCCCCAAGCAGGCCCTACGCTATCAGCGCAGAACCCCAATGTGGGCCTCAATCCCATGAACTGTCAGATCATGACCTGAGGCTGAATCAAGAGTCGGACACTTAACCAACTGAGCCTATTCAGGAACTCCAGGATTATTTTTCTTATACTGAGAAAATGTTTTGGGAGCAATTATGAGAGATGCTTTAGACATATTTTGCACAATTCCACTTTGGGAGGAGTAAGGGTATGTCCTCTTCCTCACAAAGGGATCACTGTGTAGGAGTGAGGGACTTATAAAGCTACTTTATAGCCTTATCAAGAGTTCCTTTCTTCCCCTTTTGAACCAGATTTCAATTTTGATCAAAAATGTTAAGGTGAGCTAACATCTTGACGACCATGTCAACCTTAGAACATTATCTTGGCTCTTTTCTGTTTTAATATTGTTCTAACATCATTGATATTTTCTTGCTGGAGTTAAATACCACCTTTCAATGTGAGGCTCAAGTACTCATCAAAAATACTCTTGGGTTTAATGGAGGCTACCATTGTAGGCTTTTCCTACATTGTGTGGACAATGGGCAAAGGATACTTCATGAGTTAAGAAGTCGCTGATGTTCACCCTGTCCCAACCAGGCTGTCTGTAAGGAGACCTACTCAAGGAGTGTTAGTTTATATCCACTGGCCTGGTTTGTGTAAATGCCAATCCACTGGTCACAGAGCCTGGTATCAGACTGGCTCTAGCTCCCTTTCATAAACACCAAAGTCTGAGTACCCAAACCCCAGCCAATCATGTTTTGGCTCCCAGCTATCATGACTTGATTTATAATAGTACAGCCTAGTCAACACAGTTGTAAAAAAGTTAAGAAAAAGAAAAAAGTCGGGGCGCCTGGGTGGCTTAGTCGGTTAAGCGTCCGACTTTCGCTTGGGTCATGATCTCGCGGTTCGTGGGTTCGAGCCCCGCGTCGGGCTCTGTGCTGACTGCCAGCTCAGAGCCTGGAGCCTGTTTCAGTCTGTGACTCCCTCTCTCTCTGACCCTCCCTTGCTCATGCTGTCTCTATCTCTCTCCTAGAAATAAATAAAATAAAAAAAGAAAAAGAAAAAAGAAAACTTTGATGATCTTAATTTACTTACTTGTTGTAGAAAGACTCAATATGTTCTCTTTATAAGGCTTTATCAGATCGTGAAATGTTACAATTTTAAATGTTACAATCAGGACCTAATACTTTGAATTTCTTGGGTTGGTCTTAATTATAATTGCCTCTCCTGTTATAACACATGTTATATTGTACCATAATCAACTTTTTAGTACTTGTGTTATTTATTACTGGTCTCCCTCAGCTAGAGTGAAAGCTCCATCAGGGCAAGAATTCTTGTCTTTTTGTTTGCTGATGCATCCTAGGCACCTGAAATAATATTTGGCATATACCAGGCACTTAATATGTATGTATTTAATAGATGAATGGATGAATGAATGGATGAAAGAAATAAAAGAAGGACGGTGGATGGATAGATGGATGGATGGGTGGATAAAGTAATATCTGATACTAGATTGTGAACATCTAGTAATACAACTATGAAAAGATAATACATGCCCACTATTAAACCCACAAAAAAACTTATAAAAACAACCTATAGAAAAAAATTATGACACTAATTAGGGATATTTGAACAGTGGATATTTTACATTAATAAATTATTATTTATTTGTTTAGGTATGGAATGTATTCTAGTTATGGTTTACATATTGAAATACATAGAAAAATATAGTGACGGCTGGGATTTGTTCAAAAATAATCTTGGGGCAAAGAGTGAGCAGTGAAGGAAGATATAGATGAAACAAGATTAGCCATGAGTTGATCATTGTTTTAGGGCAATAGTTGCATGGAAGTTTATTATTTTACTTTCTTTGTATTTACATATATTTAATTTTTTAACAGTAAAAAGCTAAATACTAAAGCTATACAAAATGACAAGCAGCTAAAAGTCAGATTACCCCTCCCCCATCTCTGAATTCTAAGCTCATTCACTTCAAAGGACAAACAGAAGCTATTAAGCATCTAAAATGTGTGCCAATGGGGCTCAGTAGGTTAAGCGTCTAACTTTGGCTCAGGTCATGATCTCAGAGCTCGTGAGTTTGAGCCCCGCATCGGGCTCTGTGCTGACCACTCAGAGCCTGGAGCGTGCTTCAGATTCTGTGTCTCCCTCTCTTTCTGCCNCATGTGCCAAGCATACTTCTCATTACTGGAGATACAGCCAGCTGTACGGGAACGCTGCGTGTAGTGGAAGAAAGGTACAATAGATAAGTTAACAAATAAATATGTAAGACAAGTTTAGAGAGTGACAGGTGCTTTAAGAAAACAGAACCAGTTCTTCTTCCCAAAGGCCACCACTATTACCAGATATTCTAGGCATTTACCAGCACATGTGCATGTGTGTGTGCATGTGTGTGCGTCACACCCTTGTATCTTGTATCTTACACACCCTTTTTCATTCAGAAGCGTCCATACTGTTCTGTACTTTGCTTCCTTCCCTAACAATACATCATAAGGGTCAGACTTTGTCCAGACTGGCACCTCCTGGGAGCGAGGACCCCATGGAACTTACTTTGCATCCGCAGAACTTAACACGATGCCTGGCACCTGTCAGACCCTCAGCGGATATTCGAAGAATCCGGTACCTAATCAAAGGGAATTGAAGACCAGGCACACCAGCTTCTCAACCTTAATGTACCTCTGCTTCTTTCTGCAAAGTTGGTGTCTAAGGGAGCTTTGCAGAGAAGCATGGTGCATGGCAGAGGGAGGGTCTCCAACAAATGTTCACTGCAAGAATTCCGAGTGGCATGAGGACCATGACGAGGCAAAGTCTGACAGATAAACTTCTCATTAATGTCAACTGGGCAATGGGTGTCCTGTGGCAGGAAGTGAATGAAGGCCACGTCCCACTGTGGACAGGTGTTCTCTCCCATTGGGAAACAAAGCTCAGGCTTATGTTCACTGCACATGCCCCAATGCCTGGCTTGGTTTTGGGTGTCTGGGTTTTGTTTGCTTTGTTTCGTGTCTTTGACCTCCTTGACCTGTTTCAAACTCCAGAATCTCTTATTAATATATTTGCCCCAAGAATAGCCTCGAAATCTCAACAGACCTCATAGAGCTGCTCATGAAATCACTGGGAGATCATGTACGTCACCGCATCTCTCCTGAAGGCCTTGGATCTGGCAGCGTCCAATACGTTGCATTAATTTTGAGGACTGTTTTGGTAGCAGTCATATTGATTCTGCTGTTATTTTTCTGGCCATCAGCAACAACAGAAAAGCTACATGAGTGAAGGGGTCACCAGGTCATTTGGACCCCAAACGTTGCTTCATTTTGAATAGCTTGAGAGAGGTTACAGGTATTTAACTATTCCTTTTTAGAAAAAAAAAAACTGAGTTACTTAACAAATTAAAAAATGCAGTGAAAGGGAAGAACAAAATGCTACTGTAAATTGGAATTTATTTACGTACCTCTTAGCATTACTCATATTTGAGATAATGCCCTATTTGTGTACACAGGGCTGAGGAAAGTGAAAATATTCTTACCACTAATGCATCAAGGTTAATATATTCTGTTTCCTTTGTAGATCAGATTATTTGAAAGATGGATAGATTGTTCCAAAAAGTGGACCTGGACACTCCTTCTTCAATAGCCCAGAATCTCATTCAACTCTCTTTTTTTTAAGTTTAATTATTTATTCTTCTTTTTTTTTTTTTTTGAGAGAGAGAGATAGAGAGCAAGTGGGGAGGGGCAGAGAAAGAGAGAAGGAGAGAGAGAATTCCAAGCAGCCCCCACACTGTCAGTGTGGAGCCTAATGCTGGGCTTGAACTCATGAACCATTAGATCATAACCTGGATGAAAACAAGAGTCAAGTGCTTAACCCACTGAGCCACCCAGGTGCCCTGACTTTCCCTCTTTTTAATTTGACGTATGGTTGACACACTGTGTTACATTGGTTTCTGAACTCTCTTCAAAATGTCACTAAAAGGACTCATTTGAAATAACATTGGGGTTTAGATTGGCTGGGAGCTCAGAGCTTTCCATGAATGCTGTGTGTGCTGAGTGAGTTGTGTGTGTTTGTGTGAAGATGGAGGAGTGAACATAAGCACGCAAGAATGTAATAAGCAAAAGAGGCTGGAGAATGTATGGGAGTTTGAAATCCAAAGGGAAGATACCAAATAAATGTTCTCTTAAGTTAGCCACCAAAATGGTCCTAGAAACAAGAACTGGACAAAGTGCTTAAAGCCTGGTCAGGGAGCACACTTCTGTCTGTGACAAAATACAGACTGGTGGCCTAAATAGCAGACAGTGATCTCCCACTGCCCTAGAGTCTGCAAGTACAAGATCAAGGTATCAGTCGACATGGCTGGATTTTGGCCAAAGCCCCTCCGCTGGCTTCCAGAAAGCCACCTTCTTGTGTTCTCACATGGCCTTCGCTGTGTGTGTGTGTGTGTGTGTGTGTGTGTGTGTGTGTGTGTGTGTGTGTGTTGGGGGTAGGGAGGAGGAGGGAGAAAGAGTAAGAGAGACAAAGAGGGAGATCATTCTTCCTCTTGTTTAAAGGGCACCAATTCCATCATGGGGGCCTCACCCTCACAACCTCATCCAACCCTATTAAATCTCCCCCAAGGCCTCACCTTCAAATACCATCATATTGGGAGTTAGGGCTTCAATGTGTGTATTTTGGGGAGCTACAAACATTCAGTCTCCAATCACACATACAGTAATTATATTTCATATGGTTGTTATGAGAATCTAAGTATTTTTTTAATGAATATTTATTTTTTTGACAGAGAGAGAGAGCACAGGGGAGGAGCAGAGAGAGAGAGAGAGGGAGAGAGAGAATCCCAAGCAGGTTCCATACTATCAGTGTAGACCCAGACTGGAGGTTTGAATTCACAAAGTGGGAGATCATGACCTGAGCCAAAATCTGAAATCAAGAATTGGTCCCTTAACCTACTGAACCACCCAGGTGCCCCAAGCATCTAAGTATTTAAAGAAGCCCTTTCCCATGCTTGCTTTAGAATGATCATTCATTTGGCATGCAAGAATTATTTATTAGCATTTCCTCTTTGCCAAGTACAGTCATGGGCCTTGGGAGATACAGAAGGAATAAAAATAGATGTAATCCCTCGTCCTCAAGGGACGCACTCTTTGTTGAGAGAAGGGGAAAGACAATGAACAAACAAACAAATAAGTAAATAAAACTAAATTAATCATCCCTTGTGAGTCTGCTTTGAACAAAAACAAGGTTCAGTGCTCCAGAAAAGGGGGGAATGCAGGGAATTCACTTTAGATGGAATACTTACAGAAAGGCTCTTTGAGAAGGTAACATTAAGCTGACACTTGAAAGATAAAGAAGAAAGTTCCAGCAGATGTGAGACCTCTGGGCAAAAGAGAGTGAGACTTGTTCTAGGAATCAGACAAGGTCCATGTGTCTGGGACACAGTCAGTGAAGAGGAAAGTGTCACAGCATGAGGTTGGGGAGGTAGGCAAGACAAGACTGGAGACTTGCAGGTCAAAGAAAGGCATTATTTTATTCGAAGCCCAATGGAAACCATCATAGAGCTTTAAGCCAGAAAAGATAGTAGTTTGCTTTGTGTGGCTCCTACTTTCTTCCTTCATGGGAGGTACTCAGTAGATGGAAATAAAGAAGGCAGGAAGAGATGAGAGCCTTGGACGATGGGGACAGAAGCTGTGTAGATATTTTGAGTTCATGAGAATTCTTCCAGCCCTAAGGACCTCAGAAAACTATTTGCAGACCGAGTAGTGCTTGAACACCATTTATCAGGTGATGAAGGGACGGTGCGTTCAGCAAACACTTGTTGGAGGTCTACCCAGGCGAACCGTGGGTGGCAGTACAAAGATGAAGAAGACCAAAACCCTGCCCACAAAGAGTCCTCAACTAGCCAAGGACATTGACAAGTACACAGAGGATTTTCAGGGAACCTGTTAAAAGCTCCGAAAGGCGTCATTAGGGACTAAGAGGAGGACCCTGAAGACTGAGCCCAGCTGGGATGGCAGGTAGCAAGGGAAAGTCATGTTCTCACAAGAGATGACAATTGAGTAGACTTTGGGAGGAAGGAGGAGGATGGGTGGAACTGGGTGTGGACGGGAGGCGTGTGAGCAGGGCATGAGCAGGCCACCATGCCGGCGAGCATGCTGGCCAGAGCCCTGGGTGCCTGGATGGAGTGGCAATAAAGAACCTACGTACCACTGGGGAGCCTGGATGGCTCAGTCAGCTGAGCATCCAACTCTTGGTTTTATCTCCCGTCACAGTTGTGTGGTTCATGGGTTTGAGCCCCGCGTCCGGCTCTGCACTAACAGCACAGAGCTTTCTGAGGACTCTTTCTCCCCCTCTCTCTGTCCCTTCCCTGCCTCTCTCTCTCAATAAATAAATAAACCTAAAAATTTTTAAAAAGAAGAACCTATGTGCCGATAAGAAGAGGCTAAGACAGATGTCTTTAGAAAGGAATGTTAAGAACAGTTAGCAAAGGGAAAGAAGACAGAACCAACAAGAGATAAATCAAGTCTAAAGCAAGATTCTGAGATACAGAAAGGCCAAGACTCCATTAGAGCCTTTCCGTGCATTCCCTAGAACACCAGGTAGAACCCTGAACACACGGGATTAAAAAATTATTGTTCACTTGGATGGAGTCAGTATAATTGTACACTCTAATATACAGAATGTCCAGTTCTAGATGCAGCACAAAATATTATTCTCCCACAGAGAGGCAAAGAGCTAGGTGCTATTTTTACATATTTATAAGGCCCCAAACAGGTTAATGTATATTCTTGACATCACAGATTTATTTCTATGTTAATTTACTTTCAGGAAGCATGTATAACCATAATATACATGGTGAGGAAGTAATTTTATTCATATGTTTGGACATAAAAAATATCATTATGCGGTCCAATAATCCCAGTTGACAGTCAGAATCATTTTTTTTAAAAAAACAGATATATTAAGAAAGAATTCAAGGAAAGCAACAACTGAGCTCTGATGGGGCCCCTCTGTTTTGCCGGGTAGCACTGATTTATACCAGCCCGCCCAGCCATTTGCAAATCCATTTCATGATCAATGCCCAGCCAAGCTCGCCTTTCTACAGCATTATGAAAAGTTGCCTCGACATTCGCCTCTGTGCAAGCAGGCCTACTGACTGAAGAACTCTGACTGCCTATCCTTTGCAAGCCTCTGAGAAAGCTGTTAATCTTTTATGTTTTTTCCCTGTTCTATTTATGTATATTTTTTACCCTATAATGATGGCACAGATATGGGTCCCCGAAGAGTCCCTGAAGGGAACACTATCCACCACTTAAAAATCCAGGTAAGTGTGTTTTAGATGTTGATTCAGGTCTTTTCCAAAATAGGAAAGGGCATTTTTCTTCTATTTGGATAATTTTGAGATCTTTCTGAAGATATGTAACCTATAAGGCGTGAACGTCAATCAGGGAAAGCGGGTCTCCATTATCTCGGCCAAGGGCTTCCCGGTCCCGAACCCAGGTCAGCCTCCGTCTAGCCAGCGAGCTGTGGGTGAATCCTGCTGCCTCTTGGCATACCTGAGTCCCCACGTTTCCCTCCACGCCCTTGAACCCAGAGAAAAAATGGTTCCACTATTTGGAACCACAGGTAATTGACAGAGCTTTGTAAAAAAAATTTTTTTCTTTTCTCTTTCTTTTTCTAAACTTCCTATTTGAAGTTTAAACAAGTGATAGATGTCTGGCTTTCCCTGCAGCTCCCCCCTCACCAGCCCCTCCTTTTGGATAAGCTTCAGCTTCAGGGCCTGGCTTGCTGGAGAAACTGGTTCTTACACACCCAGGGGAAAAATGACAGCTTTTCACTGCAAGCTCCTGGGCTCATAAATAGCAAGGGGAAGCGTCCACACACGTCCCAACCTGCCTCTTTCAAAATGTCAGTGCAGCCAGCAGGGTAGGGAAATCTTCAGGGAGCATTAGCAGCTCTTTACATAACTTTCTGGAAAGGAGTTTAATGATGTTGACACCCTCAACAGATCTCAGGTGACCACTCGGCCATTCTAACGCCCACCAGGGAATGACCAGCCCACCCTATGGCTGAAGCCTGGGTTCTTTCTTCTTTTTGAGCGGCCCTGGAAGGCAGGGAGAGGGGAGCCCAGGAAGGACAGAGCTAAATGGGAGGGAAGTTAGCTTAGTGAAGAATGAGGTGTCCAAAAACCTGGCAAAAGTCCCATTTTTTTTATGCCTTGAGGTGAGAAAGCCAACTGCTTTTCCTGGAACTTGCTCTGAATTTCACACCCCTTTTTGCACAATATCTGCTATCTGGTGGGCTGTGTGAGCTCCTGCATAAAAACAACAGAGTAAGTACTCAGTGGGTATGATTTATTTATAAGTGTGTGAGCACTGAAAGAAGTTACATTCACCCAGCGTTTATTTAGCTGCCGTGTTGTTCACAGAAAGTGCGTGGTACACCAGCAAAACACCCCCAAACGCTCATTTCAATTCTCTTAAGGCCATATCTAACCCTGGAAGACACAATGAGCTTCCAGCTTCATCACATCATACGCGGGGCTTTCAAGACTAGCATGTTATTATTTATGACCATGTGAGATCATGAGAGAAATACTGACTTGGAAAATTAAAGGTTTGATGTTATCCTTTTAGGCTGAAGAATATGGGGGAAAATAAAAGACCTTTCAGGATAGGTTTGGAGAAGGAAAGAAAAGGGCAGCAAAAATAGATGGTCGTTCGCAGGTTACAATCTCATCTTGGTTGCATAAGCTTTTAAGTTTGGTGTGTTTTTGCAAGTCCAACAGAATAGCCATAGGGACTCGAAATCTTTGGGCTCGGCACTGCATGAAAAGCTATACCTGTTTTACGTCTCATTTCTAATACACATTTCACCATATTTACCGCAGAAGTCTCTTTGGGAAAATTAGCCACAGAACAACTTCTATATTGAAGAACCGCAAACCCCCATATATGCTGCATTAACCTATTGTGTGACTATAATACCAAGTACAAGAAAGAAAACGTTATTAAAATTATCATTTTTGTGCCTCTTCATTTTCCCCTACTCCACTCAGTAGACGGTCTTGGCAAATCTGCCATGGTCTTAACTTTATCCCAAAGACAGAAAGTGGCTACATGCTTCTGATATATCGTGGTTTTGGTTTTGTTTATAACTTTCCTCTAAGGAACTATCAATGGCAGTCAGCACTTCGATGATTATGAACAAATTATATTTCACTATCTTTATATAAAGATACAAACATGAATATGAAGATATCTAAAAATGCAGAAATATTAAGTTATAGCTTCCAGATATCAAGACAAAAACTTAGCTAGAAGGCAAATTTTTTTCAAAATGAAGACTCACTTTCTGGTCCATTGGGTTAAAATCCTAAAATCCTTCAGCAAATGTATTATTCCACATTTGGAACAAGGTTAGTATTTTGCTGTCACACAAAATATGGAAATAGCTGGTCATATTATTATGTTGATTTGCGTATACCGTGGGAGTCCAGTGGGAAAGAAAATATCATTCTTGCTTATACAGCAATGAGAAATACCAGAATAAATCTGGAACTAAAGTTGGCCCTTGAAACTATTTAAATGCAAAGTTAAAGCATTTCTTCATCTACGGCGTGTATACATAATGTCTAACTCTTGTACAAGTTGAGTTTTTTGCATAGCTTAATACCTAGGTCCTACTTTCTGGACACTCTTTTCCCCCAGGGTTGGACTTAAAAATCCTTTTCCCCTGTGGATAAGTATTCTTGATACCTGTAGAAAAGAATATCCGGCCTCCTCTAGAAAACAGATAAAGCTAAATCAGAAATGTAAAAGATGGGTGCCTGGTGGCTCAGATCATTACTTCAGCTCAGTGATCTCACAGTTTGTGGGTTCGAGCCCTGCATCAGACTCTGCGCTGACAGCTCAGAGCCTGGAGCCTGCTTCAGATTCTGTGTCTCCCCCTCTCTCTCTCTGCCCCTACCCTCTCATGCTCTGTCTCTCTCTGTCTCAAAAATAAATATTTAAAAATGTTTTAAAAAGAAAAGAAAATAAATGTAAAAGAAATAAATACAACAATGCAATAGGGGAAGTATAGAAAAGGTCCTAGTCAAACACTTTAGCTTCAAATGAAAAGATGAGTAAATTAAAACCTCAAGGATAAAAATCCATTCCACTTCTTGCACCAAACCCAAACTACTACCAGGGCTTCGAGTTAGCTCAGTGTAGACATCCCGCCAGACATAATGTATTTGATAAAGCTTCTGGCTTTTTATCTTCAGACTGGTTTGCTATATTAATTCAAGAGTCATAGGAATATGAGAAACAATGGCAATAATTCAAAATTTTTCATTATCTGTTCTTGGATGTGTCTTCATTTGTCATAGCTGTTGGACTCTAATAAAAGAGCCACTTCTGTCTCTTTATATAAATTTGGGTTTATTCTTTCTCAGCCCCAGTTTCAGTCCTGGGCTACCCTGGCCCAGGGGGCAGGGTCTGGGCTCCTCCTTCCCCAGAGAGCCTCAGGCTGGAGTTATCGTTCCCTCCACCAAGACTGCCTTTCTTTCTGACCTTTCAGGTCTTAGAACCCTCGTCAGCTACAATCATGCCATTCGTGAACGGATCAGGGAGAGCCAGACTTTTCCAAATTAAACTGATCGCAAGTTCATGAACATCTAAGGGCCAGGATTATTACAAGGAGATTTTAGGAATGAAAGCTGTTCCCCCAGAAGGGACGAATAACATGTAGCTAGTCAACAATAGAACTCCCTAGAAATATTTCTTTCCAGAAGTGTGTATCTGGAGAGGGGGTTCTCTGTCCCCTACCCTTCTTAATAGCCAGTAATCCATCTTCTCCCTAAAGGCAGAGGGGGTGGAGGTGAGGTACCAGTGAGGTGAAAAAAGGTCACAACCTTAGAAGCCGTGCTAAGACCCTGTTAGCATAATAATATCCCAGAGTTTGAATATAAGAGTTGAGTAATATTAGCAAGAGAAAGGACTGTTTGTCTTGTAGAAATTTCACTCAGAGCGACCTGAATAGTCACCCCCCCCCCAAATTCCCTATCTCTTAAGGGGAAACCAAAATGGAATTATTGGTGATGAATGTGAGCCCTGGAATAGAAGCCCCGAGGTAAAAAGACTAAATGGGCTTGGGGAGTACCAGAGACAGATCAGAGGGGGGACCCCATAACACCCATGACAGGTAGTATGTGAGGGCCCAAGCAGCTTGGTGGACACAATACTCTTAGGCTTCTGCATTGGTTGGTTCCTTTTCCTGGAACCTCACCTCCCTGACACCCATAAGCATATCTCACCTCTGTATACCCATATTGAGCATTCTCACCTCTTTCTGGTCTTTACTAAAATGACACCATTTCAGTGAGACCTACCCCACCCAGGCTACTTAAAATTGCAGACTACCCTCCACTCATCCACTCTAGATCCAATTTCTTTCTTCTACTTACTTGTCATCTCTGAACTATACACTGTATTACATGAGATCAGTTACTTTTTTTTTTTTTTTAATTCTCATTTATGGCCAGCTTCCCCTCACTCATGGGAGGGGAGGAGGTTTGGGTCTGTTTTGTTCACTCATGTTCCCTAATTCTCTCAAGCACCTAGGACACAGCCTGGGTGTAGTCAGGTCTGCTCTGCCCTTAGACTCCACTCCACAGAGGCCACTCCCAGCGTTACCCAGTACAGTGAATTACATTATTGTCACCTCAAAAATAGTCACTATGACAACAGCACAGGCAACTCAGACCATCATCTCCAAATCCTTTGGCCCCGAATTTTCTTTTCTTTTTTTTTTTTTCATGTTCATTTATTTTTGAGAGACAGAGAGACAGAGAGAAGGTTCAGGAAGGGAAAGGGGAGAGAGAAAGGGAGACAGAATCTAAAGCAGGCTGCAGGGTGTGAGCTGTCAGCACAGAGCCCAGTGCGGGGCTTGAACTCACAAACTGTGAGATCATGACTTGAGCTGAAGTCTGACGCTTAATGGACTGAACTACCCAGGCATCCCTGGCCCAGAATTTTCTTTCAGAGTTTTGATCCAATCCCTACACTGCCTCTAGTAACTGAGGTCTCCCTGTTCAGTTTGGAGCAGTATTCCTAATAAGCCATCACGGATAAACTGTGCTTGGCTAAGAGGCAAACTTTATAGAAAGGAGAGAGCCTTAGAAAAACAAAAAAGAAAAAGAAAAATAAACGTTCATCTCCCACGAGTTTCTACCACCACATCATCAAAATTATAACAGTGGGGAACAAAAAAGGAAGAGAAAGTAAGAAGACAGGGAGGGAGAAAAGATGTTAATATATTAATTAGTTACATTGGAACCTTAAAAATTAAAAAAAAAAAAAAAAGAGGGGGGCGCCTGGGTGACTCAGTCGATTAAGCATCTGACTTCAGCTCAGGTCATGATCTCATGGTTTGTGGGTTCGAGGCCCGCATCGGGCTCTGTGCTGACAGCTAGCTGGGAGCCTAGAGTCTGCTTCACATTCTGTGTCTCCCTCTCTCTCTGACCCTCCTCTGCTCACACTGTATCTCTCTCTCTCTCAGAAAGAAATAAAACATTAAAAATTTTCAGAAAAAAAAGGAAAAAGAGCTACCAGTTTATGTACCAGTTTATGACTGTAAACTGTCAAATCTTGAATTTTTGAACTCCAAAGAAAAATGTCAAAGAGGAAAAAAAGAACAAAAACACATTGTAAGATGAAGCCCCCAATCAGCATCTGAATGGTCATTTTAGGCCTTAACAATTTTAATCTTTTTTTTTTTTTTTTTTTACTATGGCCTGGAAAGACCAAAGAAAGGTTTGCTTTTGTTTTCCTAATGTTGATTTATTTTTGAGAGAGAGAGAGAGAGCATGAAGGGGGGGGGAGGTGGACAGAAAGAGAGAAAGACACAGAATCTGAAGCAGGCACTGAGCTATCAGCACAGGGCCGGATGCAGGGCTCGAACCCACAAACCGTGAGATCATGACCTGAGCCAAAGTCAGATGCTCAACCAACTGAGCCACCCAGGCGCCCCAGAAAGCTTTTTAATTAGGCCTCTAAAAGCTAGAAGACTTAATTACAGGAATTCCCTATCATTAATTCTCTCCCCTAAAAGATTAGCTCTTGAAACCCTGTTTTTCTTATATTTGCATTTCAATACAACTTCTGCTATTTTGTCTGCCGCAGGTGCATTTTGTTGGATTGATTATCAGGACTTGCAAAGTTCAGATGGATTTTGGCAGCTCTTGGGATCTCAAGTGAGACTTTGAAACTCATAAAGAAACCACATTCCCCATTTTCTGTTGCACATCAGGTGAGTTCTGAAGAGTAGAGTTCCAAAATCTCCTTCCTGTGAAAAGAGCCCCTGACTCTGGATAAACCAGGTGAACTGTTTGGTTTCCAGAATTCTATCGGTTTCTAAAGAGAACTGCAAAACTATCCACCTCTTTGGCAGGCACAGGTGAGGGAGAGGGGTGAGGAGCTTCCTCCTTAGGGAACCAGAGCAAAGGATGACGAGTCAGAGCCAAGGTCAACTAAGATGAGCAAGGGGGAATGTCGTTGGGTCATTCAGCACTTGTCTAATTATTAGTAGGTATCACTTTCGTAACTGCAAGGTGGTAAACACAGGGTGAGAGAGAGGATACAAAAAGCATTCGAATGCTTTCAACAATAGTCAAGTGATAAATGAATGACTGTGTCCTTAAGAGACACACATGCATGTACAGAAAATCAAATAACAAAATAAGGATCTCTTTAAGTGAATGTAAATTTATGTAGTACTTTATTTATTTATGCATTCATTTGTTTGTTTTATTTGAGAGAGAGAGAGAGAGAGAGAGCTAGGGAGGGTAAGAGAGAGGAGAAAGAATCTTAAGCAGATTCCATGCCCAGTGTGGAGCCTGAGGCAGGACTCGATTCCACCACCGTGAGATCATGACCTGAGCTGAAATCAAGAGTTGGATGCTTAACCAACTCAGCTACCCAAGCGCCCCTCAAGTATGAAGCAGTTTAAATTTTGGATTTTTTTTTTATGTTTTTTTTTTTTTTTTTAAATTTCTGAGAGACAGAGAGGCAGCATGAGCAAGGGAGGGTCAGAAAGAGAGAGACACAGAATCCAAAACAGATTCCAGGCTCTGAGCTGGCAGTCAACACAGAACCCAAAGCAGAGCTCGAACCCATGAACCGTGAGATCATGACCTGAGCCAAAGTCGGATGCTTAACCGACTGAGCCACCAAGGTGCCCCTAAATTTTGTATTTTTAAATCTTCCCTATAAACTAAAGGGACAGGGAAGGTGATTTAGAGGGAGTGAGACTTACATGCATATTTAAAGGAGCAATATGTATTTACTGTAGTAATTTGTATCATAACCAAATATAACAAAAACCACAAAAGGAGACTAGTCCATCAAATTGTGCTACTTCATACAGTAAGACAAGATACACCTCTAAAAATAATAGAGAGGAATTTTTAACAGAATGAAACAATTTTTCAATATGTCATTAAGTGGAGGGAAAAAAGTTTACCAATGAGTGTATATAATGAAGCCAAATTTGTAAATAAGAAAATACATAAATGCAGGAATGGACATAGTTGTCACTTATGGTGTCTCCATTAATGAATTAATGAATTATTAATTCACTAGTATATATCAGAGCGAATACATATTATAATTGTTTTAATAAGGAAATACATATATATTTTTTTAAGCTTATATACTTATTTTGAGAGAGAGAGAGAAAGAGCAAGGGAGGGGCAGAGAGAGAGGGAGACAATCCCAAGCAGGCTCTGCACTGCCAGCACAGAGCCTCACACAGGGCTCAAACCTGCAACAGCGAGATCATGACCTGAGCTGCAATCAAGAGTTGGACACTTAACCAACTGAGCCACTCGGTGCCCCAAACATATATATTTTTTAATTTGGTGTGGCGGTGGGTAGAATAATGGTTTTCCAGAGATGTCCATGTCCTGATCCCTGGAACCTATGAATATATGGTATTACATGGCCAAAGGGATGAATGATGTGGATAAGGTGGGGGCGGGGGAATTGGTCAGCCGACCTTACTTAGACAGATTATCTTGGCTTGCGTGGGTGGATCCAATCCCATTAGTGCTTAAAAGTAGGAAAGTGGGGCAGGGGAGAGGGTCACAAAGATGCAACATGAGAACAACGTGGCCCGCCATTGCTGGCTTTGAAGACGGAGAAGGAAAACACCCACTAAGGAATGTCGTGTCCTATAAACACTGGGGACAGTCCTCACTCTACAGCCAGCAGTGAAACACGGACCTCGGTCCTGCAACCTAAAGGAATTGAGTTCTGCCAACAGCCCAATGAGAAGGGACCAAATTCTCCCCAGAAGTGCCCAGGGTGGAGTGCGGTCAACCGACACCTTGACTTTATTCCAGCAAGAGCCAGCGTGGACTCGTCACCTACAGAACTGTGAGAGAGTATTGGCATGCTGTCTGCACCACTAAGTGGGTGGCAATTTGTGGCAGCCGCAGCGGACAACCAGTCCCTTCTGCATTTGGAAATGCAGAGATGACAAGGGGAATGAACGTCGCTCAGGGTGGGAATGCACACGAGATGTTTGGGAGACCAACCAGAAGCGAAGGTTAATAGACGAGAGAGTGAGACAGAGTCAGAAAGGTCAGCTTAGAGAAGGCTCAGGTCAGTGTCCTCGTCTCCGTGATGGGCACCAGGGGGAAGCTGCCTTCTGAACACCAAAGAGAAGGTTATGGGTGGGAGAGAGGAGAGGACTTTCCTGGGACTAAGTACCTAAGGAAAATGAAGGAAAATGTTTAAAGGGTTGAAAATAGCCTTTTGTGGAGATTGGTAGCCTAGAGAAGCAAAGGAGAACACTGAGAAGGTGACCAGCCAGTAATAAAGCCCCCACCAGGGGCACCTGGGTGGCTCAGTCGGTTAAGCATCCGGACTCTTGGGATCCTGGCTCAGGTCGTGATCTCACAGTTCATGGGATCAAGCCCCATGTCAGGCCCTTCAGTGACAGCACAAAGCCTGCTTACAATTCTCTCTCTCACTCTCTCTGCCCCTTCCCCAATTGCACTCTTTCTGAAAACAATAAATAAACCTTTATAAATAAATAAATTCCCAGCCAAAATGATCTGGGCTGGGCTGGGCCAGCAACACCGATTGGCCTGGGAGCCAAGTGGTGGAGGGTGGCTCATCTATTCATGGGGACTGGCAAGAAGCCATGGTAAAAGTGGCATCGAGTCATGATCCCAGGGGGAAAAGAATAAGCTCATGACAAAGCTCACCCACGCTTAGCCCTCCTGTGACTCCAGGTTAAGATTAAGCAGCAATGAAATGGCTAAAATGGTTTCATTTCTTCAGAAGGAGAGGCTGTGTTCTTCAGATTCACTCAGATATGCACAGGCAGTATTTGCGGAAATCCCAGCTTATTAGAATTCCATCTCACCAAATCCAGAGGAAGTGAATGACCTTATTGATTTTTTTTCCCCTTGTTTGTTGCCTTACTACGTAGAGTTTGGATCAAAGCCTACATTTAATATAAATAGAAGCAGATCTGCTAAAATATTATGAAAAAGATGATTAAATCCCAGAAAAGCAGCCATTCCTAAAACTTAAAATTTTCCAGTTTTTTGATAGACTGCCAGCAACATTTTGTTTGGATTAGAATTAAGTGTCTGCCACATTGGAAACTGTAAAACTCAATCTCAAAAGATGTTTTTAAGTAAATTAAACATAAGATTGTAAGCGGTTTCTCTCAAATACTCACTCTAGCAAAAACACGTTATTTTCTACATTAAAAAAAAATCAGTGAATTTATAAACCAGTTGCTTCCCAGTCAGAAAGAAGAGGAAAGAGAGAAAAGCCCACTATAATCTTGTTTTCCTGATGCAACTCCACAGATTCAGAGTTCTGGAATAAAGTGCCTTATATGGAGGAGTAAAAGTAGAGGTGACAGAGTATTACCAAGCTCTAGTTTAGAGGATGACAATGAGCCCAGCACACCTCAACACACTTTATAAACCAGAATGAAGCAGGACAGATCAGCACAGCCCTCCCCCAGAAGGCATCTAGTGGACGGGTGGGGACCAAGGAGGTCTTCAGTACCTGACTTTCCTTTATTGAGAAATAAAGGAAGGCCCGGGTAATACCATCTCCTTTTTACAGAACTGGAAACCAGAATAGAGGGGATAAGGGCTTATTTCTCCCCAATCACCCAGTATCAAAAGTAGACCCCCAGTCATTCTGAGTTCCATTGCCTTGTTTTATTATTTCCTTCAGTCCATATGTCTCTATCTGGAGTTATTCAGTATATCTGTTTGCTTCTGGGTTCACAGATGATGCTAAATAAATACATATCGAGTGAATAAATGAACTCATATGAAGCCCTCCGGCCGTTGGTGCCAGGGTTAGAACCTGAACTCTGTTCTATCCAAACCCAAAATAACCGCATCTTTAAAGATGTTTTTTAAAGTAGATACTCACTCATGAAATGATATGATGATGTCTGGGTTATGATTCAAAATAATGGAAGGCATGCGGGGTCGCAGGTAAGTGAAACAAAACTGACCCCACCCCGTGTTGGTAATTGTTGAATTTGGGTGACGGACAGGTGCAAGTTTATTGCAATGGCCTCCCTATTTTTGTATATGCTTGAAGTTTTCCGTAAGAAAGCAATGAATTTAAAAAACAAAGAGAACTTCAATGTTCATGTTTTATTTCTGTTTTCTTCTCCTGTTGCAACCTCTAAATTGCCAGTCTAAATTTTCTTCTCCTTCTTACACCATCCTAGCTCAATAACTTCTATTTTCCTTATTGCCTTTCATCCCCATTTCCTTGACTTATGTGCAGTAGTCAAAAATTCTTATTTTTCCCTGAACACTTCTACATATAAAATATTGCCCTATTCTTAATGCCCTCATAAAAGAAAGAATTTCACTCCAAAACTGTGAATGTGCCAATTAGTGACTTTAGCTACAACTTTAACACATTTAATGGTTTTGAGTAAAATTTAAAATTCATTTATGCAAAAAAAAAATGCAACAGAAGACACATCGGACTCATTGTCATTTAAACTATTAAAGATAACATATCATTATTTACTCACTGTTCTCCTGAGGTAAGCAATCAGTAACACCTACTCAAGGCAGTTAATAGGAAATAGGGCTGGCTTTAACACCAAATGAAAGAGAAATTTATTGGTTTTGCTTTCATTCCTCTGATACTCATCATTTTCTATCACTGTGACAGGGGCAGACATTATTGATTTCTCAACCCATTTCCATTTTCTGATGCTTCCTTGTCACATGGACCCAAGTGTTGGAGCAGCAACGTGCCCAGCTCCGGGTGAGGTGGTAACTCTGTCACCTTCTCTCACACCTAAGGACAGACTCGTAAAAGTATCTGGCCAGCTAGATATATGTCACTTCTACTCTTTAGTGTTTGTTTATGAAAAAGAACAGAAGCAATCGTCATGTACCTCTGCTCTCCCCCACCACACACACACACACACACACACACACACACACACACTTATTCCAACCTTGAATGTAGATGTGATGACTGGAACTACAGCAACCACTTTGCAACCATGAGGATGGAATCCAACAAACATAGGGTGATAGAGTGGAGACAGATGAGAAAACTGAGCATCAAATGGCATCACAGGGCACCTGAGTCAATGCCAGCAACCATCTACCTCTGAATGTCTGTATTTTCTCAAGTCGGATCTTTCAATAGTTATAGCCAATTACCTTCCATTTTTGTTTTTGCTGAAATTCTTCAAATGCACATTACTGTTGATAAACTGCACAGAACACGAGATTTGAAAACGAGAAAGATACTAAAGTAGATGGGCCTTACAGACATACAAGAGCATGGTTTCACTCGGATCGTAGGATTTATTCACTGGCTTCAGATGACACCTCAGCCTTCAGGTTCTGTGAGTGTTTAAAAATACTCAAGCCTCGGGGCACCTGGGTGGTTCAGTTGGTTAAGTGTCCGACTTCAGCTCAGGTCATGATCTCATGGTTTGTGCGTTTGAGCCCCACATCATGCTCTGCACTGACAGCTTGGAGCTCAGAGTCTCTTTCAGATTCTGTGTGTGTATGTCTCTCTCTCTCTGCCCCTCCACAGCCTGCGTCCTCTCTCTCTCTCTCTCTCTCTCTCTCTCTCTCTCTCTCTCAAAAATAAATAAAAAATTATTTAAATACACAAGTCCCCATTCCTTCCAAGGAGTGTTTCATTCAGTACTCAGTTTAGGGTACTAATTGAAACAGTGGATGATTTGACACAGTAAATACTTGACCATAAATCAAATGACATATTGTGAAATAAGATAACATGTATTGCTTCCATCTCTGCTCTCATCTCATCACATCCGTTATCAGTTCCATGGCCATCCAAAACAATTCCAGGTTGATGACCTTGTGACTCTGTCCTAGTCATGATTCCTCTTCCATCCTTTCACTCTGATTCCCACCTGCAAGCACTCCATCTCCAACTTCTAATTCCTTTACCCTGGAAATAATTGCTGGACTTGATGTCCATCCTATCTCAGCAGTGAGATCCTTCCCTTGCTCAGCAGACATTGATTTGACCACATCCTACATGCCAAGTGCAGTGTGAGTGCTAAGGGAAGACTAGTAAGTACACTCGGCTGATGAGTCCAGTGTTCTAGAAAACCAGATTCTCTCTCTCTCTGTCTCTCTCTCTCTCTCTCTCTTTCTCTTTAAAGTTTAATTTTATTTATTTTGAGAGATACCACATGAGTTTGAGCAGGGAAGGGACAGAGAGAAAGGGAGAGAGAGCATCTGTCAGCCCAGAGTCCGACATGGAGCTCAAACTCATGAACCTGAGATCATGACCTGAGCTGAAATCAAGAGTCCAATGCTGAACCGACTGAGCCCCCCAATACCCTCCCCCCAGATTTGCTCTTAAATGTCACCTCAACATAACTGTTCATGCATCACTTCTTATTTTTACATGGCTGGAACTCATGCATGTGAAGAAAGCACAGTTTTTAAAAATGTCTTAAAGTTTGATATTCCAGGCTTGCTATTGCAAGTGAATAATTTGCCAATGACCTTTAGATGTTTTCTTAGGGTGACACACCCAACTAGGCAAAAATAAGAGACAGTTCTGTATGTTTTACTATGTACTAAAAAGAAAAAGATAGGCTTGAGCATGTGGGTTTCCTTCAGAGGATATTAGCAACATAGAAAAATTGTCAATACACGCACACACAAACACACACACAAGTTAAAAAATATATAGGGGGGCCTGGGTGGCTCAGTTGGTTGAGCATCCAACTTTAGCTCAGGTCATGATCTGATTCAGATTCATGGATTCAAGCCCTGTGTGGGTTCTGTGCTGACAGCTCAGAGCCTGGAGCCTCCTTCCGATTCTGTGTCTCCCTCTCCCTCTGTCCCTCCCCCACTCATGCTCCGTCTCTCTCAAAAATAAATAAACGTTAAAAAAATGTTTTTAAATATATGCAATGTTAGACTTAAAGCAACCTTGGAGATCACAGTCCAAACCTATCTTTTGACACGTTGAAAAACTAGATTCCAAAGAGGTTCGGTGACTTGGTTAAAATTACAAAGTTAGTAGATGCTTAGGATTCCATTATTTACAGCAGAAGTTAATTAAATTAGATAATAAAATGAGAATCGTCAAATCATGGCTCAAAACCTGACTCTGGTCCTCCGTAGAAAAGAGACGATTATAAGCAGAGGAAAGTTCTCAGTGCGATGTTAAGAGTAGAGGCGCAGATGCAGTAGCTGCCTTGACCCATGAGCAGAACGGCAATGGGCGGGGCTGCTGTGAGGTATTGACTCCAGGCTTATAGCACTGAAGGAAGTGACTGGAATACTTTTTCTGATCATGGAAAGTGCCTTGTGTTAACAGCCTGTTTAGAATGAGGGAGATGGAATTCTGCCACAAATATGACTGAATGGTCTTCAAATCGAGGAAGTAAAGCCAGCTGACTTGCAACTTCATTGAAAGAAATTGTTGTGAAAAGTGAATTACAAGAGTTGAGACTAAAGAGAGGTTACAGTTTGTCCCCAGGTGCCATTTCATTGGCTTGTTCTCCATTTGATTGGCACTTCTTTGCAACGTAGACATGGTGTCCATGAGGAGCCACCCATGGAGGCTCCTCATGGAGGTTCTCAAGATGGCATTGCCGCATTGTTAGGGATTCTGTGGATGCAGCGAATTCCAATGTGTATTTCAAAGAGAGAGGGTCTGACATTTCATCAGATTCTCAAAGAAGTCTCTGACGTTATAAAAGCTAAGGATTTGGGGGCACCTGGGTGGCTCAGTCGGTTGGGCATCCAACTCTTGATTTTGGCTCAGGTCATGATCTCACGGTTCATGGGTTCAACCCCACATGGAGCTGTGTGCTACAAGTGTGGTGCCTGCTTCAGATTCTCTCTCTCCCTCTCTCTCTGCTCCTCCCCATCTCCCCTACCCCTTCAAAAATAAACAAACAGTTTTTCTGAAGGCCAAGGACTCTATTAATAAACTTTGCACCTCCAAACTTACCTCGTGGATAGAAACATGATCACTGCATACGTGTGCTTCTCCTAGCCACTCTCTCTCAAGACGGCCAATGATATATACCAAGTAAGTAGAAAAGAAATGCAAATTTCACTGATTTTATTATCTTTTCCTAAGGGGAGGGCAAAATGATGAAAAAAATTAAGTTATCAACAGGTATAATTTTGTCCTTACTTGTAAGAAAGCTAAAGTGTAGACAAAATGTAGTGTAGATAGTATAGATAAAAGTCACTATTTTACTCAGTCCCCACAGCTTCCTCGAAGCAGCTTCCTACCATTTCTAGGCCCGGCCACAGTTGCCTAGGGTAATATGAGAAAGCGTGGGAAAACCATGATTAATGGTTTTTACTTATCTGCTATTAAAATGCCTGGCGGCCTCTGAATATTGGTGCCCGAACATTTTTAATTTATTAATTTATTTTTATTAGAATCAGTGTATCCTGACATTAAATTGCTCTAGCACGCTGCAAAAATTCTATAAAACTGATTTAGGAAGAGTAAGCTGGCTATGCACAGCCTGGTCATTTCTCTATAAAAGATTCAACTTTCTTTTTCAAAACTCCAAGCTTCTGTTTTTCCACGTATATGACTCCTTCCCTGAACTGGCAATTTTCTTCTACCTTCCACATTTAAATGTTGGGCTTTTTAACCGTGCCGGGGGGTTGCTTAGCATTTTGCTGTCAGCCATTCACAGGAAAAGCGTATATTTGAATTTAAACAGCATGAAAATGACATCTTTCATTCTTCTATTTCGTTTGTGAGAAGGCGAATACATAAATACAAAGAACGCCAAATAAAATAGATTAACACAGCGGTATCATGTACCTACAGGGTATCAGAAACAACGGATAATAACAGTGAGAAGACAACGTGCATCGACTCTCTGCGTCAATCCTCACCATAACCCTATGTGGGAGATCTTATTTTTAAGCCTCATTTTACAGGTAGGAAAACAGAAGCAGAAAAGGTTAAATTCATTGCCCTGTGTCTTGCAGCCAACAGATGATGGAGCAGAGACTTGGAATCGGGGCATTCCAGCCAGAGCCTGAATGTCTAAACACCCGATCTTCACTTTCTTGTTCTGGGCACAGTACAGAAAACAGACAAATGAAGCTTAAAAAAAAAAAAAAAAAAAGAACTAATTCTCTATTTATTGTTTTCTAGAGAGTAGCCCAGTATTATGAAGACAATTTTAATGCCACTTCAGGGTGCCTTGGTGGCTCAGTCGGTTAAGCATCTGACTCTCGCCTTTCGCTCAGGTCTTGATCTCACAGTCGGTTCGTGGGATGGAACCCCACTTCGGGCTCTGCGTTGATAGCGCTGAGCCTCCCCTTTCTGTCTGCATCTCCCCAGCTCATGTGCGCTCCGTCTCTCTCTCAAAATAAATAAATAAATAAAAACATTTTAAAGAATGAATTTTAAAAAAGCATACTATCACTTCATGTTTTGTATTTTAAAAAATAATACGACATTGAAAAAAAGCAAATGATGAGGTTTAAAACTTTGTTTCTATACATTACACGTCATTCGACACTCAACTCTATACTTACTAATTTATTAACACTCGAGAGTAGTATCTGGAATCTCGTGCAGATAATCCTTCACCGAAATCCTATGGTGAGGCATCCATTTTCCGATGCACTGTTTCTCACCAGTGACTCAAGAATTCTTGGTCATGTGTCTTCTGCTAAGTCGCTATTGAGGGCAGAACAGAATTGCCAATACAAAAATCCACGCAGTAGATCTTTAAGAAAGAAAGCACAGACAGGCGGTAAAGGAAAAAGCCTGTCTTCCTTTCTCGTGCCCAGTCACCCTGTTTCGCACTTGAGGGGTGGATGTGGGGGCAGGGAACATGCTGGCAGCAGACACACACATCTCTCAGCAGCCCCCACGCAGCAGTGACGGTGGTGGTGATGCATCTCTCCACTTCTGAACTTTGGCCTGGAGCCACGCGGAAAAGCCAGGACGCCTCACCCAGGGACCATGTTTGCCAGCTTTCCAGACCAATAAGAGGAGAGTAAACACCATCCATTTCAAAAGGAAGCTTGTTGTGACAAGGTTTTTGGACCATGTTCGCTAAACAACGGTGTCTGAAGAGCCAAATTTTTTTTTGCGTGAATTTTCATTTATCTTGGAGTTTCCAAATGTGTCCAGTGAGGTCCATCTACCACCATGTGCTGACAGGAACCAACCACGTGCCCAGCAGGAGGAGGTGAATGGTCAGGCAGAAACGGGGGCCCTGCGTTTGCAGACACGTTCCTCTCTGCCACTGTCCACAAATTCACATTCTAGAGACTCCTTCCTTCCTCTGCTTTAACGCTTTGTGTCTTTTAGGGTCTTCCCCTTACAATCAAATATCCCCAAAGCACAATGAGCCCCAGAATATAGTCATAAAGATGTTTTATCCAAGGGGCACCTGGGTAGCTCAGTTGGTTAAGCGTCCGACTCTTGATTTCGGTTCAGGTCATAATCTTATGGTTCATAAGTTCAAACCCCGCGACGGGCTCTGCGCTGACACGTGGAGCCTTCTTGGGATTCTCTCTTTCTCTCTTCTCTTTCTGCCTTTCCCCCACTCGCATGCTCATTCTCTCTCAAAATAAATTAATGACCTTAAAAAAATTGCTTATCCAAGAGCCTGAAAACTAGAAGGAACCACAAACTTGTTTACAAAGGGTTTTTATTAATGATGACTCGATTTCTTAATCACATCATAATAATCTTTAAAACATTCGCTATAAGGTGCGGCCATGCATGAAGTCACCTGCCTGGGCTGCAAATTATGGTTGGTGATGTCATTACAGATTCACGCAGACCAATATAGACACAGTAGCATGGATCACAACAGCTACATCACAGGAGAACCCAGCATGAGTTTAGGTGGTAAAACCCTCATACATTTCATGGAACGAACACTATTCTTTCTGAGAAGATTATATGCAAAAGGAACTGATTAAACAGACATTAGAAACCTGCTGTGCAGCAAGAGTGAGAAGGTAACATTGATGGACATTTTCTCAAAAGCTACTGTGTCATTTTTACCTACCATCTGGGATCTTTTGACAACTCAAAGCCTCTTAAGACCAAAAAAAAAAAAAAAAACAGCGTGGAGGACAGGGAGTCAGCTGGGTGGCTTAGTTGATTAAGGACAACTCTTGATCTCTGCTCAGGTCATGATCTCATGGTTCATGGGATCAGCCCCAGGTCAGGCTCTGTGCTGACGATGCAGAGCCTGATTGCAATTTTCTCTCTCTCTCTTTCTCTCTCTCTCTCTCTCTCTCTCTCTCTCTCTCTCACACACACACACACACACACACACACACACACACAATAAATAAGCTTTTTGTAAAGAGCTGGGGTGGGGGGAAGAATGTACTGGCATACATAACTAAAAAGTCTAGGGGTAGAAAACTTCTGGCAACACTAGATCTAGGCACTCAAATGATACCGTCAGGAACCTGACTCTCTCCACTACTCAGCTTCTTCACCCTCTGGCTCTCTCTCCTGCAGCCTCTCCCTAACACAGCAAAGACAGCTTCCAGCTAGCCTCGCACCAGCTTAACAACAACTGTAAGAAAGAAGCTCCCCTCCCCCGGTACAAGAAAAGAGGAGCTGGAGTCCATTGGCCCATTTGGGGTCATGTGACCAGCTCAAAGCCAATCACCGCGGCTGTTCTAAACTTTGTTCTCACTGACGGTGTCTGGGTACTTGAAGAGCCAGGTAATGGGGACGGCCTCACTTCCACACCTATGTAGTAGTGTGCTAGGGTAACCGTAATAAAGTACCACAGACTGACTGGCTTAAGCATCAGAAATAGCTTTGTCACGGTTCCGGAGGCTGAGAAGTCCAAGATCAAGGTGCCAGCAGGGTTGCTTTCTTCCGAGACCTCACTCCTAGGCTTGGAGACAGCCTTCTCTTTCCATTGTCTTTGTATAGACTTCCGTCGGGTCTGTGTCCTAATTTCCTCCTCAGTCACAGAAGGGCCCACTCATATGACCTCATTTTATCTTAATCACCACTTCAAAGGCCCTATCTCCAAATATAGTCACCTTCTGGGTGATAAAGAATTAGGATTTCAACATGTGGATTTGGGAAGACAAAGAGTGACACACTTAAGTCTTATTTTTTTTTTTTTTAATTACGAGGTTGGTAAGGGAAAATCAATGCTGAGCAGACAAAACAAGGCATCTGCACACACGGTCCCAGCAAATCCTTCCATGAGTTTGCTACAACTTCATTGCAGACAGAAATATTTCCTCTGAGAACGCCCCCCCTTGGGCGGTTAGCTCCTTTAGTCAGTAGCGCTAAGAAGCAATTTTAACGCTTTTGAACCATACTCCCTCAGCGTGTTCCATTCAACATTAGTTCATCTGGGATATAAATGGATGTTATTGAAAAGGAAAGAGTATACGGTAAAAGAAACATTTTTGCTTTGTTTTGCTTGGAAATGCTCAATTCAAATTAGACAGGTTTGTAAACCACAGGACGTTCCAGAACATTTTAATATGTTAATAATGACTGTGTAGTCTGTAATATTTACCCTTCCTCCAAACACATGTCAGTGAACACTTCCTTATAAAATTGCCATCCACATGATGGGGCGTAAAACTAAAGTTTTGATTGGTTGGGGAGTGGGGGCAGGCCAAGATGGGGCTTCAGGACTGCTGAGAACCGGCTTGTACCAATTCTGGAGAGATTTGGCCTAGTCTGGCACACGGCATACTAACCAACTCACCTTCATCTGGCAAGCATTGGAAAGTTCAAAGCTGAAAGGCGGCCAGCTGAAGCCAGCTACACTGAAGACTGAGGAAACATAATCAGGGGTGAAGGAGAAAAAAAGAGAAGCCATTGTCCAAATCACCAAAATTCAAGAGATGTAGCAACATCTAGCATGAGCTGGGGTCGCACAGTCTATGAGGGGTCTTTCTGTCTGAGCACAGGTGGGACAGGAGGTCAGGGGTACTGTGAGATTTCCTTAACATGAGTTGATTGTCAAGACCATGAGCCAGGGAGATTCATCTGAACTGATAGGATGAATATTAGATGGGATTAATCCAGAGAGAGGCAACCCACTTGTCTAGACAAGGGATGCCAGGTCCAAGTGCTACTTCCAATCCTAGAACGGGAGCTGGAATCTCGGGATGTAGGTAGAAAGCAGTAAGACCCGCTCCCTGACTATGCTCAGTTGAAGTCTCACTTGGGGGTGACAAGGGACTGATATTCACATAGCTTTCAAGACTCCATATACAAGTCCAGATCCATCAGACCAGATGGAAGCAGCAGATTTTAGGCACATTTGGGAGGGGAAGAACGGCCAACATATACCAAGCTGACTGCTCCTCCTTACCTTCTCAGCTGTAACTTCTACAACTGATCCTTGCCCTTCAAGCTCCAACCAGATCGCCCGCTGTTATCCCACACTGCACTGCTGCAAGACTTCTGCGTTTTCTCTTACTGTTCCCCTTTACACATTTTACCTGGGGAACTCCAGCTGATCATTTAAAGACCCTGGCCGGACAAGACCTCCCTGGGAAAGACGTCCCTCCATCCATCCACTTTCTCTCTCCCCACTCCCAGGCTGGGTCAGGTGCATTTCCTTCCTACTTCCGTGGAAACTTAGTAGAATACTCCCATGCTGGACCAAGAAACATTGCACGTGTCTACCTCTCACTGGGATAAGGTAGAAGTGCAATAAATGTTTGTAGAACTTCACTGACCTATGGCAGCAAAGCCCACACAGAGCTAATGAGCTCCCACGTAGCATCAGGTTTGAGCTTGGCATTGTACCTTTACTTTCTACTTGCAGATGTGGAAAGGATACCCTTTCACATATAATGCTCCTGCCATTTGACCCCTGAAATAAAATTGAGCGCCCAGTGTCAAGGGAGCCAAGGCATCTTTCTGACACATGGTAATTACCCTTAAAAGTGTACCTCCCAACGAATCCCCTAAAAAACACCCCAGCTCAGAATCTGACAGTGTTCATAAATCACCAGCCCTGGCCTCTCAGAAGTGTAGGAAGTTAGCAAGGACACTTGACAGAATTACTGCCTTTATTAATGCCGTGGGCTTCGATTATTTATTTAAGATTACTAGGATCTGAAAACATGCGCTCCAATCAAGGCTTCCCCTAAATCACAAGGAAGGGTACAAGGTCCCCTCCAGACAGCACCTTCTTGCTATTTTGTGCTGTGGGGAAGAAGTTTCTCCAAGGGATAGAAAGAGCTGGGTAAACTCCAGGAAACAGGATGATTAAAAGTATCTTTTCCATTCCAAGCACCATAAATGTTAAACACATGTTTTTGCAGTTCAATTGTTTTAAAATATTTTCCAACATGACCTTTATAAATATTTGTATGTCCCTCCCACTCCAAGTAGTAAATGACTGCTCGGTGGGGGCCTCCCGGGAGATCTGCTGAGGAAATGCTCCCAGTACGTGAACTATGCCCTGAGAGTAAAGCAGACCCCTTGCAGAAACGTGTTACCTCTTCCGGGTCACAAGGCTTCCAATTAGACACTAATTACTAGGACACTAAATTATTCAATGTGGCCGAAAAGAAAATAAAGCTTCCCAACGTTGGAGAGGCACAAGGCACCTCAGAGTCAGAAAAGGGTAAGGAAATCATCGAGTGCCAAACCCTCCTTTTGCAGATGAAGGGAATAGCTGGGCCACGGAGCACCTCCATCTTGAATCACTTGAGTGGCTATGAGCCTGTCTTTCAGGACACACGTTGGGTGGGTTTTCCACTTGTCTCCCCCTTCCTGTCACCTGACTGTGTCCTCTTCCTCTCTCAGACTGCAGTGGGATACTCTGCGGCACCATTTCCTTTCTCTTTCCCAGCACCACTCTGTGCCCAGTTGATCAATTTTCCAGCACTCCCCAAGCCCAGAGCACACCCTCAATCTGTGCCTTGGAATGAGCTCTGCCTGCGCATCCACTGCCTGCCGTGGATTTCCTTCCCTGGGAAGCCTGACTGACTTCTGCTCAGACTTTACAGCCCACCTTCCCAGTGCCTGGCTCTCCCCAGTGGCACAGCTCTGATCTCTTGTGTCACCATTGTCCTCACCGATGGCATTGATGTATGTCTAATTATCAGTTTTCTTTCTGTCTCCTTGACTAAACAGTGGCCCCTACACAATGCCTCTTCGGTTATTGGACAATCTCTCCCACTCCTTTGGTTTCTACTTCAACTGTACTCAAACCCAACTTTTCCAAAACAGAAGCAAGAGTTTCTTTTGTCCATCCATCCACCACCCCAAAATCCACTGCCAGTCCCCATTTGTCCATCTCTGTTCATGCCATTACGATCCCATCACTGACTCAGATTAAGAACCCAAGGTTCCCACTGACAAGTCCTTCCGACCTTCCTCTGAGTACTTGCCAGCCCCTTTCCATTCCACCCTGACCATATCTCTAGGAGCATTCCCCATCTCCTTCACTGGGGCCACAAGCCTGAATCCAAGCCCTCATCACTTCCTGTCTGATCATTTTCAGGACTTTCCACTCTGTTCTCTCAGTCCTCCAAGCCACCCAACACGCTGCTGCCAGAGGAATTATCCCCAAAGGCAGCTTGGTCAGAGCATTCTTTGCTTACACACTTTCAATGACTCTTCTTTGTCCACAGTCCAGACTCTTTAGCATCTCATTCAAGATGCTTTACAATTCAGCTCCAACTTCATTTCCATTCTTACCTTTCAACTATTCCAACTGCTCATTTTAACTTCAACCACAACTTTTCCTAAGACGTTGCCTTCTGTGAAAATACAGAGACAGTAAAAATTAGAAACAGATCCATAGAATAGTATCTAGTAAAAGTTTATTGTGCAGATAAGAACAGTTCGTGAACTAGGAGCTGTCAAATTCAAAACTGATAGGAAGTTCAGAGGACTGACATTGCAGAATCACTTATAAAGTGAAAATGAGGAAGTTGTTTACCCTTTCCGATGATTGGTTCTTACAATGAGACTTTGCAGACAGCAGTGGATTGGGTAAAAGTGATTAACACACAGCATTTTAGGAAAGATGACTTAACTTTCTTTGATGATTTAGGAGAAATCATTTAAACTCAGTTTTGCTTACATGGCGTCAATGGTTTTGTCTGCTTGGGGAATTTTCAAGTTTGGTCTCCATTTTGAATCTTACTTTTTAATGCTTCTCATTTAACTATCAGCTAAAATTCAGCTCAGTATATCACATCTTTCAGGAAGTTATTGTCCAGTCCTATAAAGGACCTTGTTTATAACAACTATGTTTTAATAGGATCCTATTTTCTCCTGTATTTGGGAGGAGGGGGGAAGCAACAGGATCAGAACAGAAATCCTGCATTCCCCACAGTGCCCACCATAGTATTTAGCATACAGTAGGCACTTAATACATGTGCATTGCATTGAAGTTGATTTTATAAGAAACAGAAGTGTGTATAGCGACCAAATTCACGGAGTCTAAGACTCACAATTTTGCACATCCGCCATTTCGGAAATCAGAAGGCATCTTGCAGTCAATGATACCTCAGTAAATAATAGTGATATGATAGCCATATAAATAGCCATACCTCTTAGGATTGATAATGCATTAATATCTAAGGAAACAGGTTATTAAAGAGTAGGCTCACTTCAAAAAAATGCCCCTCCACAGAAGCAACTGCCAAACGTATGGAAAATACAATCTCTGGTCCCACAACATGAAAGGAATTGACCCATTACTTCATAAAAGAAACCTGTCCTTCCCTCTCAAGTCTACTGTATAATTTTCCTCATGATCTAATTGTAACCAAGCCTCAGTAGATATAAGATGCTTGAGGGACAAAATCACATCCAACTCTTCAGACATGATCAAGGTAACACTTTACATACAGTAGGTATTTAATTAATATTTATTTATTCATCTTTAATGCAAATCTGTTAAAATAACTAGACAACTAGAGGATATAGAGCTGGCCCAAAGCACAATCAGAATTAAGCTGGAGGCACCAGAAAAAGAAATTATAAAGCTTTTCAATGCAAGCCCTTTCTTCATCACCCACACAGTCAGTGTTAGTTATGACCTTGTCAGTATCACAAGCAGCATTACTGTCACTTACACATACTGAGTCGGACCGCCTGGATAGCTTGGTTGGTTACACACCTGACTCTTGATTTTGGATCAGGGCATGATCTCACAGTTCATAAGTTCAAGCCTTGCTTAAGGCTCTGGGCCGACAGTGTGGAGCCTGCTTGGAATTTTCTTTCACTCTCCCTCTCTTTCTGCCCATCCCAGGCATGTTCTCTCTCTCTCTCTCTCTCTCTCTCTCTCTCTCTCTCTCCTCTACAGAAGACCTCATTTCAGCCCCACTCAAGTTACTCTCCTTCCCCTGCTCACTCAAGCTGTTTTCAAACCTGCTCAGGAGACCTGCCCTGCTCTCTGCAGTAAAACCTCTTCATGTGAGTAGCAAACTTATTTATACTTTCTTGTTGTGCAGCATCACATCCAAACCAAATTTGGAGTGGGATCCATCATGACTCTAAAGGGTGGTCCAACAAAGATAGACACTGTTCACCAAACTCCATACCTGAAAAACAAATAATCCAGTGAAGAAATGGGCAGAAGACATGAACAGACACTTCTCCAAAGAGGACATCCAGATGGCCAACAGACACATGAAATGATGCTCAGCGTCCCTCCTCATGAGGTAAATACAAATCAAAACCACACTGAGATACCACCTCACGCCGGTCAGAGTGGCTAAAATGAGCAAATCAGAGNACAGAGGACTATGGGGGAGTAGAAAGGGGAAAATAGATGGGGAGAGAGAGGGAGGCAGATCGTGAAAGACTCTTGAATGCTGAGAACAAACTGAGGGCTGATGAGGGTGGGGGGAGGGGAAAGAGGGTGATGGGCATGGAGGAGGGCGCTTGTTGGGATGAACACTGGGTGTTATATGGAAACCAACTTGACAATAAACTATGAAAGGGAGGAAAAAAGATAGACACTGTTATTATGACTCTACCCTTTTAGCCCATGATTAACCCAACTTTACTGGAAGTCACACAGGTAGTCAGTGTCAGCACTGCCCCCAGAGCCTGTGCTCTGAACCCCACATTTCAGTTTCTCCTGTCTGGGTCACTATTAAGAGCTTTCTATCTGATATCCTTGCCTCCAACTTCCTCTCTCCACAATCCTTCCTCCAAACAGAAAAGAGTTTGTCATGGCACCTGGATGGCTCCATCAGTTGAGTGTCCGACTCTCGATCTTGTCTCAGGTCATGATCTCATGGTTCATGAGTTTGAACCCTGTGTTGGGCTCTGTGTTGACAGTGCAGAGCCTTCTTGGGGGTCTGTTTTCTTCTCTCTCTCTCTCTCTGCCCCTTCCCCCACTTGCTCTCTCCCTCAAAATAAATAAGTAAACTCTACAAGTAAATTTAAAAAAAAAAAGAAGAGTGAGTCATTTTTCTTCTTCTCTCAGCTCCTTTTTGCCGCACAGATCACAACTAGTTCAACCTTCTTTTCTAGCCTGAACTCGAGGTCTCCTCAGATTCCCAACAATTCTGTCCAATGCTATATAGTTTCACAGACTCTTCTCCATATCCTGTATTATAATAATTACAGCGTGTAATGTAATTATTTGTTCATAAATCACCTCCCCAGCTAAACTGTGCTTCTGGCACAGTGCCTGACACAGGGAGAGAAATAATGTCTAATGAATCAAAGAAGGCAACATAATAGTGTTATAAGAAACTGATGGAAATACAGTTTTGTCCCAAAAATCTCGGTGGTAACACTTACCCAAGACCATTACATTGTAGTTTTCCCAGCTTACTCACAAAGTAATATTTGATATATTTCTGTTAAATTTAAATAATGCTTTTCTTCCCGTTCTCATATTGTACACTTGAATTTTGAAATTATAATAACCTTCTGACTAGTCTCTATACATTCATTTCCTCCTCCTTCCAATGCGAGCTATGAATTTTCACATAAAGTAAATCACTGTCTCTCATCACTTATGTGTTATCCATTTGAAGACAGAAGGGACTGGGTATTGCTCTCGTCTCCCTCATGCTCTCATTTAAGTCAGTAAATTTATTCCCCCATCAAACTACCAAATGAGGTGGTTCCTGTATAAGCGGCACCACAAGAAACTAACAGATGATGACTTCCCCATTATGAATCTAATAACCTAACAGGGCCTCCAGAAAGTGAAAAGATGACCCTTCCCTAAATATTATGGGCTTCATTATCCCACAAATGCTTTCAGCTCTACTACTCTCACAGAGTATTGGATGAAGAAGAAATCAGATGGTTTGAAAGGGTCCAAGCTCTCTTTCTTGGAAATGGAAGGCTGAATCCAGGAATCCCCAGTCAGGAGATGTGATTCCTCTTATTGCTTTATAAGCCTTTCCAGATTAGTTTCCAGTGAATTATAGATGGCCCATTTCCCTTCTAAGTTGCTACATTTTTCAGCAGGGAGAAAGACATAATCCATGGTCTTCCCCTTCCCCAGCCCTTCACTCAGAAGGTACACTCATCAGTCATCCCCCACTGAACTAAAAGCTTCAATATGTGATAAATACCACATCCAACACCAACATTTCCCCAAAGGAGTTTAAGAGCCTTGTCTTAGTCCACTGAGAAATACTGTAGCTATTTTTCCTGAAACTACTAAACTCATATTGTTGACCACACTGACTAAACAACCCAATCATATAACCACTTAAGCCCATCAAATAACCAATTTAAACCATAGAATTCATTTGTCTACATTGGCTGATTATTTTAGTGTGTTACATGGACAAATACCATATCACCCAAAGCCAGAGGCAACAGAATGGTGATGATAAAAATAGATACAGTTTTGCTCCATAGGATCTACGAATGTGTGAAATCAAGGATTTGTCTTAAATAGTAAACCTCTCAGTTTACGGATAATAAATCTATCACCAGAGGTCAGCATTTTTCGTACAATCATGAAGTTGTACTTTTGCAAACTGGTATAATCACTTCGCTGTTCTATTGTCTGTAGAGGTCATTTAACTTTTAAAAAAGCTCCTGTAATGGATCCACAACTGTGAGTCTACAATGCTGCATTGAGCTGTGGCTCATAAATTTATCTGAATAAGGATGGTATTAATGCTGCCCTCGAAAGACTTCCAGTTAAACAATCTAGTGACTTGGAATGGAATGAGCACTGATGGTTAGAGTCCTGTGATCTGAAGATGGATGCTCTAAGCAAGATACAAAAATCTATACACATAGAGCGACTCAAGTAGGAAGTTGGATGGTGCTAATCATCACTGGCTAAATTGGGCACAAAGAGCCAATCTTTTTAAAAGTGTTATCTGGGGTATAAATGTTGTGCTTTCCCATGGCTCCAGGACCAGGAAGGCATGCAAATTCTCCATTTGTGGGTTGGCAGGTATTACTTAATTTGCACAAACAAATGTGGGTTTGGGAGTGTATAGAAACAAACAGCAGAAAGTGACAGCGAGCCCGGATGTTAAAAATTCTTCCTTAATATTCATCTAATTTGGTTTTCTAATTGAGTAAATGAAAATCATATTGTCCAATCACACCAAGGAAGAAATACCTGGGAAATTGGTGTGTGAAAGTAAGAAAAATAGATATGGTGCAAAATTCAGAAAGTGTATCATCTGATATAAGGCCAAAGAAAAGGCTAAGGAATCTATTCTTCTTATGGCAAACAGAATAAATAGAAAGGATGAAGGTGACTTCTGGAAATCACTAAAAATGAGATTTTTAGATGTGGCGCTTCTAGACTTAAATAATCCTCCTACTCAGAGCACATTTCTGTACCCATGGTGTGTATTTTGTCTGTTTTCTTATTTAAAATCAAAACTTAAAGGCATTTCTCCCCAAGGACATACCAGATTAAAAATCATTTTAAGTACACCTAACGTGTTTATCTTAAAGACACCAAGACATGGCTACCACCATGGCTACCACCGTGGCTAAGTGAGGCAATGTCTTACATAGAAACACCTAAACAAAATGTCCAAAATCATTGTTAGGGCCAGAAGAAATATACTTTATAACAACATAAGAGCAAAAGAATCATTGATATTTATTAATAGAGGTAAATTAACACAATATACATGTTTATTAGGACTAAATTCAGACTCCTCGTTTTATTGCTCAGTATAGGAAGGGCCACTTACAAATCCGAGCCCCATAGAGGTACAGAAATAATTTCTATTTACTCCTATATTCTAAAATATGATGCAGGCAAGTACTTTCAAACTATATTAGAATTTCTACTGGGATATTTTTTCAAAGCAACTTATCATCAATTAGTATTTTGCTTTCTTCGGTCTTGCTTTGTTTTGTTTTGTTTTTATATTTTTCTTTGTTGTTGAAGTATAATTATCATACAGTGTTATATTAGTTTCAAGTGTACAATATAATGATTCAACATTCTGTACTCCTCATGAGAAGTATGCTCTTAATCCCCTTCACCTATTACCTGTTCCTCCAACCACCTCCTCTCTGGTGACCATCAGTTTGCTCTCTATAGCTAAGAGTCTATTTTTTGTTTGTCTCTTTTTTCTTTGTTTGTTTTGTTTCTTAAATTCCACTGATGAGTAAAATCATATGGTATTTGTCTTTCTCTGACTGACTTATTTCACCTAACATTATACTCTCTAGATCCATCCATGTTGTTGCAAATGGCAAGATTTCATTCTTTTTATGGCTGAGTAATACTCCATTATATGTGTATGCTACACCTTCTTTATTCACTCACCTATGATGGACATATGGGTTGCTTCCATATTTTGGCTATTGTAAATAATGATGCAATAAACATGGGGGGGGAGGGTGCCTGTGTGGCTCAGTCAGTTAAGCGTCTGACTTCGGCTCAGGTCGTAATCTCATGGTTCGTGGGTTTGAACCCCACGTAGGGCTCTGTGCTGAAAGCTCAGAGCCTGGAGCCTGTTTCGGATTCTGTGCCTCCCTCTCTCTCTGACCCTCCCCTGCTCACACACACACACTCTCTTTCTCTCTCAGAAATAAAACATTAAAAAAAATTTTTTTAATAAATTTAAAAAATAAACATAGGGGTGCATGTATCCTTTTGAATTAGTGTTTTCATTTTTAGGGGGTAAATAGCAATGGAATTACTAGATCATATGGTACTTCTCTAAGTTTTTAAGCTTCTTCAGGGAGTCTCGGGGTTCAAAACTACTTTCATAAGATGATGTTATTTGCCTTTTTCCACTGTGTTAACATTTGCACTGACTGTTGGCCCTTGACCCAGATCAAGGAATAAGCACCAAATGGAACAAACAGCCATTGGATTCTTCCCTACCACCCACTCACGGGAGAAAATGGGGAAAAGCTGGTTTTACTGATGTGATTGACAAAGTAGCAAAAATGAACTTATTAAATCTGAATCTTTGCATATGCATTTTTAAAATATTCTGTTTGATAAATTGGGAGGTGCCCGTTAAGTACTTGTGCCGCGGACTGAAGAACAATGCTTGTCTTGAGGAAAAGCACTTGAGCGATCAGCTGAATCAGTGGCTATCTTCATGGAACACTGTTTTTGCCTGGAAGAATTACTGAGAGGCTAACTTGGGCTACTCAGATTTGGTTATATGACATACGTATTTCAAAAATCAACTGAAAGTGTGTGTTAGTTTAAGGTAAACAACTGGCATTATTTGTTGCCAAAGATTAAACGCCAAAAAAGCAAGGGCTTACACTAAAGAGATTGTACTTCTGAATAAACAGCAATGGATTAATCCAGGACATTCTGTACTCTGCTCTGAGGTTGACAAGAAATTTCCCTTGCACCAGGTGACATGAGTTACAAGTCCCCGATTTCCTGGGTTTATTCAGATACCCATTCAGTGTTACCAGTGATGCATCTTACATAGGTTGGCAGAAACTTCCCTACTTGTAGCCAGAGAGGCCCTGAGAGTGTGGCCCTCTCTACACTGGGGGGAGGGGTGGTTGGCTTACCAAAAAGGAAACAGAAGACCCTAAGACTCATTTTCATTAATTATATCATTACATGATTTTGACCATGAATACCAGAGTGCAAAATGACCTGGATTAATCCGTATGCCTCAGGCCAGTCTATATTTGGTAAGGAAGCTTCTGGTAGCAAATTCTGCAATTGGAATTCATGGTCTTCACTAACTGAGGCATCACTGCTTTGGTTTTTATATAGGTTTTGGTTTATTTGTTTTGTTTTAATGCTCTAGATACATAAAGCAGAACGAAGTTTAGAGATTCCTCCTGAACAGGATAAGAATTACTTCTTGTAAGCAATAACTGATGGGGAAATTTAAGCCAATTTAGTAATAACCCAAGGCTCTAGGTCACCACTGTTTATAGAAATATAATGCAAGGCACATATATGATTTTAAATTTTCTAGTAGCCCCTTTTTAAAAAGTAAAATAACATAGGTAAGATTAATTTTAGTAATTTTTCTTAAAGTTTATTCATTTATTTTGAGTGAGAGATAAAGGCAGAGAGAGAAGGAATGAGAGAATCCCAAGCAGGCTCTGTGCTGTCAGGGAAGAGCCCGACGTGGGTCGTGAATTCACAAACTGTGAGATCACAACCTGAGCCAAAATCAGGAGTCTGATGCTCAACCCACTTGGTGCCCCAATAATATTTTCTATTTTACCCCATATATCTAAAATGTTCTTAGTTTAATATGTAATCAATATAAAAATATTACCTAGATAATTTACATTATTGTCCCATACTTTGTATTAATCCACTTAGGCTGCCATAACACAGGCTGGGTGGCTTAGGCAACAGAAATTTATTTTTTCACAGTTCTGCAGGATGCAAGTCCAAGGTCATGGTTCCAGCAGGTGGGGTTCTGCTGAGAGTCTCCTCCTGGTTTGCAAACAACCACCTTCTTGCTGTGTCCTCACGTGACAGAGAAAGAGATCAAGCTTCAAGTCATCAGTGTCCCACCGTTATGACCTGATTTAAACCTTATTATCTCTTTGCTCCAAATTCATCACATTTGGAGTTAGGACTTCAACATATGAATTTGAGTGGGGTCGGGGAGGGCAATTCGGTCCATGGTGTATTAAGTCCTCAAAAACTGTGGACACTGGCTCCTGAGTAGGCAGTACAGATCTCAATGAATGGCATTGGTTTTAGAAGTCAAAGCAACTCTGGGGCGCCTGGGTGGCTTAATCGGTTAAGCGTCCAACTTTAGCTTAGGTCATGATCTCGCGGTTCATGGGTTCAGGCCCCGCGTCAGGCTCTGTGCTGACTGCCAGCTCAGAGCCTGGAGCCTGTTTCAGTCTGTGACTCCCTCTCTCTCTCTGACCCTTCCCTGCTCATGCTGTCTCTCTCTCTCTCCTAGAAATAAATAAAACATTTCAAAAAAAAAAAAAAAGAAGAAGTCAGAGCAACTCTGAAACTGAGAGCTCTAGCCCAAGAACTGAGAGCCTGATCTTCAGGTGAAAGGCAGTTATTCTAGGAAGAAGCCGACCCAGTCAGAAACTAAGGTTCACCCCAGGGCAGCCAGGGAAACTGACAACACACATCTTAGGAATAATTGTTTGTCTTGGGAACCCAACTGTCAGTGTCTGCAGTTTGGCGATGAAATTGAGGGTTTCCAATCCAGCCAGAGTCTCATGGGATCTTTCTTCAGCTGGGCAAAAAGTGGCAGAGTTCCGGGAGGTGGCTCTGTTACAAGCTGTGCCTGCTCAGCTGGCTGAGAGCTTCCTGAGGACTCCATGCACATGGGCTGGGGGGCAGGGGCAGGGTTTGGGTTCTCTGGTGACATGTCTCTGTGGAGGAATGGCTATGCTTGACATTCCTCACCGGCAGGCATGGGCAATATAGCAAGCACACCAAGTCCAGCCGTGTTATGTTCCATCAACCAAAACTGCCCACAAACTAAAATCAAGCAAGCCAACAAACAAATGTGATGAAACAGAACCAGTTCCTTCAGAAACAAAATTCCCCTGATTTCCACAGGATAACAGCAAACAATGAAGCACTAAATAAATAAATAAATAAATAAATCCTCTTGGAGAGTATAAATTGTTGAGTATTTTTTAAATATAAAGAAACACCTGCGACAAGAATGCCATGATTGTACAGAGAGCTCGCCGCTACCATAAATTGAAAAATAATCAAGAAAAAAGTTTTCATTAGTTAAGAATATTGCTGTGGCCCATTGAGCAGCAGATACATTCCGTGGCGTGTAGGTCATTAGCTTAGTAGTTAATTCTACTGTGGACTTTTATGGGCATTCCTTTCCCAAGGTTATAGTAATGGGTCTCACCAGGGTCTGAACTAGCCTGAGGTGAAATTGTGTGTGTACCTTTGGCAGCTCCAGCCCCTTCAACTTGTGACTCCAGTGCCCTTCCCTCGCTTCTATACCAGGCCCCACCATTCTCCAGGCTCCTAGTCCCCACCAGCCTAGAAGGACAATCAAGTGGGTACATTTCCCCTCTAACAGTAGTAGGTGCAATGAAATCTGTTATTTTGCTGTCCTGCACCTCCTCTCCTTTCTTCCAGTGATAGTTACAGGCTTACTTTTCTCCAGGGAACCATCTCTTTCTCACCCTCTGCCTGTGTTTGAGAAGGGATTGACCTCACCCCCCAGAATCCAGGACTGATGGGTGACTTAGCACCCCCAAATAGGATATTCTAGTTGTGGACCACAGTGACTGGCTAAGGAATGGGCACGTGGCCAAGTCAGCCAGATCAGCATATCCCTGCAGGACATCATCAAAAGCCACAAGAAAGGTGCTACTGAGACCACTGCCTTGCCACTATTTGGGGATGAGGCTGCCTAAATGAAAGGGGTCAGGAGGAAACAGATTCAAGAGATGGAGGGATGTGTCCTCTTGACAGCATTTCTGTAGCTGGATGTAAATGATCTAGATTTTTTAGTAAGCCAGCTTAAACTAGGTCTTCTGTCATTGGCAACCAAGAGTGTTAACAGGTAGAGTGTTGTACTAACTTGACCTTTTAGGAATAGACCCACCAACACCACCACCAACATCAGAAGAGGGTTGTGCTTAAAGCAAAGGAAGGAACACCAGTGAATAAATTTCAGGCACCTAATGACAAATTGGTGAAGCTGATACTTATAGGCAGGAAGGTTTTCCAGCATCCATTCAGGTTTTTTAAGTATCATGTAAATAACAGCCTACATGCACTCCGGACAAAGCCAGTTTTGCGGTTTTGCCTTCTCAGTCTACTAAGTTTTCATTTAGTTATTTGAGCCTAATGCAGAAACTCAATATGTCAAATACTTTTCATTAAAACAAGCCCAGGACTGAGTTCTTACAACTATGAGATGAAACAGCCATGTCTTATTTGACTAAGAAGAGAGGAAATAACAGTTTTTTACAAGAGACTTGCATTTTACATTGAATATCTACTCATGAATCACAGCAGCTGCCAGTAAAGAAGACAAAGAATATAATTGCCCATCTATCCTTACTATTACCACCATCCATAAGTAAGACTATGACTCACTATTACCACCACTAACGCCATCACCAGAGATAATATTATTCACTGTTTTCCCTGGTTTCTCTTTTTTCTCCAGAAATTCTCTCTTTACCCTCATCTCTTAGGCCTCTAAAAGGAATGGGATTTTTCTAGGGGAATTTGAAGGGGGGTTGGAGCTGGCTTCTCCTTTAACTCTTTATGGAAGAGCATAAACTCAGAGAGAAACAATAGAATTTAAGATTTATACTGTGTTTTCTTTGAAAATGGGTATATCTTCCACTCATCAGACATTAATTGGTGACCCGCTATACATATTAAAATGAAATAGGGGCCCTTGCGTAGTTTAGTTGGTTAAGTGTCCATGATCTTTGGCTTAGGTCATGATCTCATGGTTTGTGGGTTCTAGCCCCGTGTCGGGCTTTGCACTGACAGCTCAGAGCCTGGAGACTATTTCAAATTCTGTGTCTCCTTCTCTCTCTGCTCCTTCCCCACTTGTGCTCTCCCTCTCCCTCTCTCTCAAAAATAACCATTAAAAACAAAAAATATATAAAAATACAATAAAAAATAAATAAACAAAATGAAATAAATCTCTCAAATTATACCCCTGGCCATAGCATCTTTTAGGAATCCCACCCCTACCAACCCACCATCACATGCATCTGTCTTCCTTTGGGAGTTTCAAAGAAGAGACACCTAATAGGACTTCCAGAGACATGTGAGAACTTTGAGCTCTTCTAGCAATATTTATGAAGTAACCACCAAATGCAAGGTATTTTGTGCCCTAATTATGGTTAAATTTCAGTTCCTTAGTAATTCCTACATATTCTCAGAGTTCCAAGACTAGAGAATACTATCTCCAAATGTAAGGAGAATCCTGGTTTCCTTACACTTAGTTTCCTCTCTTCTCCTTCTCACAATAGGTAAAGGGAAGCCTGTTACTCCGGCGTTGAGTGGGGGTGAAGGGCAGCAGTTATCAACAATAAAGGAGTCCCGTTTTCTCTTGGCTAATTTTAGAAGGCTTAGCATGGATAAAGGCAAGATAATGGATTTTTAAAACCTATGATAAACCTATTGTGGAGTGCCCAAAGATAACATGAGTCAGTCTACCTCAAATTTAGGAGATTTCTCCCCCAGTGTTATTATTGTCAAAGTATTAATGAGTCATAAAATGGGAGGAGGGCATTTCATCACATTTTAAATAAAAACATACAGTAATTCAAGTAAACATGTCGATACCTGAGTGCATGAGCAGTTAGTGATCAACTTAGTAATCTTCCATTGAAGATACCTGCCTTCTCCTTTGCTATTTTTGTGTGGGGTCTCTTCCTCCCCACATTTCTCCATAATGACCTTTCAATCTTCCAAACACCAGACCTACCTTTTCAGCTGCCTGCAGGCCAGCTCTACTGTTGTCTTGCCTATATCCAATAGGAAAGTTCTTCTCTTCCCATGTGGATCTGATCCTCCTCTCGTACCTCCCTGTTCAGTTAACCTCATCTGCACATGTAACTGCACCTGAGCTGAATGACACATTAATCCCCTTACCTCTCCAGCACCCACTCACTGACTCCACCATCAAGTTGAGTTGATTCTATCTCTCAAATCAGTTTTGGGTCTACTCCCTCCTTCTTTTGTCCTATTTAAAGACCTCCCCCACCCCACTTTGAAAACTGAGTTACCCTCCCAACTACTGAAACTAATCTCCTTGATTACAACCTCCCTTTGCTCAAGTATCCTTAAGCCAAATTCATCTTTCTTTTTTTTATTGTTTATTCATTTATTTTGAGAGAGAGAGAGAGCATACAGGCAAGAAGGACAGAGAGAGAGAAAGAAAGAGAATCCTAAGCAGGACCCACACTGTCAACACAGAGCCCAGTACAGCAGGGCTCGAACTCATGAACTCCAAGGTTATGACCTGAGCTGAAACCAAGCCTTGGACACTTTACCAACTGAGCCACCCAGGTGCCTCCAAATTCAGCTTTCTATAACATTAATCTACTCATCTTATTTCCCTTCTCGAAACCTTTTCATGGAATCAGAATATTTAAATATTTCATGGAATCAGAATATTTAAAGTACATAACATTGGCATTTCCTCTGGAAAGACTTCCTAGACACCCCCTCCCTCCCAGCACAGGATTAATACGTCATTGGTGGATCCAACATTTAATCCATTCATTTTCAGTGATAGACACTTATATGTCTATGTTCTCTTCACTTGAAAACTGAGGACTTTGTCTTTTATGCATCTTATGCATGAATTCATCTTACGCATGAGTCCAAAATGCCTGGCAGAGAAACAGAGAAAAGCAGTAAAAGATCTGTATAAGTATCCCCTTACCTCCACAAAGGACCACCAACCTGACTTTACACCACTGTGCACACCCTTCACATTCCTCTGTTCAGCCACATAAGATGGCTTAATCAGGAAGGGAGCTTACTCGGACCAACACACACAATTGTGTTTTAGGGTATGACTGTGTGATTGGACAAGAAGGGAAAATATCTTATGGAAACCAAAGAAGAGGAACCAGGTACCATGAAGTCATTCAGAGACTAGAGCCAGAATGTGGCTTTTTTATTTATTTTATTTTATTTTATTTTATTTTATTTTACACAGAGGCATGAACAGGGAAGAAGAGCAAAAGGGAGAGAGAGAATCTTTTTTTTTTAATGTTTATTATTTTGGAGAGACACAGAGCACAAGCAGGGAAGGGGCAGGGAGAGAGGGAGACACAGAATTCAAAGCAGACTGTAAGCTCTGAGCTGTCAGCATAAAGCGGGACACGGGACTCAAACTCACGAACCCTGAGATCATGACCTGAGCCAAAGTCAGACATTTAACTGACTGAGCTACCCAGACACTGCTGGCAAGTGGCTCTAGATCCAAGGCAGCTCCAGGCCTCCTCTTTAGTCAAGGGGATTGTTAACTCTAGTGTTCTGCAAATGAATGCTTTGTACTGAGCTTCCTCTCCCTCCATCACCCCCCACATTTTTCTGCTCCACAGTTTCTGCCGCTTTGTGACTTCAACTTCTCCACAGCATTGCTTACTCATAATGCTCTTCTATACCTCATTTTTCCCCCGTTTGTCACATTCTTTCAGCCTCGCTTCCGAAACCTAACTGCCAGCTTCTGTCTTTATTTTAAATGTCATTTCCCAGGATCAAGACCCTGAGCAGCCCAGCTCTTCCCTGTTTGTGCAGAGCTTCTCGGGCCAGGACATCGGCTGGCTATGGATTGGCTGCCTTTGGATCAGCTGCTCTTCTCTTGTTTAGGCAGCCTGTCTGGTAGGGGCGGGGTCACATGACACAATACGCGTGTGTCTAGGGTTGACAATCACCATGAACGACGTGGCCGCCCTTAACTGAGGTTGGGGTGATGATGGTCACCCTCTACTTGTCCAAAATGCCCAACAACATCATGCATCCCAAACACTATACATACACACTGACTCTATTAAATTGTTGCATCAGTCAGAAAGTCCCTTCCACCCATCTTCCCCAGTGAAATCCCATTCTTTATAAAATCCAACTCAAATACTAGCCTCCCGCCCTTGAAAACTTTCCTGAATCTCCTAATTGGTATCAAATTCTCCTCTTTCTGTAATCCCAAAATGCTTAGCGCTTTGTTTTAGTATTTATGTATTATACCCTGTCCTAGAGGGTAAATATTCACATATGGTTTTTTTCTGTTGAATTATAGATTTTTTTAATGTTTATTAATTTTTGAGAAAGAGACAGAGCGTGAGTCAGGGCGGGTCAGAGAGAGGAGACACAGAATCTGAAGCAGGCCCCGAGCTCTGAGCTGTCAGCACAGAGTTGGATGCGGGGCTTGAACTCATGAGCTGTGAGATCATGACCTGAGCTGAAGTCAGACACTTACCCCACTGAGCCACCCAGGAACTACTGGATTTAAAAAAAAAAGAGAGAGAGAAAGAGAGGAAAGGCCAGTCCATGGCATTTGTATTTTGTTTCCCTACACCTAAGACAGAGTTGTGAAAATAGTAATATTCAACAAAATGTGCTGAATTGAATTCAAAATGAGTCTTCCATTCTAAGAACAATTTAAAGAAGCCAGCTGCCCTGTAATATATAAACAGCTACAGTCCCTGAATTCTTTTCACTGCGTACAAACTGTCCCTAAATTATATCCTTTTTCTCTGACAATGTGTCAATGACTCCTGTGGATTTCAAGACCCTCTGGTTGAGAGTCTCAGTAAATTCCTTCCCAAGTCCCTCCAACTACTGCTAACCCAAGACCTCGTATGAAGGTCCCACTCTCTCCATGGCTCACTTTCGATCGGAACAACACTGTTGAGATCCCCACGGCCTGGAGGTCGGCTCATAGTTGCAAACTCCCTTAAAAGCATCTTTCACAAGCAAACTCGGAGACGCTGCATCCTAAGTTTGAAGTTCGGACTGCCTATCCAGAATGCCAAAAACTTGTAAATTTGATTTGCCACAGACGCAGACTTGAAAATCAAATGGACTTTTGCCTTTTCACGAAAAAACGTGAAAGGGGCTTAATTTAGCTCGGAGCTAATAAATAGTTCTGCTTTATTGTATGATGAGTAACATCCAGCACTTTGCATGACTAATTAAACAAGCTGGAATTTGCTTTGAAGGCTAAGCCATTCTTAATAATTTTAAATTACTAACTGTCTAAGCTGGAAATAATACTCCCAATTGTTAAGAAACTTTAAAAGAGCTTCGGCCATTAGATAGAGCTTTCATAAAACAGTTTAAGCATCTGCCAGTTTTCTCCATCTAGAAATACCCACAATTCTTGATTATTCAAGCAACTATTATCTAATTTGTGGATTTCCTGGTCTTTAGCTTCCTGTTCTTTCTTGGGACTTGCTTTTACTCTCTTTGACCCCCACAGGCAAAGCGAAGGGAATAGAGAGTAAAAGTGAAAAGTCAAACAAAAATTTAAAGCACCTTGTGTTAATTTATCTGTTTCACAGTGGATATTAGCTCTTCCTGAGCCCCTTGAAAAAGTCTACAGTCGACTCTTGAACAACACGGGTTTGAATTGTGAGGGTCCACTTACACATGGATATTTCTGATAAATACGGTACAGTACTATAAATGTATTTGCTCTTCTTATGATTTTTTTTTTTTGAGAGAGAAGTGAGGGAGGGGCAGAAACAGATAGAATCTCAGAAAGGACAAAGGGAGAGAAAATAAGAGAGAAGGGGGAGAAAAAAAGAGAGAAGTGGGGCTCACCCGAAGCAGGACTTGTGTTTACCCAACATGGAGCTCATGCTCACCTGAAGCAGGACTCGAACTCATGAACCAGAGATCACGACCTGAGCTGAAGTCAGATGCTTAACCAACTGAACCACCCAGGCACCCTTCCTTATGGTTTTCTTAATAACATTTTCTTTTCTCCAGCCTAATTTATTATAAGGGGATGGTTATCTGATACCTATAACATACAAATATGTGTTCGTCAATTGTTTATTATCGGTAAGGTTTTTGGTCTACAGTGGGCTATTAGTAGTAAGTTTGGGGGACTCAAAACGTTGTATGTGGATTTTCAACTGTGCAGAGGAGATGATGCTCCCAATGCCCACATTGTTCAAGGTCAACTGGAGATCCCGCTGTGATCATACTACTGCATTAGACACATGATGTTCTCAGCCTACGTTGCCAAGTCCGTGTCTCAGTAACTCCATTTCCAAAGCACAGATCAAGCACTGTGTCTTTTTTAAAAGTAAACTTGGGTAGGAAAGTGATTTGATGCCAATGGCCATCAAAAACTCATGCTCTGATTTGAAAGTTGCTAAGACAGTAGATCTTAAAAGTTCTCATCACAAGAAAAAAATTATATTTATGGATTATGATGAATGTTTACTAGAATTATCGGGGTGATCATTTCACAATACATACAAATGTTGAATCATTCCTAATATATTTTATAATGTATAATATCATATGTCAATTACACCTCAACTTAAAAAAAAAAAAGAATCTATGCTCTAGTTTTCCACGTTGTTGTTACCTTGGAATATAGACCCATCTATTTTTAAAAGACAAAGTCCAATTGTTTTCAAAGCAATGTTGCTGTAGGAGATCTCGAAGGTAGGTCAAACACGTGGAGATTTCTGCTGACGATTACTTTCGGATATCTGCAAGCTACAAATGTGGCAGTTCTCAACTTTTTAGTCTCAGTATCTCTTCAAACTCCAAAGATTTACAGAGGATCCCAAACTGCTTTTGTTTACAGAATTTATATCTATTGATATTTACCATATTAAAAATTAAAGAATACTTTCAAATTTTTTAACTTATTAAATCACTGAAAATAACTATAATGGGGCACCTGGGTGGCTCAGTCAGTTGAGCATTCGACTCTTGATTTGAGCTCGGGTCGTGATCCCAGGGTCATGACATCAAGCCCCACTTCAGCCTCCACACTGGGCCTGGAGTCTGCCCAAGATTCTCTAAATTAATTAGTTAATTAATAGAAAATTTAAAATAATGACAATAAACCTATTACATATTAATATATGCAACATAAATTGTGTGGGGAGAACTGGCTGTAGTTTCTAAAACCAAACAAAATTTTCTGAGAAGAGCATCATTGTTTTACCTTTTTTTTTTTTTTTTTTTTTTTTGCAAATCTATTTAATATCTGGCCTAACAGAAGACAGCTGGATTCTCAGATCTGCTTTGCATTTAATCTGTTGTGATGTGTTATTTTGGTTGAAATGGCTGAAAAAAACCTGACTTTCAGCTGGAACGGAGAAGACCTCACAGATGCCCTGAGAGGCGCTGGCCTGATGATAAATCCATACCTACCAAACATCATTCGTTGTGTAACTCACATCCAGGGTTTCAGGCTCTTAAGTTGGCAAAGCGTTACCGATGGGCTTTGAAATCAGCCATCTTGTGTTAGAATGCTGTCTCCATCAGTCCTGGCCACGTGTTCTTCAGTCACTAGGGCCGTTGGGAGGGCTTCAAAATGTTTGACCTCCAGTAATATAGTAAACACTCTATTATAAATTCTCATTTTTGTCTCTTATTCCTTCCCCTCTGTGATGGCTTATTTTGTGCATTAATTTGACTGGGCTGTGGGATGCCCAGTAAACTGGTTAAACAAGATTTCTGGATGTGTCTGTGAGGTTGTTTCGAGCAGAGATTAGCACTGAGTTGAATCAGTGAACTAAGTAGAGAAGATGGCCCTCCCCAGTGTGGGTGAGCCTTCTCCAATCCACCAAGGGCCCAAAGAAAATGAAAAAGTGGAAGAAGTTTAAATTCTCTCTCTCTGCTCGACTACTTGAGCTGAGAGATCAGTCTTCTGTCTCTTGCCTTGGATTGGAATGCACCCAATCAGCTAGCTCTCATGGTTCTCAGGCTTTCAAACCCACATTGCAATTTACACCATCAGATTTCCTGAGTCTCCGGCCCACAGACAGTAAATCATGGGACTTCTCATCCTTTATAACCAGGTAAGGCAATTCCTTATAATAAATCTCATTCCAGGAGGCATACGTATATATAGCCTCTATTGGTTGTTTCTCTGGGAAATCCTGAGTAAATATATCTTATCTTTGCCTTTTTTTCCCCTATGCTAATATCTGGTCATGAACAAAACATAGCCCTGATCATGGGCATTTGCACACTAGCGACATCTGTTGTTTGCTGCCCAATATCCACATTCCCTCCTTCTGGTGACAGAGCCCCATTTTCAATTGGGTGATTTGGGTGGCATTATCCAGGGGTGGGCTCAGTTCCAGGGACAGATTATGATATGTTTACTCCAGTCAAGGTAGACCATCGGCCCAGCGAAACGATTTGTTCAAGGATAATAGGAACCCAGCAGAAGAAAAGTTTTTGCTCCTTGTCTAGAACTCTAGAGTTCTCTAGAACTCTTTCTCTAGACTTGATCACGGGAAGTCATGGAGCATAGGTTGCTGCAACCATCTTACTCCATGAAAAGAGCTTGATTGTCGGGGTAGTGGACAGTTCCAGAAAGCATCGCCCAGGAGGGAAGGCTCTAGGCACTATCTGAGCTCTAAAGCAAGCTGTACCCCCAGTCAAACCCTCCATGGGGTTCCCAGTTATGTGAGCCAATACATTCTCTTTCTGTTGAGGCTAATTTGACTTGGGTTTTCTATGACTTCCGTCATGTAGAGTCCTGATTCATTTTTCAATACAAAATCTTTTCTGAATTGTTTCCACAGGGTCTCCTAAACTTGGTACCTCAGGGAATAAACTTGGGCTAGGGCTGCTGCAGCCATCTAGCCACTTACATTAATACCTACACATGGAAAAAGACTAAAAGATGAAATGGGAAAATCCCATCCTAATTGCACTGTTTGATCTGCTAAAACCCATCCGAGTATGCTTCCCTCAGTTCTGTGAGCCAGTAAATGACCTTAATGCATAAGCTGATTTGGCTTCCGTGTTCCGACACCATAACCAGAAGATTCCTAACCACGACCCTGGCAATGGCAGGCACTCACATACGGTCGTGAATGATTTGCATAACCATTAGTTCCCCAAGCACTATGTAAAACTATCCCTGATACATTGCCTTAATATCTTAATATTTGACATTAATTTGGGTAGCTTAGCTGAGGAAAAGCAGAAAAATAAACTCTGCTCAGCATGGCTTTATACAAAATCTACCACCTTTAACTTCCATATTTGTCTTGGTTACCATCACCCTACATCCCAGGCATGGAGCCTGATGGTTTTGCACACTCTAATACATATTTCAATATACTTTGCCCCCTTTCCAATTTTCTAGGAAATCTCCTAAGAATTTCTTTTTCAAATGAGTGAAATTTCTTGAGTGAAATTCATTCTCTCAGCCCCGCTGTAAGCAGAGATGCATTTAGAAAATTCTCATGCATGGGAGGTATTTTTCAAACTTGTATTCTACCAAGAGAAAACATCCTACTGCATTTCAGCTAAGCTACCCCCATAGGGCCAGGAACAACTAAATGCAGAGAACTTCTACTTTGCATTCACAGCTTAAAATATTCTGGTCGGTCCTCAGCTTTCCTCACTTTCCCCCAAAATAAAGAAGACAGAAATTCCTTGAGGACACCTCCCAGCTTTGCCCTGGTGAGGGCAGCCTGTTGGCTTCAACATAAACCTGGTCTCCTGGAAAGGAAGTTGAGTCGGTCATTGTGATGGAGAACTGATCCACAGAGATCAATCAAGACTGAGCGGGACGTGGCGTCTGAATTATCTAACTTGGCTATCGCCACAAATCACACTCACCAGATAATTGTCAGTTTCCTGTTTCCTTCTGGGCTCTGCTTTATCAGGTCACCACACCACAGGGAAGCTGATACCTTCGCTCCACCCCGGCCACACCACACTCCTGCTAGCTGTAGGAAGATGCAGGTTTTAGAGGCCCTGAATTTTATACCGTTGGAGGTCCCTCTTTCGGAAGACAAATTTAAAAATAAAATGTTGAAAGTGATGTGTGCAGGTAAGGAGTCCAGAAGCTTCAGTTTCGTTAGCTTCTTAGGAAATCCACCACTGCTCCCGCTGAAGAAGAGGAGGCATCCCAAGACACACAGTACCTTGAGCATATAGGTGCTTAATAAATACCTTTTGATCACTAAGAATTCATGCTTCTTCTACGTTCATATAAGTTTCTTTCTGTTTTATCTCGACATTTTTTGTGGAAAAGAAAGAGATGATTCTGTTTCTTTTGGAAAGGAAAAATTAGGAAATTCTCAAAAGCTGCAAGGAAACTCAAGAGAATTCTAGAATGTTCTGTGTAAAAGAAGTAGTGACGACTAGATTGTCAAATCCTCTTATTTCTAGATAAAGAAACAGGCCAAAGGCCATGTAGATAGCAGAAAAGCCAGGACGAAACTCAGCATTTTTGATTATAGAGCCCACCCACACATTCTCCCATCTTCTGTCTCTCTCAAGGCCCAGCCCTGCCTTCCAATCACCTCAATGAAAGAGTAACTCTTTCTTACATGTGTTGAGGAAATGATTTCTTTGCTTCTCCCCTTTAATGAAAACTAAGATCTCAGTTTAATCATTTTCCAACTATGTGACCTTAATCATACAGACTTGCTGTGTCTCCTACGAAATAAAGATGACACACCTGCTTGACAAGGCTGCAGTTTGGGATGGAAGATATTTCCTGTAGTACATCTAGTCCAAAATGCAGACTATGCAAATGGATCTGCCGCAGTCCTCCCCAAGATACCCCAAAGAAAAGTACAGAAGTGGGACGCCTGGGTGGCTCTGTTGGTTAAGCATCCGACTTCAGCTCAGGTCATGATCTTGCAGTTTGTGAGTTTGAGCCCCATGTTGGGCTTTGTGCTGACAGCTCAGAGCCTGGAGCCTGCTTCAGATTCTGTATCTCCCTCTCTCTCTGCCCCTCCCCTGCTCGTGCTCTGTATCTAGCTCTCAAAAATAAATAAATATTAAAAATTTAAAAAGAAAGAAAGAAAGAAAGAAAGAAAGAAAGAAAGAAAGAAAGAAAGAAAGAAAGAAAGAAAGAAAGAAAGAAAGAAAGAAGGAAGGAAAGAATGAAAGAAAGAAAAGAGAGGAAGGAAGGAAGAAAAAAAGAAAAGAAAAGTATGGAGGTGCAAAAATAAACCTGCTACAAAGAGAAATAGAACAGTCACCAAAAAAGCAGAGATTTCAACCAATTTCAACAAATTTCTGAAACATAGAAAGTGGATAAGAGCAAGCAGACAAAAGAAAGAAGTGTAAGAAGCCACGTCTTCTAAGAAAGGAGAAAAGGATTAGCATGAAGTCTGCCCCACAGAATGTCAAGCCCCAAAGAGGGCTCTTGGCTCAGATGCAGCAGATTCTACCCAGGTGAGAGTGAGAAGGTGGAGAGTAATATGATATCCGCATACTGCACGCACCCCCAGCCCAAATTTCCATCCTCCCTGCCCTCACTTTTAGACAGCAGATTATCCTTAGGGTGAAATATCCTCAACACTTTCAGAAAGCCACTGAACAAATTACCTGAGGAAATTTCCACCAGGGGAACTGGTCAGTACCTCTGAGTAAGACCTTCCCATGAAGTGAAGTCTGCCAGTTTTCCAGTGAGGAAACACTGGTGTATGTGCATGTATAATGTACACGCACAACGGGGAGGGGGAGAATTCAAACCAACCACCCAAGACGTCTTTCTTAAATGCAAACACACAACCAAAGACCAGGTCTAGAGAGAGTACTCAGCAGCCCCAAAGGAAAAGACCAACCGAGCTAAGCAAAATAATCTAGGGGGCACAGAAAATTTCCAGAGTAGAAGAGACACTTTTTACAAATCCAGTTATTCTAAAGAGAGATCTAAGACAATACCAATCAGAAGCTAGGAAGAAAGAAACAGGGAACAAGAAATACAATTTGAGAAAATTAAAAGTATACATTCTTAGATTAAAAATAAATTTATTGTTTCCAAAATAAAGCTGAGGAACTCTTGCAGAAATTACCTATAATAGAATGGATAAGGTAAGAAACTAGAAAAGTAGGGGCACCTGTGGGACTCAGTCGATTGAGTGTCAACTTCAGCTCAGGTCATGATCTTGTGGTTCACGAGTTCAGGCCCTGTGTCGGGCTCTGTGCTGACAGCTCAAAACCTGGAGCCTGCTTTGCGGATTCTGTGTCTCCCTCTCTCTCTGCCCCCCCCCTGCTTGTTCTCTCCCTCTCCCTCTCCCTCTCCCTCTCTCTCTCTCTCAAAAATAAATAACACATTAAAAACAAATTTTAAAGAGAAACTAGAAAAGTAATCCAGGAGATCAAACATCTAAGAGAAATCTCAAAATATTGCCAATGGAAACACAAAAACCAGAAACATTTTAATAGATCCTAATAGGGGAGAAGAGTTAAGAAACAGAGGAGCCATTACACTGAGCAGCTTAGTGTTATCCAGCTCTCAGCTACCATTTGGATCGTTGGCATCTACGCGTGTAGCACAGTGTTTTCCTGGTGAGCGAAAGGTCTTCTGTTCTTTGTACATTTCCATTCTAGGTGCATATTAGGACCATGGTGTCCAGGGACCTTTAAGATTCCCATAATCTTTATCAGTTTTCCAAGCCTCCCATGAATAAGCATTAATGATTTCTGCATGAAAGCAAGTTCAAGATAAGCCCTCAATGTCACTCTCCCTTTTATAATTAAATTGCCATCATGTGCCCCTCTTATATAAATTCTGGAGTCACCTCTGGTATGGTCTCCCCTTGACCTAGCTGTTTAAGGGATACATATTAACCTGTCTCACTTACCACTCAAACCCAACCATCTAAAACTGTCTATCTAACCTCTGTTCAACTTCCTTGCATTGATAGAAAGCCAGTAGACAAATCTTCCTTAATAACAAGCCAGCTACCTCTGTCAAGGGCTGAATTATAACAATACTTACCTTTGTGTTAAGGACCTGTTATGTGCTAAGCAAGGGCACTTTCTATGTTTTTGTTCTAAGTACTGAAGCCTTGCAGAAAAATATTAATATCCCCAGTTTTAAAAATGATAAAATTTAAGAGGGTTAAATAATTTGCCCAAGGGCAAGAAGTTAGTAAATAGAGGAGCAAAAATCTTTGCTCAAGGTTATCTGACTTCAAAGTCTCTGCGTCTTACATTCCTCATAGCATTGCCCTAATAACTTATATTTGCATTATATTTTATAAGTACGTTTATATTTTATCCCAGTTTTATTGTTTTAATGACCCTATTATATAAGCCATTATTTCTATTTTACAGGTGAGAATACTGAGACCCATAGAACTTAATGATTTGCCCTTGGTTACATGATGAATTCTCTGTTCACTGAGTCTTATTACCAACAAGCGCCTGTTTTTTATTTCACTTTTCTGCCCAATTCTCATCATTCAATGAACATTGGACCCTTACGAAATGCCAGCTGTCACTACAAGTATGACTTTTTTATTTCTGTTGCCAATTGCTTCATGGTCAAACCCTTCACTCAACGTCACACTTAATCTGACCACAACACACACCCTTCACCCCTACCAGGTGGGTCTCCCAACCGTGCTTACAGGGCTTGTCCCCATCTTTAAAACTTTGCCTAGCATCTACTCCTTCCTGAGACGCCCTCTTTCTTCTCTCCATCTGCCCAAATTGTCCCCATTATCTCAATGCCCATCTCAGATTCACCATGAGGATCTATCTCTCTTATCCCATATTACTTATGTTTATTCCCTTATATGTTTGGCATTATAATTCTTACATTATATAACATCACGTTATTATAATATTCAACTCTTCTTATGTTTTCTTAACCCCTGTGAAGGTTTTGTGTTTTCAGACCTTCCTAAGCTCTTTGAAATCAAGGGCAGAATCACGTAATTCTTTATACCTTCCCCACACCCTGCACTTTGGACCTAAGAGATGCACAGTTCCTAGTAAATGCTCAACAAACACCCAAGGAACTGAACATACAGCTTTGAGGCTGCCTGTCCCCGACCCCGGCATCTCTCTTCCCCCGTCGTTCAGCTTCTCTTGAAAGCTTGCCAGGTCCTCGTGACGTTCCTTTGAGTCATTCGCTTCTCTTCCCCACATTTTCCAGGCTTATTTTTTCCACTGACCTGATGTTCTGATGTGCCCCATGCATATTCCTCATTTGTCTCTACTCTCTGCTCTTTCACAAAAGCAAAATGTGAAACGATCCGTGCTTTCATTGACACAGTTCAGTCTTGGGGTTTTTTTCCCCCCTAACTAAACCATTCATGTGGAGGAAGCTTTTGATCCAGGATTGAGATATTCAGTCACATTTTACATAACCAGAAACCATGCTAGGTGGTTATATAAACTCTGGTTCGAACTTGAATAGCCAGAGAAGAGTCTTTACAATTTAGGTTAAAGCATGTTGTCAGCTCCCATTCATTTCTGATGGTCTGAATGTCAAAGTTATCCCACATGGTGCCCTGAGAGAGACGCCTGAGTGTGTCAGGGGAAAATATTTAAAGACAAAAACAATGTTTGCTAGACCCTGGGTTTTTTTGTAATGTGTTGTTATTATGATCAAGATAGAGATAATCAAGAAGAGATCAAGTTTGCTCATATAGTTTAGTGAATGATTGCTAAAAAAGAAAGAAAATAAATAAAGAATCCCATTCCAAAGCCAGGCACAGCGCCAACATTCAGGGCAAGTGTCTTCATTTGTATTAAAATATCCAGGTGAGTGGTCACTTCTTTAGACACTGACAAAATAAGAAATGTTTTGCTGTTGTAGATGACCTTGTATTTTGGCAAGGACTGCTTTCTTTATAAACTTTTTTTTAAATTTATTTATTTCTCTTGAGAAAGAGAGCACAAGCAGGGGAGGAGCAGAGAGAGAGAGAGGAAGAAAGAGACAATTCCAAGGAGGCTCCACGCTGTCAGTGAGGAGCCTGGCATGGGGCTCAAGCCCACGAACCATCAGGTCATGACCTGAGTCAAAGTCGGACGCTCAACCGACTGAGCCACCCATTTACCCCAAAGACTGCTTTCTATACACATATTCACTATCACTTAGCAAAGAAATTTCTGCACATTTCCGGAGGGAAACAGCAACTAGAGAGAGAAAATAAAGACACGACAACTAGAGACAGCAAATAAAGAAACCAAGGCACCAAAAACACAAGCTGATGTAAGTCCACGCAAAAATATCAACGTGCTACTTTCAAACCCAAATTTCCTGACTTCAGTTTCTGAGCCTTTAGGCCTTTGTTCTTCAACACTATATATTTGGCTTCCCTAGAAAACTCCATGCATGGTAGGTCCACTTGAACTCTTGTCAATAAGCTTCTACCTAAAATAGTTGGCCCATTCATCTTTCATAGGACCATATAAGTATCATACGCAACAGTTTTGTGCCATGGGGCTTGACATTTGGTCACGCCACCGTGAAGGAGGTATGCTACATGCTTTCTATCTTAATCTGGCAATGCGTAGGTCACTATGACCCCAGTTTGTCCTGGGGACAAAATTGGCCTAGTGATTAGTAAGAGGAGCTGTGCTTTTTGTATTTTGAAGGGGGCAAGGAAGGTTGCCATCCCAGAGAGTCTACTGGTCATCTGGAATTTCAAGAAAATGTGCAGCCTCATATGTAAAGTGAGCTTGCTAGTGCCTCCTGGTCAATCACCTTGGTCTGTAGGGGTTATCTTTCAAAAACAGAAAGTGCCAGTCCCTACAGAAATCATTGAAAAACTTTTTTTAAAAATATTTTTATTTATTTCTAGGAGAGAGAGAGAGAGAGAGACAGCGTGAGTAGGGGAGGGTCAGAGAGGGAGATACAGACTCTGAAATAGGCTCCAGGCTCTGAGCTAGCAGTCAGCACAGAGCTCGATGCGACTTGAACCCATGAACTGCGAGATCATGACCTAAGCGAAAGTTGGACACTTAACCAACTAAGCCACCCAGGCGCCCCTGAAAAACTTTTTTAGAGCTAATAATATGGGGTGTTAGGCTAAGTGAAATAAGTCAGATAGAGACACACAAAAACCACGTTATTTCACTTATACGTGGAATCGAGAAACTAATGAACAAACAAATGAAAACAATAAACCATACAGACACTTAAATACAGAAAGCAAACTGGTGGTTGTTGGGGCAGTGGAGGTGGGGGTGAGAATTGATTAAGATCGGTCTTGTTCACCTGAAGCCAATGTAACATTGTACGTCAATTATACTTCAATGGTAAAACAAATGTTAAAAAAAAATCTTCCCACCTGAAGTTGTTCGATTCAAAAGCAACTGCAAAATTTGCAAAGCAAAAGATGGATAGATTTGACAATACAATATTTAAACCTCCTTATATCAAACCAAAACATAGTAATAAATCCACAGATGAAAAAACTGTTCAGAATTGCTATGTCAGAAAGGTGGTTAATATTTCTACTATATGAAGAACTTACATAATTCAGTAAAACACTAAGATACCAATAAGTAAGTAGGTTAAAGATAGAAATAATTTTACAGAAGAGGGGCGCCTGGGTGGCTTAGTCGGTTAAGCGTCCGACTTTCGCTTAGGTCATGATCTCGCGGTTCGTGGGTTCGAGCCCCGCGTCGGGCTCTGTGCTGACTGCCAGCTCAGAGCCTGGAGCTTATTTCAGAGTCTGTGTCTCCCTCTCTCTCTGACCCTCCCCTGCTCGCGCTGTCTCTCTCTCTCTCTCCTAGAAATAAATAAAAATATTTAAAAAAATAATAATAATTTTACAGAAGAGAAAGTTTAGCAATGATAAGCATAAAAAGTATCAACCTCACAAATTATTAAAGAAGTGTAGAGGCATTCGGGTGGCTCAGTCAGTTAAGCACCTGACTTCATTCAGCTCAAGTGATGATCTTGCAATTTGAAGGTTCAAGCCCCGCGTTGGGCTCTGTGCTGACAGCTCAGAGCCTGGAGACTGCTTCAGATTCTGTGTCTCCCCCTCTCTCTGCCACCCCCCCAACTTGTGCTCTGTCTCTCTCTTTCAAAGAGAAACAAGCATTTTTTAAAAAGAAATTTAAATAAAAAATATAAGCCATTTTCTCTCATTACACAGTGTATTTTTTGAATAGCAATACTTAGTAAGAGTTTGCTAAAACCATCAATGCCACATATTTCTGGCATGAAATGGCTTATTACAGCTTTGGAAAGAATTTCAACAGAAATTATCAAGGATCTAGTATAACAGTTTTATTTCTGAGTACCTATACCAAGGAAATAAATTAGAACAGAAGTGAGAGCAATGTACAGATACGTTTACCACAGTGTTCTTTAAGGCAGGGATAGATTGTATAATTTAAAATACTTTTCATATTATTTTAAAAAATGAGAATAGTTAACTTGTCCCTAAAATAATCCTAAAGGTCAATATGATTAAGTCACTTATCCACATAAAAATCCAACTAGGTGGATGTTCTATTATTATCTCATTTTACAGGTGAAGAAACCCCAAGGCACAGAGAGGTTCAGTAACTTGCTTAAGGTTAAACAGCAAGTGGTAGAGCCAGGACTGGCACCAGAAAGCCATTATGAACTAGAAACCTATATACTTTCTTTCATTTCATAACAATGTCATTGTAAGGAACTTGGAAGAACAGAGGTAAACATCACAAAATTCATAACTACCCACGATAATCAGAGATAGCCAGTATTTGCTTTCAGTCACTTTGATATGCATGTATAAAATCCTAATTATATAATTCTATCTCATGCTGAGTTTATTTAACTTTATAGATTTTTTCCATTCTTCTCCATACATTATGTTCTGCATGATATTATAGCATGTAATGTATAGGGCCCTTTAGTTTGCCTCTACTTTTAATTACTTTATTTACTGACACAATAAACATCTTGACACATCAATTTTTGTCTGGGCATCTGTTGTCTAGGAACAGAACTTTCTGGTTTGGGGGACACACACCTTAAAAAAGTAGGTGTTAAGTTTTAAGTTTTTGACATAGATTTTCAAACCCTTTTCCAGGAAACATGTTAATCGATTTATTTTTTTCTTAAGAGTATCTGATAATTCCTATAGTACTACAGCCTACCAATATCAATTTTTGAAATCTTTAGTAGAGTTCAGTTAAAGGGGTTAAAAAATAATATCTTGTTGCCATTCCACTTTTCAGCTCTTGGTCATGAACATTTATCATATATCTAATGGCCACTTATATTTCTTCCTCTATGCAATTGCTCATTCATATTCTTTGCCCATCTTTTATTTAACTGGAAGGTCACTTTCAATCATATGAGCTCTTTATATATTATGAATAGTATTCCACTTATGCTGCCTTTTTATTACCTATATTTTTAAAGCTTTTGCTTACTTTCTCTGAGTATTATTTATAAACACAAAAAATTTGAAATGTACTATACTAAGCGTGAATTACATATACTATGCTACATTTATCTGACGAAACGTCATTCGCTGAAGAAAATATTTTGAAATGTTTTCAGTCATATGGGAAAATGAGGGGTTTTTTGGTATTACAGGCAAAGAAGTAACGAGTTGGGTGCTCAGTATCATGAAAAATAAAAGCAAATAATATGCATAAAGAGACTAGAAGAAAATAAACTGTTCACAGCGATGATTTTTTAGTATGGGGACTTTTTTTTTCTGCTAAGGGGTTAATATTTTCCAAGTTTTCAATGGTTAGAATTCACTCTTTTTTACAAGAAAAGAAGCAAAAAACTTGAAGGAGAGGGTAGAGAAGAAAGACGACACCCTAAAAGCAGACACAAAAAGGAAAAGAAAGAATCTTCTCCCCAGCTCTGGACATTGTTAAGAGCTCTCTTCTCGAACTTGTCTTGGTCTGCATAGGAGCTCGGCTCCAGAACAGGTAAGCACAGCGCAAGGCCGGAATGCAAGACGATTGACCTTCCCTGGCCTTTTCTGGTCCTGACCAAGGACAAACAGGACCCCATCTCTTCGCAGACCAGAAGGGCTGCCTTGACCCCAGAGCACAGTAGGCTCGGGGTTGCATTTCAAGACTCCAGGACTCTCAACTGATTCCCAGGTGAGGGAAGTGGGACCGCAACTACAGATCAAAGCCGAGTGCCCCCCCTTCCTGGGCCCGGAGGCTGCAGGCGAGCTGCTGACTCACACAGGGCCACACCTTCACCAGCTGTTAATCATCCAGCTGCAAAAAGGAGAAAAGGATCCGGGTGACTGGATATATACCCCTTCGAGTCAGTTTTCCAATTCTCTTTTGACCAAATTCTGTTTTACCTTATCAGGGTAGTATAGCCCTCTGTGACAGGACTCACCAAAAACTGCCTAGTTTAGGACTACAATCATCCTTTTTCTTTTTTTTTTTTTTTTAAGTTTATTTATTTAGTTTTGAGAGAGAGAGAGAGGGAGGCAGACAGAGAATTCCAAGCAGGCTGAGAGGTGTCAGCGCAGAGCCCGATGTGGGGCTCGAACTCATGAATCATGAAATCATGAAATCATGACCTGAGCTGAAATGAAGAGTCAGGTGCTTAAGCGACTGAGCTACCCAGGCGCCCCTTTTCCTTCCTTCCTTCCTTCCTTCCTCTCTCTCTCTCTTTTTTTCATTCTTTCTTTCATTTACCATCGAACTCAAAGCATTTCTCCAAACTTCATGATGTTCTTCAAAGAGAAGAAAGGTAGTTAAAGACAAGAATTTTATTTTATTTTTATTTTCAATGCTTATTTATTGTTTTTTGAGAGAGGAAAAGAGAGCACAAGTAGGAAGGGGGCAGAGAGAAAGGGAGACACAGACTCCAAAGCAGGCTCCAGGCTCTAAGCTGTCACCACAGAGCCTGACATGAGGCTCAAACTCATGAACCATGAGTTCATAACGTGAGCTGAAATCAGATGCTTAACCGACTGAGCCATGCAGGTGCCCCAAGGACAGGAATTTTGATCTCTGCACTGCTGGTAATAACATTCTCAACCCAGGCTGCACACTGGAAACACCTGAGGAACTTTACAAATGACTGATGCATCAAGGGTTTAAAAGCAACCCAGACTCGGGTAGCCTGGATGGCTCAGTTGGTTAAGTATCTGATGCTTGATTTCTGCTCAGGTCATGATCTCACAGTTCATGGGATCAAAAGTCCATTGGGGGAGCTGACAACATGCAGAGCCTGCTTGGGATTCTCACTCTGCTTTTCCCTCTGCCCCTTCCCTATCCACACGCACTCTTGCGTTCTCCCTCCCTCTCTCAAAATAAATAAACTTTTTTACAAAACTACCACAGGGTTATTCTAGTTGCAGCCACGGTTGAGAATCTCTAGGAAAAAGTGATATGTTAAAGCAATTTGGGTGAAAATAGCTAAATCCACATGGAGGGTTTGAGGAACAGATCTGGTACCTCTCAGAGCTGGAAGGAACATTTGTAAATGTATGATTCTATTCATTTCTTTAACAGATGAGGAAGCAGGGGTCAGGGTGTAACATGTGGGCAGAGGCTGTGCAATGTGCCCAGGGCCACACGGCCAGCAAATGCCAGAGCTGGGTCTCAGAAACAAGCTCTCCGGGGCTGGTCCCCTCCCCTTTCCACCACTTCAGGCCACATCTCTATTTAAGATTATCATCAGGGCGCCTGAGTGGCCCAGTCAGTTAAGCGTCCGACTTGGGCTCAGGCCATGATCTCTCGATTCACGGGTTCGAGCCCCACATCAGGCTCTGTGCTGACACTGCTTGGAATTCTCTCTTTTCACCTCTCTGCCCCTCCCCCACTTGCACTTTCCCTCTCTCTCAAAAATAAATAAACTTTCAAAAGATAAAATTAAATCATCTCTCCTATTTTCAAAGACAGCCAAGAGAGAGTTAAATTATCTTACGCAAATGTCTCCTCACTCATACGGGATGAGGCACAGCTAGATTGAATAATATAATGGGAGCCTAAGGCCCCAAACCACAGCCCTAACATCCTTGCTATTAATAGAACACTGTTTACAGTGGAGTGGAAGAGCTTTTTAATGGAATTGGTGTATTGTGCAGAATAATGTTCAATCAGTGGAAGATTGAGAAAATATTAGGGGGAAATTTGCTGCTTCTCTCATTATTAATTTGTAATGGGTCTTTAATAGACCAACAAAGGAAAACATCTTGGACTACCTGTTAAGCCACTAGAAATGAGAGAAAATCGGTGTGCTAAACAGCATTTTAGAGACAAGCACTGGAGTTGGATTTAGTGGTGACAATTCTATCAGAAAGAAACTGCAAACAAAACCTCTGTCTTTCACAAAGCACATGGACTCATGTCAAAAGTGTTAGTAGAAACCCGAAGGAAAGTTCTGATGGTATAAAGTCAGTGGGTGAGAGGTTTATCAGTTAATGAAGAGACCACAATCGATTCAGTGATGTAAACTTTAATTAGCAATTTATTACAACTTTATAGATTGGAAATAAAGGAATCAGTAAGAAACACTGTGTGGGAAGAAACAAGAATGGAGAATTTGGTGATTTAGATGCGTATTTACACGGGAAAATGTCTCAGATCTTCTGGGATGATAAAATGTCTGTTGAAAGAAACATAAAAGGAAGATGATGGGAAATTTAATAAACCCAAATTATGGAATGTGTGTTTTTCCAGAGCACAATTTGGTTGTGGTTACAGACAATAGATAAAGAAAGAACAAGAAACATGATAGAAAAAGAAGAGCAAGTTTAATCTTCTGGCTGAAAAATATCCAGTAAACAGGCAGGAGCATTTACTTTTAAATGGGTGTTCTCCTTTGCACGCATTCACGTCTTGTTGGCAAGAAGGACCAGAGAGATAAAACGAAGGAATGAAGCACATTTAATGGATATGGATGGATATGGGAACTA
>NW_027530974.1:8849502-8931201 GCF_008692635.1 Crocuta crocuta
TTAAATTTATGACCACAAAGCTGTCCTGAAGTGCTAGGTGCAAGGAACAAAACTGCTCTGCTGTTGGAGACAAGTTCAGCTGGTTTCTGGACCAAAGAGGGAACTCACGGAAATGCCAATCTATCCACAGTCAACTATTAGTAAAATAGTATGGATGACAGATCTGGAAGGACCCACTGAAAGCCCGGTTGAAATATTTAGTTGTAAAGGAACACCAACAGAAAAATACAGCTCAGGGGGCCACAGACTCGGAGATGGTCCTGAGCCAACTCAAGGGCACGTGCTGATGAGCCGGTGGGCTCTGCCTCCCCCCATCATGATTGCCGCAAAATGGAGCCCTCCCACAGCTGTTTGGACCAGCTTGTGGCACATTGTTGTGTCTGTTAAATATAATTAAGAACTGCTTGCTCTAGGGGAAATGAAGGATTTGATTAAGGGGGAGTGTTTCTTCTTCCTTTCTTCTTTCTTGCTTTTGTTCAGCCTTATCCAAATTTTTTTCACTGTTTTTTAAAACATGTCACGTTCGGGGGCAATTTTCGCTTTTTGTTATAGACAACCAAATGCCAAAGGGACATATTTATGGCGTGTGTGTGTGTGCGCGCGCACACACGCGCGCGTGAGTGTGGTGTGGAGATGAAACAAAGGAGACTTAAAAAAGGGAGCTCATCCCCAAGCAGTTGATTTTGGACTCCCTCAAAAAAAAAAAAAAAAGAAAAGAAAAGAAAAGAAACTCGTAAAACCAAAACTGACTGCAGGAGATTATGAAGAACTGCAAGCAAATGCCAAGCGGAGTATTCCCCAGGCTCCGAATGGCATTTGCACTCTGCAGCTATAATTTCTTTGTTAACAAGTCAACCCCCACCCCCCAGTCCTGTCTGTGGCTTCTGGTGTGTCGTGATCATCTACCACTACGGAACGACCATGGAGGGTGGGCTGGGGAAAGAAGATACATGACACCATCCATCAATCTTTTACAAACCACAAGTTCTAAAAGAGCACCAGATTTATGAGCAAACAAGTCTGAGGAGCCCCAGCCAAGGAGTGCAAGTTCAAGGGTTTGGGGTGACTCTGAACATGTCTGAACCAAAGAATAAGGAGGAGATGACATGACAAAATAGGTCTTCCTTCTAGACCAATCATTCTGCTCGGTGGCCAACCTGATTTCAAGAGTATTTTTCAGCTCTTTTTTCCCTTAAAAAACAAATCAAATAGATACAACACGCCCGTAAACGTGACCAATACTCGGAGTGTCCTTTTAGTTAACTAATATCCCAGGAAGGACGTTTGTATTGACTCGATTCTCGGTGGGCATAATGTTTGCATATTTGATGGATCCACTCTGTGGGTTGGGCAGGACTTTGAATACAGTCTCGTTCAGTAAAATATGAGGGCACTGAATCGGTGGCGTTCTACATAATTGTCGTTTTTCTGTAACCATCCCTTTCCTTCTCCTCCATTGTCCCCTCAATTATCAGATGCTCTTGGTACATGCTTCCAGATAGTTTTAAATCAGCCTTTCCTTTCCCATTGCCAGAACTGCACCCACCCCTCAAATACATGATGGCTCAAATATAGCCATGCTTACCTAGCCAGTCTCCCACCTTCTGGTTTATCTGAGTACTCTTCCTAAGTATTCCCAAGCTCAGAAAACTCTCAATCATTTCTAGTGCCTTTGGGACAAAGCTCAAATCCCTTTGTTGATATTCTGGACCTGTCACAATTACACCTCATCATGCGCCTCCAAATGTTCAACACACCTCAAAAGGAACACTCTGCTTCCATCAAGCTGATGTCCTCGTTGGTCTTTGGACCAATCTGAGTGTGTCTACCAATGTAAATTTGCTTTTTGCTATTTACCCACCTGGCCCCACCTGCAATGGCCTCCATTCTCCATCTTGTTTGCCCTTCTACCCTCCCTGGCTTCAGCATCATGTACCATCTTTTCCATTGAACCTGACCTCCTGTCTTCCTCCCAAGGCAGATGCTCAGGATTCTAGTAAGTCTTTACTGTCTGGTTCATGATCACCCCCCAGTCCAGGCCAACAGTATGATCTCCTCTCTGGAGGACTGCCATGCCTTCTGGAGCACTCTCCATTGAAATCCTTGCTTTCATTCAATGATCATTGATTGAAGATCTATTTTGTGTCAAGCATCATTAAAGATTACATGTATAGTAGGATAAATTGGAAAGAGTCTCTTTTCAAGGCTCTCCTAGTCAACAGGAAGGAAATTTTGGTGCATTATTCACCGTTTGGTACAGCATATTTACAAACATATGCATATGATCTTTCTTACTATTAGGCTCATCAATTCCTGAGCCCAGAGACTATGCCATGGACTTCTTTTGTGATCACTATTAGCCTTATTGAGCATATGTCTAGCCTTTGAAACACACGTGCTGCATGTTGTTGAATGTTTCAGTAACAGATTGGGGCTCAAAATTATCTAGATAATTGTCTCAACATCCTTCCGTTCTGCCAAGAAAAAAATGATCAGGTCTAAAAGGAGACTTACATGCGCATAATATCTATGAAAGGATCCGCAAGTGACTAGTTGCCTCAGGAAAGAAGTAGTTGGCCAGGAAAACGGGGTAAGAAGAATGTTTGTCCATGAACACATTTTTTGTGCTTTTGAATTTTGTACCATGTGAGTGATTCATTGCAAATGAAATTAAGTGATGCATTCTATTCAACACAGTTTCAATGAATCAATGGGAACAAAACTCCCAAGATGCCCATTTCTTCCATTTCTACTGTCCTTTTGAGGATGGTTGGTAAAGAATAACTTAGAAAATCTTTACAATAGACACAGAATGAAAAAAATTATAGGAAAAATGCAGGTGGATGCGTCATGCACGATGACATTTCAAAAATAGTTTCTCTCTTCTTTCTGATGGATTCCCTTCTCTTTCTTCCTGCATCTATTTCTAGCCTGGATGCAAGTTTGACTCCGGAAACAAAAGGGGGCTGGTAGGGAATCCATCAGGCTTGGCCTTAGCCATGTCTGTTTTGTTGGCCCTGATGCTTTCTGACCCACTTTGAAAATGACCCAGAGCAGAGTTTCTAGAATGTCCTGGAAGCTTTCTTGGCCCCTGCCAAGACCACCTGCATTGGCCATGCCTATAACAGAGTACAGCACAGTAAAGCCTAGACTGTCACCTGAACCCCACCTAATGCCACTTCACTCCTATGTGTTTTCATGGATCTGTTTACCTCTTCCATCCCATGAAGAAAGCACCGCTTTAGGGTGCTGACCATGACATTAACAGTCAGCGGACAAGCATTTAGTTAAACGACATAACATTGATTATATCCTTTTCTACACATCTACCCAACAGTTGGTAATCTTGCTTTGTCAAGAAACAAAAACATTTTGGGTGGCTCCATCGGTTAAGCTTCTGACTTCAGCTCAGGTCATGATCTCACTGTTAGTGGGTGCAAGCCCTGCGTCGGGCTCTGTGCTTACAGCTCTGAACGTGGAGCCTGCTTCGGATTCTGCCTCTCCCTCTGTCTCTGACCCTCCCCTGCCCTCTCTCTCTCTCTCAAAAATAAACATTAAAATTTTTTTAAAAAAGAAACAAAAACATTTTTATATGGATATTCTTTGCGCATACAACAGGAGATTTTCCACAGGACATCCCTTTTAACAAATGGTGCCCAGATTAAAGGGAACTCACCATCATGAAAATAAAGACCTGTCTCCTAGTTGTTAACGAAAATTAAGACCTGTCCAAACTCTATGGAATATCTATTAGCTATCTTTCCTCTTTTTTTATTTTCTTTTGTGAAAATCACCGTCAACCCACTTGTGATCATGTTCCCACTGGCATGCCTGGAAACTATTAAAAACAGATGTCGGGACCCAGCTGCAGACATCTGCGGATGTAGCAATTCTGGTTACATCATAAACATGTCTCTCTGCGTGGAGAAGTTTCCTTCAGGTGTCTTTCTTCGGTTTTCTTAGAATACTGAAAATATAACCTCCAAATCATAAACTGAAGGCAGCTTCTTTTTATATTTGCATTGTCATTGTTTTAACCGGTCCTGAAATATGAGCTCTTACCTTGAGCTGTTGTATCCTTCCTAAAGGTAGCAGTCAGACCACACATTTATACACTGAAACTAGAGATTTGTCTTGTGTACATTACCCACACTGGGAACACCAGATCCTACTTTGTTGTGTCCAATAAATATTCTATTATTAAGGAAAGGAAGAGGGGGAGAGGGATGACTATATTTAAAGCAAGTTTTATTTGCCTTCACCATCAATGTGAATCTGGTATTGGGTTACTGGTATCTGTTGTTTTTTCGTTTTTAATTTGGTTACCGCTCCACTGGTATTTGCAGTTTCTGAAATGATATTAGCAAAGCAAAATTAGTTGTCCTAATTTTTTTGTTTGTTTGTTTGTTTTGTTATAGGGAAAGTACGTCTGATCTTCTTCATGCTATCAGAACACAAGAGCAGGCTCTGGGCATGGGTAAAGGGTAATGATTGGAGAATCCCAAAGAATTGAATTGTCTGAAGAAATAATTTAAAATTGAGTGATACATGGCACCGTTGACTCCTAAATTGCTGAAGTCTGAAGATCATTGCCACGCTGACCACTTATTTCCCACCTATGTTGTCGGGAAAGGATTCTAACTCCCCCCATTTTGGAAGGAGTGGGTTTTAACCGGCAAGAGTTGAGATCTCCAGAGCGAGATATAAATGAAAGATAAAATGAATGGCTTTCTCTTCTGTTTCTCCCTTCCCCCACCCAATCTTTCACTCCCAAGAACCCACGTGCTATGAATGCCTCTGTATTCCCCTCCGGAAGCAGATCTGGGAAGGAGCGAGCTAGAGGAAGTTCACAATGCGGAGGGATTTGGACCCTCCTGAGGGTGCGTGCCAGGCTTACTGGGGAAGGAGAGCTTTGCCCAGAGCTCACATGTGCCCACACAGTGCTGAGTGTTGAGCCAACGGATGGCCTCTACAACCAGAGGGCCTCAACTACGCCTGCTTTCATGGGTTCACTTCACAGTAACTCTTCAGGCTGCCATTGGGATGCAGAGCACAGTAAAGAAAGGGCCTTCGTCTTCTTTTCTCCAGGCCCAGGGAGCTACTAGTTATTAGGTTTGCAGCAATTAAGCAAAGAAAAAAAAAATCAAATCATAAGCTCCAAAAGAAATAGGGATGGATATCTATGATGTTTACCTTCACATTATTATTTTTCTTTTTTCAGGAGATCCATTAAATTTTAAGGGGGAAAAATCTTCCTTAATTTTTTAAGTATGCAGATAATTACTGATTATGGTGTTAATATTCTTCTGATATTTCCAGATTTTTCTTTACCCAAGATGGAGACCACCTTCACACGCCCTTTGGTATAAAGAATCAGAGATGAATGAGGACAAATGCCTTGGTTCTTTCATAAGCTGAAAACGTAAACAAAGAATAATAATTATAAGTAAACAAAAATTTATTTTCAGACCATGCAAAGAGAGGCAACAGCTAAAGAAGTAAATTGCAGGGTGCCTGGGTGGCACGGTCAGTCAAGCATCTGACTCTTGATCTCAGTTCAGGTCACGATCTCACAGCTCATGGGTTAGAGACCCTCATCAGGCTCTGTGTGGATGGTGCAGAGCCTGCTTAGGATTCTGTCTCTCCCTCTCTCTGTCCTTCCCCTGCTTGTGTGCATTCTCTCTCTCTCTCTCTCTCTCTCAAAATAAATAAATAAACTTTCAGAAACTGATTTAAAAAGAAATAAGTTGCCTCTTGGACAACAGGTTGAGGATGCAAATATTTTTGTGAGAATTTTTTAAATAAGTTGTCTAAAGTCTTCTTGATCAATATTTCAGCCACTAAGATTCACAGAGTTTTGCCCTGCATCTTGCTGTCCCCTACTGCCCTCTGTGCTTTGCTACACACGCTCCCAAACACTCGTTAAACCGGAAGCATCTACTGGCTCCTGGAATCATAAGATTATACCGAAATGCAAAGAGAAAGAACCCAATCACACTCAGGTCTGACTTTTTCACAACTGACCTATGAGACTCATAACCTAAGTAATAGTCATGCACACCAAAGGTTTTTATTTTAAGAGCTGGGTTTTTGAGTTTCAATTGACTAAGCCTATTGAAGCACATAAAGTTTATGACATAAACAACAGATTGGAAAGAGTACCACTGAAAACTGAATTACAGCTCCACTGACTGAGGTAAGAAATTAAGAAAGGAGAACAATAAGGTCATATACTGATGCAGATCTGCAAGAAAGTTCTCTATATACTGTGCGCTATTCCCACCTTGGAGCCAGACACTAGCCGGAGGTGGGGGAGGGAGGGGGCTGATAGAAGCTCCAGATAGGTATATGATAGAAGGGAACACTGGGATTCCTAAAAGAAGCCTGGGAAGTTGAGAGACCCCAAGCGGAAGTCACCTTTATCAGAACAGTGTGGTAGCCAAAGAGGGAAAATGGCGGTAGNCTAAGAGTTTTCCCTTGTCCTCTTACTTCCCAAGGGAGCAAAGGGCTGAGAAAGCCAGAGAGCCAGAATGGGAGCTTCTAAATCAATTTGAGTTGAACTTGTCAGTGTGTGGACCAACAACCAGACACAATGGTGTGACTATACACAGCTCAAGGAATGCTTCAATGAATAGACAATGAACACGGAGAACCAGGCGCCCCTCCTCTCCAATTCACTGACAATACACAGCCCGCCCCTACATTTTCAGATACTGCCCCAGGGAGAATTTACCCCTGGTTGACTAAATTTTAGTGCCTATCATTAGGCAGATTAAAGACTCCATTGAGAAATTAAGTGGAGTTTTTTTTAAGTTATATTTTTTGCACAAGTAAGTTTGTGGATAGTGAAAATTATATACTTGCTATGCCATATTAACAAGAAACTAATAATATATAGTGGCCACATAATGGAAGATATTTTAAAAATCTTAATACCCTGATGAGCCTGGATGGATTCTTTTGGGTAGGTCACTCTCGTGGTTGTGTAAGAAATAAGATTGATATGGGGCACCTGGGTGGCTCAGTCGGTTAAGCGTCCGGCTTCGGCTCAGGTCATGATCTCACGGTTCGTGGGTTCGAGCCCCACATCAGGCTCTGTGCTTACAGCTAGCTCTGAGCCTGGAGCCTGTTTCAGATTCTGTGTGTGTGTCTCTCTCTCTGACCCTCCCCTGCTCACGCTGTCTCTCTCTCTCAGAAATAAATAAAACATTTTTAAAAAAGGAAATAAGGTTGATAAAATTTAAGTAAGTATATAGACATCTCCTAGGAATTTTTATCTTAGTATTCTTTTTTTCTAAATATCAGCTGTTTCTTAATTATTGAATATGAAATATAAGTATGAAATTATTGAAATTATTCTGGTCTGAGCACCAAAAAAAAAAAAAAAATAGAAAGAAGAAATGAAAAACAAGTAGGGTCACAGGGAAGGAAAAAAGTAAGAGCTACGTTTCCATAGCTCAGCGTAACATAAAGAATGAATACCTCTGGGACACCTGGGTGGCTCAGTCGGTTAAGCGTCTGACTTTTTGGTTTCAGCTCAGGTCATGATTACAGTTTGTGAGTTCGTGCCCCATGTTGGGCTCTGTGCTGACAGCATGGAGGCTGCTTCAGACTCTGGCCCCCTCTCTCTGCCCTTCTGTCACTTCTACACATTCTCTCTCTCTCTCTCAAAAATTCATAAATAAACATTTAAAAAAATGAATATCTCCACAGTGAATTTGAAGACTTCAAAATAGTGAACACTGAATAAATGTCTTTGAATAAATAGCTATGATTCTACAGTGTATCCAGAACCACTCATAAGTTTGCTCCTTCTTATTCCTCTCCTTCTTCCATGAAAAGCAAGGAATATTTGAGCTCTTTATATTATCACTTCGTGTTCTGTGTTCTCAATATTTCTATCATTATCCATCCTCCATTCACTTAATAGCAATGCACTGAATTCCTGGAAAGTGCCAAGCACGTAGGGTAGGGAGAAGACGGAGGGAGAAGCAATCATTTTAAATGAAAGAGTCTCACCGAGGGGGTGAGAACTGAGGAGACACCTGAAGGAGTCGAGGAAGTGATTTCGGGAAGAGCGCTCCTGCTGGAGTAAACATTACAGGGAAAGGCCTTAAAGAGGAAGCATGCCTGAGTGTTCATGGAAGGCCCAGGACACCAGTGTGGCCGAGGCAGACAGTATATTGGGGAGAGTAGCAGGAAATGAGGTCACAGAAGTAATGGGAACCAGATTGCCAGGTCTTCAGACCACTGTGACAGCTTTGGCTTTTACTCTGGAGGATGGTATGCAGAGGGGTGACACGATCTGAATTACATCTTAACAGGACCACCCTGGCTGCTGGGTTGAGAACAGACCGAAGCGGGCAATGACAGAGACAGAACATTAGGACTGTTGGAATAATTCAGGCAAGAGATTCTGGTAGCATGGAAGACACTGATAGTCATGGAGGTAATAAGAAATGATCAGATTCTAGATATATTTTAAAAGTAAAACATATCATTCATTTATGGATTAAAAGTGGTGGGGGGAAAAAAGAAGTCAAAGATGACTCTGAATTAGAAGAACAAAAAGTTTGGGGCCCCTGAGTGGCTCAGTCAGTTAAGCATCTGTCTTTGGCTCAGGTCATGATCTCACAGTTCATGAGTTCAAGCCCTGCGTTGAGCTTTGTGCTGACAGCTCAGAGCCTGAAGCCGCTTCAGATTTTATGTCTCCCTCTCTATCTGCCCCTGCTCATGCTCTATCTCCTCTCTCTCACCCTCCCTCTCAAGAATAAACATTAGGGGCGCCTGGGTGGCTTAGTTGGTTAAGCGTCCGACTTTCGCTTAGGTCATGATCTCGCAGTTCGTGGGTTCGAGCCCCGCGTCGGGCTCTGTGCTGACTGCCAGCTCAGAGCCTGGAGCCTGTTTCAGTCTGTGACTCCCTCTCTCTCTCTGACCCTCCCCTGCTCACGCTGTCTCTCTCTCTCTCCTAGAAATAAATAAAAACATTTTTTAAAAAATTTAAAAATTTAAAAAAAAAGAATAAACATTAAAACTTTTTTAAAAAAGAAGCTCCAAAAGTTTGCAGTTACTATTAACGAAAAGGAGAAAAACTGAAGAAGAAATCTCTCTGAGAATAAAGACCAGACACTTAGACACCCAAGGGGAAGAGTCAAGAAGGCAGCTGGATATGGACCCAGGCTGGAGATATAAATGGAGGCTGTTGGTGTATTAATGGATTTAGAGCCGTGAGCCTAGATGAGATCATCAAGAAAGTGAGTTTAGAGAGAAAAGAATTTTAAGATCTGAGCTTAGGGAACTTCAAATATAAAAGTTCAAGACAATGAGAAAGAGCAAGCAACGTGGACTGATTTGAGGTAAGAGTAAAACCAGAAGACAGGATAATCCTGGAAACATCAGAAGGAAACTAGTAACTGACAAATGACACTGATATTGGCTGCTGGTTGCCCTTCGAGCATCCGCTGCTCTTGAGGGCTCTTGAGTTTTCATCTGAATTGTCATAAAAGGTGTGAGGAACACCAGGTAAAACCCAGGATCTGACTAAGCAGGTAAAACTGATAAGAGATCTCTGCGTAAACATGGAGGTCTGAAAAATCCTCAAGCCAAGAACTTATTTTAAAAGGGTCACAGAACAAAATAAACAAACAAACGAAATTCATAGATACAGAGAACAGACTGATGGTTGCCGGTAGAGAGAGGTAGAAACTTCCAGTTATAAATAAGTCATAGGGATGAAAAGAACAGCATGAAAAATACAGTCAATAAAATTCTACGAACTTCTTATGGTGACAGACTTACTCAGGTGATAGCTCATAAGCCTTGAATCACTACATTGTACACCTGAATCTAATAGGATGTTGTATTTCAATTATATTTCAATAAAAATAAAAATTAAAAGGTCACAGATCGACAGCGACCCCAGATTCCTGATAGAACCAATTCTTTTCCGGAAGAATGTTATTTCATCCAGGTTGCAAAGAACTTCCATAGATACAATTCTATTGAACATGATTTCACATTCAAAAATCATGGAGTGCATAACAAAGCAAGGACCCCTCAGCAAAAATCAGAAATGGTAGACCTGGAAAGCTTTCAGATGTTGGCATATTTTAAAAATATATACACTTCAAAAATGTATTTGGGGTGCCTGGGTGGTTAAGCATCTGACTCTTGACTTCAGCTCAGGTCGTGATCTCGCAGCTGGTGAGTTGAAGCCCCAGGTCAGGCTCTGTGCTGACAGCTCAGCCTGGAGCCTGGAGCCTGCTTCGGATTTTGTGTTTCCCTCTCTGCCCCTCCTCCGCTTGTGCTCTGTCTCTCCCTTTCTCAAAATTAAATAAACATTAGAAAGAAAAAAGAAAAAGAAACCTGCACGTATGCCATTACAGTGAACCCAGAGAATAGCAAGGCAAATGACAAGATCTTAGAAGAAGCCAGAGAGAGAAAAGAATGTGTACATTACCAACAACAGTTGTGGGGCCCCTGGGTGGCTCAGTCCGGTAAGCATCCAACTCTGGCTCAGGTCATGATCTCCAGGTGTATGAGTTCAAGCCCCGCATCAGGCTCTCTACTGTCAGCACCCGGACCACTACGGATCCTCTGTCCTCCTCTCTGTCTTCCCTTCCCCTGCTCAGGCTTGCTCTCTCACTCTCAAAAATAAATAAACATTTAAAAAAAAAAAAGTACAGTTGTTATACAGACAGGATACAACAGAAGCCAGAAAAGAGCAGACTAGTGTCTTCAAAGTGCAAAGGCAAAGGGGAAAAAAAAAAAAAGGTATGCCAACCTAGAGCTATATATCCTGTGTAAATTATATTTAAACCAAAGCCAAAATAAAGACATTTTTGGACAAACAAACAAAAAAAAGAGAGAGAGAAATTTTACAATCTAGTCCTTATTAAAGGAAATAAATCAATACACTAAAGAAGAACTTCAAGAGGAATAAGGGAAATCCCAGAACAAAGATGAGACAGAAAGTCACCCTGAGGAAAAAGAGTGTTCAACATTTAACAAAATTGAAACACTGACTGTATGAAACATAAGAATGAAGTATCAGGTTGCTTGTCTGTCTTCTTTCGTAGAGCCTGTGACTCTTGATCTTGGGATTCTCAGTTTGAACCCCATGTTGGGTGTAGAGAGTCCTTAAAAAAATAAAAAGAAAAGAATGAAGTATCTAATTTACCATGTTAAAACGAAAGAAAAAATTAAAATAGCACATAATAGGAAGAGTGTGATTGGATTACTTGCACTATTTGGCAAGGAAGGTAAATACTAAGTAACTTACTAAATTAGACAAGTTACCTATCAAGGATAACCAAGACTCAAATTATAATTTATTACATTCAAACTCTTAGACAGAAAACAATACAATGAAAAAAATCATTCCAAAAGAAGGCAGGAGATAGAACAAGAAATATGGAAAAGTATGGCAAATAGAAAACACCAAGTAGCAGAAATAAATCCAAACACATCCAAAGCTTGACAGCCTGGATAAATGTATCCAGGCTGGCTGAAAGTATAAACCCAGCTTTTAGCTGTTTATAAGAGACATACTCAAAGCATAAAGGACACAGAAAGGTTAAAAGTAAAAAGATGGGAGGGACACCTGGGCGTCTCATTCGGTTAAGTGTCTGGACTATTGATTTCAGCTCAGGTCATGATCTCACGGGTTCGTAAGATCTAGTCTGAGTCTAGCCGGTTTAGGATTCTCTCTCTCTCTCTGCCTCTCTCTCTCTCTCTCTCTCTCTGTCCCTCCCCACTCGTTCACTTCTGTGCTCTCTTTCTCAAAAATAAATAAACCTTAAAAATAAAGGAAAAAGATAGGAAATGTACCAGGAAAGTATTAGCCAAAAAACGATAGGGTAGCTGACTATATTAGTGTAGCACTACAACAGTAACAGTACTTTAAGGTAAAAGTATTCCTGAACATAACAAGTGACTGTTGATAAGCACCTCAACTTGTACAAGAAAAAGAGATAATAATTGTAAGCTTTTACATACTTAATAACAGATCCTAAAAATATAGATAGCATTAATGGAGAAAAAGTATTAACACACCTATCAGGGACAAATTTACAAATCCACCATCTTTGCAGAATATTTTAACACAACTGTACCAATAATTGTTAGATGAAGCACATGTAAACAACGAGAAGTAAAGTTATAAGACTTTTTAAAAATTTTTTTAATGTTTTATTTATTTCTGAGAGAGAGAGAGACAGCATGAACAGGGGAGGGCCAGAGAGAGAGGGAGATAACAGAATCTGAAACAGGCCCAGGCTCTGAGCTGTCAGCACAGAGCCTGACATGGGACTCGAACCCATGAACCATGAGACCATGACCTGAGCCAAAGTCGGATGCTTAACCCACTGAGCTACCCAAGTGCCCCTAAAGTTATAAGACTTTTTAACACCTCAGTTAACTAGTTTGGATTTACTTATGTATTACCCGAAAAAATGAAGAATATATAGTCACTGTAGATGCCTAGAATATGTTTTGAATGGACCATGTGCTAGACCATAAAGTAAGCCTTAACATATTTCAAAGGATTAGTATCCTATGGATACATTCTTTCACAATAGTGAAATTAGGTTAAGAATCAATAACACAAAGAAAACTAAACAGCTAACCAAAAAATTCATTTGTAAGTGTAAGTCATGCTTCCAAACAACTTATGAGTAAAAAAATATTATAATGCAAATTAGAAGAAAGGTACAATGGAAAGATACAGGTGGAAAAATGCATATTGAAATATGGAACACAGATGGAATGTTAGAGGAATGTTTGTAGCTTTAAGTGCTTTTATGTAAAAAGAAAAAAAGGCTGAAAATACATAAGACACCTCTTAAGGAATTGGATAAAAAACAAGAAAAGCAAACTAAAAGTAGAAGGAACTCAAAAAGAAAAGAACAAAAATCTAGAAGATAGAAAACAGTGTACAATAGATATCGATAAAGTCAAAAGTTGGTTCTTGGAAAAGACTAGTTAAATTGACCAAGTCTTGGGGTTCCTGTTTGACTCAGGTAGAGCATGTGACCCCTGATCTCAAGGTTGTGAGTTGGAGCCCAATGTTGGGTGTAGAGATTACTTAAAAATAAAATCTTTAAAATAAATAAATAAGTGTACAAACTCTTTTGAGGTTCATCAAAAGAAAAGCGAGAATATATAACAAAACATTAGTAGGAGTGAATATAGGGGTATAACCACAAATACTATAAGGATCTAAAAAGATATAATGAACAACAGGCCAATAAATTTCCGCAAATTTGATGAACTAGAGAAATTCACAGAAGGAAATGTAACTTACGAAAACTTAGTAAGTACCAGAAAGCCAAATTCGTTCTCTGACCATAAATGTAATCACAGTCATCTCACAAAGACGTTTTTATAACAAGTTCGGCAAACTTTTAAAAAACTTTTCCCAACCTGATCCAAACTACCAGAAAAGAGAAAAAGTAGGAACACTATCTAGTTCGTTTTATGATGCTTGATATCACACAGGAAACATGTAAGAAAAGAATATTATGACAAATCTCAGATATGAACATAGATGCAAAATCTTAACAGATATTAGCAAAAACAAATCTAATTATATATTTAAGAGACCCAATTAGGTTTTGTCCTAGAATGCAAAACTGGTTTATTATACAATTTATATATTTCATTCACCAATTGAAAATATGGAAAGAGAAAACCATTTGATTTTCTCAATACTTGCAGGGAGAAAGAACATGTTTAAAAATTAGCAAATGACAAACTGACAGGAACATCATTAAACTCATAAGGAGAATGTAAATAAACTAAGCAAACATCATATTTTATAGTGGAACGTTTAAAGCTTTGGCTTGAAAATTGGAAAAAAGACACAGATAGCCTCTTTTATTCACCATTGTACTGGAGGGCCCACCCCAGGGCAGTAAAAGCATCCACAAGATTCAAAAGGAATATGGGTTAGAAAAAAATAATACTATTTTCTTCATGGTAAACCTCATAGAATCCACATACAAATTGCTGGCATCAAGGTTTAGCAAAGTTGCTGAATACAAAAAAAAAAAGTTCATTGCACTAGCATATACCAGCAGCAATAATTAAGATATATAATTTTAAAATCATATTTACAATAGTAAAATGGCGGAGGTTGAGGATACATACAGTGTGCCAGGCACCAAAGATCTCAAAGAAAAGAGATTTAAGAGACAATTGACTGTTGAGAGCCACTCAAGTTGTAATTTGTTGTGAGGAATCCGGGGAAATCAATATACCCTGTTTGGCCACGGGACCAACCAGCCACCCAGATGTGGGGACTGGCTTTGTTCCGAATTCAGGATGGGACTGTCACATGATAACCCACCAACTGGATCCAGCCATTTCTCATCCACCATTAGCGACTCTGGTCTTGGCACAGTGGACTCCTAGTGCGGGCTCACTTCTTAGGGGGAAGTAATGGGCACACAAAAACAGCCTTGAGAGGCGCAAGGACACAAAGTGTGGCCGTAAGGGGCCTTGTGCATGGGACCTTGTTGAGAAATGAGTTAGCAACTGGACCCTTAAAGAGAGACACAGAGAGAGAGAATTGACTCCACAGAGAAAGACATAATTGACTTCATCATAATGATCAAAGGCTGTGGTCAAAGAAGATGATTGGATTTAAGATTTCAGAGTTGAAGCCACTCCACATGCTGACATGGATAGGATGCGTCACCAAGAAAGCCAGTAGCAGAAGGAAGCGGAAGTGCCCACCACTAGTCATTTCCTGGTAAGATGGGGAAGGGACGGGGGGGGGGACTTGTCCAGAGATGTTTTGCGTAATTTGACTTAGGTCAATAAATACTGCAAGATACTTTTCTCTCTATTTCACTGTAACAAATGAAAACATGGCTCATCTGTATTTATTAAATTAATTACAATGTGGCTCAGGAGCATGTCAGGTGGGACTGTGTGGGGAAGGGTTAACCGCCACCTCCCACAGGCAACTCCTAAACATAACCACCGAGGCAACATCGAGTGGGAGCAAAACGGGAAACGTTTACTTTCCAAATCCACATGTTTTATAACAAATAAGTGTGTCCGCCACACACTTGTACGTGCTTGAGTTTTGTGTGCACGTTTTGGTGAACCGCTCCGGGTCAGGCTCGACGAAATTGCCTTTTTTGTGGTCAAACAAGTCAATGTCAGCAATTTCTTGCGATGGGATCTAATATTTTCTGGGTTTGCCAAGTGAGAAAGCACTGACCACGCCGAAAAGTTTGGTTTTCAAGATAAAGGGGATGGAATGTTACAGATTACTTCTGTAATTTCCCAGAGAAAACAAAAACAAGCAGAGCGCTCCCTAAGTGCCAATTATATTTTGCTATTATTGCCAAGACGATTCTATTAACTATGTTAAGAAGCTATAAAGTAACATATTTTGCAGGTTACTTCTTTAGTCAACTGGGGGGAGATATTATCTCGTGACTAATGAGTAAGTGTTCATTTGATTATCAAATGCAGGCGTGTATTAGCGTGGTTTAAATGCCCATCATGTGCAGCACGATATCTAACTGGCATAGATTCTAATTCCAATGTTACGGACGCCTCGCTTCTCTATTAAAATTGAAAGTGTTAATTTGCCAGTAATCATTCCACTTTCTCCTATTGTCTCGCTCAAAGGACAGGCCCTTACTGCATGGATAAAATGTGGTAATGCATTTAGTGCTAGGCCATGATTTTAGACCTCCAGCTGTTTTACTGGTTGTGTAACTAAAAATAAGATAACGTTATGCTGGGTAACCACGGCTTTTCTAGGCATTCACATTTTACAAATCACTGCACAGTATGCAAACCGTTATATTTTTTTAAATGCTTAGAACCCAGCCTAGGAGGGGAACACTTCCATTACGAAAGGAGAGAACAGTCCAGTCTGCTAGACTGTGAAGTGGACTGAAGCCCGGGCAGGCGTGCAGCTGGGCTGAGTTGATGCCGTCCGAGGAATTCCTCGCTAATCTCCATCCCTGCCGCTCTGCTGGGAACAAGCATTCCTCCCCATCAGTGATGGAGAGCAGGATTTTGAAAGGCTGGTGGGTTATTTTTGTTTTTAAACTTGTATGTGATCCGTAAACCTACTACTGATTCCAATAACACAAACCAGAGAACGGTATATTGAGCAAGAACGGTGTGGAGAAATACTATGCTTCTCTAAACAGGCTCTTATTAAAAATAAAGGGTCAGAGGAAAGAACTTTGCTGGTTCACATCACGCAAACACATAAAAGCCCTGTGATATTTATACTTCTGTGATCGAATCAGAGCCCCCAAAGCATGTTGTCTTTAGGGGAATATTTGTTTTGCATGAAAGCAGAGCCCTTCTAAGGTGCCTTTTCACAACGGCATCTTCCTTCAGAAACACCCGTCATTCAGGACAAACGCTCCTCTAGCCACATTGCCCCGCAGTGACACAAATATTGGCAAGGACTAGGTGAGACTTGCCAAAGTACCTGAAATTGCTTTCAAGGGTCTATGGGCTATTCGCGTTTTCAGAAGGAAAAAAAAGTCTCTAATGATCTATAATTTCCCCAAACGCTGCATCTCATGGAGTATGCCAGGCTTATGTAAAGGCATCTCGGGCTCATATAGATGTTACTGCAGGGAAGGCCAGGTTTCCAGAAGATCCCTCGGAGACAGTCAGCCAAGATAAGCCAAACATAAAGCAAAACGCCTGTAATTAGAAGTGGGTCAATGTCCAAGCAATATGAACTGATTTTTAGATCTCGATTTTAACTAACTCACCTACAGTGACCAAATGAATAGAGGGGAGGCTGCCCGTAGACAGAGACAAGAGAAAATATACGCAAGTCTGCGGTCACTATGCAAACATTAATCGAGGGCTGGAGAAGGAGGAAGGGGACTTGGGAGAGTGGATTTTAAAAATGAAGCTTGACCAATAGGAAATGGAATTAAGAGCTATCTGTGAGTTTTTAAGATAGGATTTCTTTTTACTTTTTTAAATACTTATTTCTGAGAGAGAGAGACAGCATGAACAGTGGAAAGTCAGAGAGAGAGGGGGAGACCCAGAATCTGAAGTAGGCTTCAGGCTCTGAGCTGGCTGTCAGCACAGAGCCGGATGCGGAGCTCGAACCCACGAACTGTGAGATCGTGACCTGAGCCAAAGTCAGCCACTTAACCACCTGAGCCATCCAGGCGCCCCTAAGATAGGATTTCTATGGGGTTGATAGAAATGTCTGACTGGTTCTGTAAGAAAACAAATAAAGCTTCCAAAAAGAACAGTCAAAACCTAGTGTTCCATGGAACTCAGAAGAATTAAAATGTGTAAAACCCATTTTCCCTCCCTAACAAGTCTGTCATCCTCTCCAAACATAACAACTGGAACCCCTCCCTTTTCATACCCCATCTTTCCAGGAAAGGCTGGAATATCTCTTTTTAAATGTTTATTTATTGGGGTGCCTGGGTGGCTCAGTCGGTTAAGCATCTGACTCGGCTCAAGTCGTGATCTCACGGTTCATGGGTTTGAGCCCCGCGTTGGGTTCCGTGCTGACAGCTCGGAGCCTGGAGCCTGTTTCAGATTCTGTGTCTCCCTCTCTCTCTGACCGTCCCCTGTTTACACTCTCTCTCTCTCAGAAATAAAAAATTTTTAAAATAAATAAATATTTATTTTGAGAGAGAGAGAAAGAGAACAAGTGAGGGGAGGCAGAATGGGACAGAGAGAGAGCATCCCAAGTAGACCCCACGCTCAGTGAGGAGCCCAACACGGGGCTCGATCCCGCGAACCATGAGCTCCCGGCCCAAGCCAAAAATCAAGAGTCAGACACTTAACCAACTGAGCCACCCAGGCGCAGAACCCATCTCTTCTCGCCCCCCGCCCCCATCTATCCCTCTCACACACAGGCAACGGGTCTATTCTCTCATCTGTGTCCATTCTCACCACTTCTAAAGANCTAAATTCTTCAAAATTGCTCATCTCCTTCTCGCAATGGACAAAATTAAAGGACAAAAGGAACAATTATACCCGCTGTGCTCCGGCTTGGGCAGCAAACACGCCGTAGAGCCTGAGTGGACAGGAGGCCACGGCACAGGGTGTGGCAAGGAGGAGCAGGCAGACTGCAGAGGCCTTGGCTTGAGGGCCAGACAGTCAAGTGCAACCTCTTCTGCTTGACTCCCTGAATCACGGAGTCACACCTCTCTTTTCTAGCTGACGCCAGCTTAATCCGAAGGGTGTGGTGAACACTCCCAGCCCTCAGCTGAAATTTAGCCATTTTTTTTCCCTAGGGAAAGTGAAAGACCCAAGGGATTTTTAGTTTGGTTGTGCTTCCAGACCTTTAAGAAACCTATATCTTGGGGCAAATGTATAATATCTCACTACATATCATGAAGCTAGTATTTGATTTTGGTTTTGTTTTTTAATATCCAAAGGAAGCCATAGGGCCTTTGCAAGCATTTTAAATAATGCTAAGTTCTTAAGGTTCTTTCTTTCTTCCTTTCTTTCTTCCTTTCTTTCTTTCTTCCTTTCTTTCTTTCTTTCTTTCTTTCTTTCTTTCTTTCTTTCTTTCTTTCTTTCTTTCTTTCTTTCTTTCTTTCTTTCTTTCTTTTTGAGACAGAGAGAATGTGCAAGTGAGTAAGGGACAGAGAGAGAGAAAGAGTGTAGAGCCCAATGTGGGACCCGAACTCACGAACCTCAAGATCATGACCTGAGTTGAAGTTGGATGTCTAACCAACTGAGCCACCCAGATGCCCTTTAAGTTTACTTTCTAAACTTTAGGTAATTAGGGCCACCTGGGTGGCTCAGTCAGTTAAGCATCTGACTTCAGTTCAGGTCATGATCTCACAGTTTGNAACATTAAAAAAATAAACTCTAGGTAATTAATTCTGTTCCACATATTTTGCCCCTACAGTCTTCATATTTAAGAACTTGACTTTTATGTTGAAAAAATGAGACAACAGACATACGATATGAAGTCATCCAGGTGTGTTGATGCAATGCCTTCACATCTCTACCAGCCCCCGGATAGAGCCCCTTCACTAATGCTCCTGGGCTGCAATGTTCTGAAATTAGAGAGCTGTTTCCTGGCTCAATAAAAGCATGTCACATCTGCTCTGTCCCCCACCCCAGGTTCCTGGCTGTCCCTGGTCTCTGCCTAATAACAACATATTGATTTATTTATTTTGTCAGTTCTGTGGCTGGAAAAATATCACACAGAGTAGATAACTTACTGAGGGAGGCCCAAAGCTCCTCCTTTTCTTCTCCAGCATGGTGACAATTTCAAGTCCCTCGGCCTGTCTGCAATCGGGTTTTCCTCTCTGAAAGATGCCCAGGTGCCCTGGTACCCTTCCTCATACCGGGCCTTCTGGAAACAAGAAATGCCAGAATGACTTCCTCCTCTTCCACTTCCCCCAAAACTTATTTTCCTTGGGGAAAGAAACCTTTGACAAGAAAAGTCTTAAGTAAACAAATAAAGCATGCTCTCCTTTTTTTTTTTTAAGCTTCAAGTCATTAAGAAGTGGGTATCACATTGAAAAGGTAATGAGAATTAGGATTTTTTTCTCTCCAGTCACTCTACCAAAAGCCATTAGTAGTTGTAAATCGATTAGGCTAAATTGTCTCATTGCATTTTCTGTACCACACATGCTCTAGGAAATGTAAAGTTGCAGGGGTAGAGAGTGAAGACAGATGTGCCTTGGGAAAGGATTCAGGCCTCCTTGGCTGCCAGGATTTTTCTGCTGAAAAGGGAGCATTTTGGTGGGGTTCTCAAAAGGGGTGACCAACCACAGGGTTTTGCATCAAACCTATTTATGCTTTTTAACAACTCAGGCAGTAACAGATGTTGGCGAGGATGCCCTTTCACATTGTTGGTGGGAATGCAAACTGGTGCAGCTGCTCTGGAAAACAGTATGGAGGTGCCTCAAAAAATTAAAAATAGGACGACCCTACAACCCAAAAATTGTACTACTAAGTATTATCCAAAGGACACAAAAATGCTGATTCAAAGGGGCACATAAAATCCAATGTTTATGGCAGCACTATCAACAATAGCCATTTATGGAAAGAGCCTAACTGCCCATCGACTAATGAATGGATAAAGAATATGTGGTAGATATATACAATGAAATACTACCCAGTGATCAAAAAGAATGAAATCTAGCCATTTACAACAACATGGATGGAATTAGAGTGTATTATGCTAAGGGAAGTAAGCCAGTCAGAGAAAGACAAATACCATATGATTTCACTCATACGTGAAATTTAAGAAACACGACAATGAACATAGGGGGAGGGAAGGAAAAATAACATTAAAAGCAAGGAGGGAGTGGGAATGTAAACTGGTGCAGCCCCTCTGGAAAACAGTGCGGAGGTTCCTCAAAAAATTAACACTAGAACTCCCCTATGACCCAGCAATAGCACTGCTAGGAATTTACCCGAGGGATACAGGAGTGCTGATGCATAGGGGCACATGTACCCCAAAGTTCATAGCAGTACTCTCAAAAATAACCAAAACATGGAAAGAGTCTAAGTGTCCACCTATGGACAAATGGACCAAGAAGATGTGGTTTGTCTATACAATGGAATACTACATGGCAATGAGAAAGAATGAAATCTGGTCATGTGTGGATAGAACTTGAGGGTGTTATGCTGAGAGAAATAAGTCAGGCAGAGAAGGACAGATATCATATGTTTGCACATATAGGAGGATTAGGAGGAACTTAACGAAGGACCATGGGGGAGAAGAAGGGGAAAAATAGTGGAAGAGAGAGAGGGAGGCAAACCATGAGAGACTCTTGAATGCCGAGAACAAACTGAGGGCTGAAGGGGATGGAGGAGAGGGGAAGGGGGGTGATGGGCATGGGGGAGGGCATTTGTGGGGATGAGCACTGGGTGTTATATGGAAACCAACTTGAGAATAAACTGTTAGTTAAATAAATAAATAAATAAATAAATAAATAAATATAAAAACAAAGAGAGAGGCAAACCATAAGAGAGGCTTAAATACAGAGAACAAACTTAAGTTTGCTAGAGGAGGGGTGTGTGGAGAGATGGGTTACATGGGTGATGGGCATTAAGGAGGGCACTTGTTAGGATGAGCACTGAGTGTTATATGTAAGTGATGAATCCCTGGGTTCTACTCCTAAAACCAGTACTACACCATATATTAACGAACTTGAATTTAAATAAATAAATTTTAAAAAATCTTTTTCAACTGAAAAAAAAACCTTATGTGCATAACTAACACTCCCACTTTTGCCAATTTCATAAACCTGTAAGCTCGTATTATTTCCTTTTTTTAAATCTTTTTTAATGTTCTATTTATTTCTGAGAGAGAGAAACACACACACAGCATGAGCAGGGGAGGGGCAGAGAGAGAGAGGGAGACACAGAATCTAAAAACAGTCTCCAGGCTCTGAGCTGTCAGCACAGAGCTTGACACAGGGCTCGAACCCACGAACCGTGAAATCATGACCTGAGTCAAAGTCAGACGCTTACATGATGGAGCCACCCAGGCGCCTCTATTTCTTGACAATTTCATTAGCTACTGTTTCCCACTTCCTGTGTTAAAAACAATTAAATAAATCGAGTGGTGTTCAAACCCCTTTGTAGTTATGTTGGTTTTTTTGTGTCTACTTTCTCTGAAGATCCTATGGAAAAGCAGCCCGTTAACCATGCCTTGTATAACTATAGAACTCTCTCTGGTCTCCAGACTTGGCTCTTAAAAGCACTTCTATTGCTGGGGTGCCTGGGTAGATCAGTCGTTAAGTGTCTGACCGGCTCAGGTCATGATTCATGGTTCATGAGGTTGAGCCCTACTTCAGACTCTGTGCTGACAGCTCAGAGCCTAGAGCCTGCTTCAGATTCTGTGTTTCCCTCTCTCTCTGCCCCTCCTCCACTTGGGCTCTGTCTCTCTCAAAAATAAATAAAAACATTTTTTAAAAAAGCATTGCCACTGCTTCAACCTTTCAATATTTTATTATTATTTATACAAACATTCCTTAAATTGGAAATACAACTCACTGTTTGTGGAACCCGTAAGAAACTGATGTTTTCTCTGAGTTCTGCTTCAGAGACAAGGAAATAAGAGATTAAGCAAGCAGGATTAATATTCTTTCTGAATCCTGTTTCATAGCTTCCTAAGAGACAGCACAGATTGAAAAGAACATGGGCTTCTCTGTCCAGGAAGCAGGTGCATCTGGGTCCCAGCCCAATCTTGCCCAGGCTTTCACTAGCTGTGTGACCTTGGGCAAGTTACTTAACACCCTGAGTTTCCATTATTTCCTCAAGGTATGTACCTTTTTAAAGTCAATAGGATAATTTGTGGGAAATAATTAGCATCAAGTTAATAGATAGTAGCAATTATTATTATTGGGACCATAAGAATAAAGGAGGCAGAGCTTCTAAACATAGCCAGTTTAGTCACTCTATTGGAATTGACTGGCCTTCCATGCCGTGTGGCATTCAAAAGCTGGAGTCTTAACCAACTACTTTTAGTGAAAGCATTTAAAGAGATCAGTTTGAACCCCTTCTAAGGCACTTCTCAACATCCAAAAAACAATCTAACTATAAAATGGGCAGAGGATCTGAACAGACATCATTTCAAAGAATGATGTCTTCAAAGAAGACATCCAGACAGCCAACAGACACATGCAAAGATGTTCAACATCACTCATCATCAAGGACATGCAAATCCAAAACCACAAGTAGATGTCACCTTACACCTGTCAGGATGGCCTGAATCAAAAAGATAAGAAGTAACAAGTGTTGATGAGGATGTGGAGAAAATGGAACCCTTGTGCACTGTTGGTGGGAATGTAAATTGGTGCAGCCATTGTATTTGAAAATGGTATGGAGTTTCCTCAAAAAGTTAGAAATAGAAATATCATGTAATCCAATATGCACCTCTATATTTATTGCAGCATTATTTACAACAGCCAAGATATGAAGCAACCCAAGTGTCCGTAGACAAATGAATAGATAAAGAAGATGTGGTAGATAGATAGATAGATAGATGATAGATAGATAGATAGATAGATAGATAGATAGATAGATAGATAGATAGATAGAGTTAGATAGATGAATAGATGAATAGATAAAGAAGATGTGATATATATATTACACAGCCATTAAAAAGAAAAAGGATGAGATCTTGCCATTTGTGACAATGTGGCTGGAACCTACAGGGCATTATACTAAGTGAAACAAGTCAGCTTGGGAAAGACAAACACCGTATGATTTCACTCATTTGTAGAATCTAAAGAACAAAACATATGACCAAACAAACAGCAGAATCAGACCCATAAATACAAAGAACAAACTAATGGTTGCCAGAGAGAAGAGCAGTGGGGGAAGGTTCAGGCAAAATGGGTGAAGGGGAGTGGGAGATACAGGCTTCCAGTTATGGAATGAATAAGCCATGACAGTAAAAGGTACAGCACAGGGAACAGAGTAAATGACACCGTAATAGCGTTGCATGGTGACAGACGGTAGCTACACTTGAGGTGAGCACAGTGTGATGTATAGAGAAGTGAAATCACTATGTTGTACACCTGAAACTAATGTACCATGGTGTGTCAACTATACTCAAATTTAATTTTTTAATAAGGCACCCCCCCCATCATCCTCTATTAAAGTAGAAAAATAGAAAGCAATGTATCTGGAATACAATGTCTTATTGTAGAATAAAAATATAAGGCTTCTGCAATAGACACTGTTGGGTTCTTTCCAAAGCATCCATTCCACCTCATCCCAACTGCAGTCATGAAAATTGGGTGTCGCCCTACCCCATTGCCAGGGTGGATCCTAGTTGCTCTGTGCCAGTCAACTTAATTATTGGTTCAGGCAAGAGTGCGTAACCCAAGCTAAGTTAATCACAGACATGTCCTGGATTTTGTTTAGTGGTTAGAGGAAGAGGAATTCTCTCTCTCTCTCTGGAAAGGTGTGGCTTGCACACAGAAGCCGGGAGCTGCTATAGCCATTCTCTACTCTGGGAGAATCCAAAATGAGAATGGAGGCAACCAACAGAGAAGGCCAAAGGCAAAGTAATCTCAGAGGAAGAACCTGAGGAGCTGACCAAAGCACTCCTGACACATGCTACAATGTGGACTCCTCAATTTATTCAGTCAATAAATGCCTTTAAGCCCATTTAGTATTGGGTTTTAGGATACGTGTGGCCTACCCTATCTTAGTGGTGAAGACTCTATTGAGATTCAGTATTATGCCACCACCCTCTTTCAAGGGTTGATGTATACAACCTCAATATAGATGTTTCTGCAGCTTTTGAAAAGCCAGTCTTATGTTACTATTATCTCTTAATCCTGAGTCCATGCGGCAAACATACCCTTTGAATGTGATGTTACACCTGCCTCAAAAAAAGCAGAAAAGTCTCAAATACACAACCTAACCTTATACCTAAAAGAGCTAGGAAAGGAACAGCAAATAAACCCTGAAGCCAGCAGAAGGAGGAAAATAATAAAGATTGGAGCAGGCATAAATGATATAGAAGGAAACAAACAAAAACAATAGAACAGATCAATGAAACCAGGAGCTAATTCTTTGAAAGAATTAATAAAATGGCTCAACCCCCAGCCAGACTCACCAACAAGAAAAGAGAAAGGACCCAAATAAAGGAATGTGATGTTAGAGAGGAGCAATGCTCACTTCTATAAAATCTACATGCTATCACTTTTCAAACAATGAAATCTATAAACTAACATAATTCCCTTTTTACCTCAACTGTCTAGAAGAGCAAAGATAGATACTGTTGGCAGGTTTGGTCATGAGAACTTCAGAGACCTTGGCAGTGTGTGAGAATAAGAAGATGAAAGATACTGAGAACATCAGCAGAGTCTCCAGCACCAACCAGGCTTCAGGGAGCTGCCTGGGTCCTGGTCATGCTTGAGAGGACAGAAGGCCAAGGTGGAGGGAGAGTGAGTACACTCAAATTTTCGAAACAGATTGGATCTGCCCATGGCACAGAGTAGGCCCTTAATAGATATCAGTTCTCTCCTGGGGCAGCAGGTCTAAAAACACACAAGAGAACCACCCCCTCAGATCTACCTGAGGAAAAAAATACAGGAGACTGTTGAGAATCCAGATCCCTGGGCCTCTATCTAGGCCTATTGAATCTGATTCCCAAGGTGGCCTTGGGAAATCTATACATCTAATGAGCTCCTCAACTGCATCTCGTGTGTTTCAAATTTCCTAAATGTGTCTGCCCCTAAGAGTCCTTTTAAATATACAGACCCCAATGCCCCATCCCAGAGCTCGTGAATCAGAATCTCAAGGGAAAGGGTCTAGGAATATTCATATTTAGCAAGCATCCCAGGAAATTCTTATGATCAACTTCATTTAGGACAAGCTCCCCTAGAGGATACTAGAAATCCGTTGGCACTGGAGTCTGGGCTCTTCCACCCTGGGTCTGCTGAGCGATAGACAAGTCCAGGGGAAACACCCGACATGGAAGATGTGGCTAGGTCATCAGGTCTTAAATCCCTTCAGATGGTGAATATCCATATACTTCCCACCCCTGTCAGGTACAGTCAAGGACTGGGATGGTGGCCAACATCAGGACCAGCTGCCTGCAGTGACCCTCCTGTCCCCATCTCCTCTCCCTCACTTTTCACTGAGTCTCAACCCTGGCTGCTCTGCTTTAAGTCGCCTGAGGGTCTTTCAGTGAAGTCAATGCAGGGCTCCAATTCAAACTAATTAAATCAGAATGGCAGGGGCTGGGGCGATAGCTATTGTTTATTGCACTTCCTTCCCCCATCTAGCTGATTCTCCTGTGCAAGTTGGGAAATACTACAGAGTTTCGACCACCCTCTCTCTCTAGTCTTCACTATCAACTGCCCTGCCTCAGCAATTTTATTTAAAAAGAACTTTTTTAACTGTTGTTACAAATGGGTGTAGGAGGGGTGCTTGGGTGGCTCAGTTGGTCAAGGGTCCGACTTCGGCTCAGGTCATATCTCACAGTTTGTGGGTTCGAGCCCTGCGTCGGGCTCTGTGCTAACAGCCAGCTCAGAGCCTGGAGCCTGTTTCGGATTCTGTGTCTCACTCTCTCTCTGGCCCTCCCCTGCTCACGCTGTCTCTCTCTCTTTCTCAGAAATAAATAAAACATTAAAAAAATTAAAATTAAAAAAATTTTTGAGGGGTGTAGGAATACATTAAAATGGCGTAATTGACTCATTAATCCAGTCAAACAGCCAGTGAATTCGTTTTTATAATATCCAACATATAGGTGAGTAGGCTTTTTTAAAATCCTTCCTCAATGGTGGAATATAAATCATATGGTTTCTATCTCCAGAATTATTCATGTGCTTATAGTGTTCACTGTTTATCACTCCTACAGGGTAAGAAAACAAATCTCCACAAACACTAAGCAGGTAGACCTTGGCCTTGCACCTGACCGAAGTCTTCACCCTTTGCAGACTTTGGTCACGTCCATGACAAGCCATGCTTGCCCAGGAAGTGCTCCAGGCACGGTGGACTGTACAAGAGAGCAGTGCATTAGAGAGTGTTTGGGGTCACCTTTCCCTCCCCACAAGAAAATACCCTTTTTAATTGGAAACAGTTCAAGAACCCTAAAGGCCAGGGTTTTACATCGCAATGTGCATCATTAGGAGTAAAACTCTAGATCGGTAGCTTTGAAATTACTCTGAAGGGAAATTCAGTGTTTCCAAAGTCACCTCTCTAAGGCTCTTAATTATGGGACACACTCAACCTAAGCCTCCTCCCTCACCAAGTGGCTACTCAGCCCCAGCACACAGGGGTCAAAGTCCTGAAGGATCAGTGAGTCAAGTGGAAGGGTTTGGTGTGAGGAAATTAATAAAACCAATGCAACTACAGTGGAAAAAACAAGCTCTTAGGAAGTAGAGCAGAAAACTCTTCAGATGACCATGTACTTTACACATTGTTTATAAGCATAAGCCTGGATGTGGTGGAAAGAACATTGGCATTTAGAGACCAGATTCCCTAGACTCCGTGCCAGCCATAACATGTCCTGTCTCTGTGACCTCAAGCAAGTGTCTGGATCCTTCTAATCTCAGTTTCCTCATCTGAAAAAGGAGGATGGTTGTACCCAACTCATTGGATTGTAATGTAGATCACGGGAAATAACAGGTAAGAGTCCTTTGAAAATCACCTTTCTTGTACAAATGGACGATGCCGTCATGATTCCATGGCACAGCAGCAAATTTTAAAAGAAGGCAGGCCTACGTGCCCAAATATGGCAGGGCATCGAGAAATGGCATAGCTCTACGCCGTGTTGTGAAAACTTGTAGCTGAGAACTTTGAGCAATTAGGCACTCCAGAGTAAATTGAAGGACATGCTGAACTTGGAGAAGGTTCAGAAAAGAGCCACAGAGATGATTAAAGAGATGGAAAATCAAAACCATGCTCAGGAGAGGTTAAAAGAACCAAGTTCATTCTGCTTACAGAAGACAAGTCTACAGGGTAATTTAATAATTGTTTACAAGCACATGCAGCCTGGTGTCCAGCTGTTCTTTTTCCAACGGACAGAGAAGAAAGTATTGTAGACCCTCAGCTCTGGCAGCTTTGACATGTGAGGCTTTAAATCATCATGCCTGACTCTGATGGTTCATGACATAATAATTTATAAGTTTTCTAAGCCATAAATGTTCTAACCATGGGTGTGTAAATGAAACCCATTAGCTCACCAGTGACTGAGTCTCTCCAGCCAAAATCCAACACTGAAATTGCAATGGGGATGTGTTGTTCTCCACTAATTGTCTCCCACATTGTAATCCTCAGAACCAGCAATAATAATAGCTACCTTTGAGTGTTTACGGTGTACCAAGCAATTTGTGCTAAGAGTTTTATGGGAAGTACTCTATTTAATGGGCAGATAAGGTAAGAAGTCTGCTCAAGGTCACCCAGTTAGTAAGTAAAAGAGTCAGGATTTTAACCCAGGTCCAAGGCAGAACTCAAATTCTGTATCATGGTAGCAAATTTCATTGGTGAAAAAGGATCCCAAAATAAAGTCGTCAGCAAGTGCTGATGGGAATCAGAAGGAATCAAAGTGATGGTTCTTACCAAAAACCAAAAGTTTCAGAATATTTCTGTAAAAAAAAAAAGCCAATGAACTCATACAGAAAAAAAAAAAAAAAAGATATGAAATGTAATAACATAGACTTAAAACATGGGAAGGAGAGGAGTAAAGAAAGGGTTCAAACTTATGTAACTGTCCACCCAATCTAGACTGCTATATGCAGAAGAGGTTCTATACAAACCTAATATAGCCATATATCAAAAACCACTACTAAATATGCAAAGAATAAAGAGAAAGAAATCCAAATCATCACTAAGGAAAATCAGCAACACATGAAAGACAAGAAAGGATCAGAGAAAATCTTCAGAAACAATCAGAAACCAAGTTTCATTGAATGTGGATTTGGCTGATATTTATGAAAGAGACTAGACTGACGGAGATTTTGACATCCCACTCACTATTGCCTAGATTTCCTATATCTGCACCCTTTATCCAACCTTCCAAGACCAATCAAGTTGGACTTCGATCATCTTCCCACCAATGCTTGTCTAGGATGCTCGCTCCATTTTTTTTTTTTTTTTTTTTTGCAGAAGCCCATCTTGCTGTCTACACAGCACAACTACATCAACATCACACACAATCCTGCTTCTTGTCTCTTTCACACCTTCTCATATTCTCACTGTTTTTTTCCATAATCTGATTACAGCACATGTGCTTTCTGGGTAAATCCTTCAGTTCTTTTTCACAGAGTCTGAGAAGAATCAGACCTGAGTATTGTTAGTCTGTGGGCTATACTAAGAGCCAAGGGAATTAATTCTGCACTAGGTTGAGCTATTACCCAGAAGGACTGGGTGTAACTTCACTGGAAGTGGGAATTAGAAATCAGACCCAAGAGAAAGGCAAGTCCAGGACCAGAAGCTCAATATCCAGATTCAGTTGGTGAGAAACCATCATCAGGAAATGAGGGAAGAAGCCAGACGCCAAGGAGAAAAAGAATGGAAGTTGGCAAGAAAAGAGTAATAGGATTTGCTGCGTAGACCTCAACAAACCAACGATGACAAGGCTCACTCATATTGGGACACAGGGCACGGAGGAATTTTGCCAACTGGAAATACAGGATTGGGCAAGACTTATGTTCCTATGTTCTGTTTGTCTGGAAGGAGAGATGATGACACAAGCCACCTCAATGCAATATGGTCTTCTACTACAGTGGTGAACACCGAGTGCAATGGGATCACAGAAAAAAAGTCCTCAGAGGGGTCTTGGGAAAAACAATGAAGCTTAGACTCAGTTTTAAAGGAAAGCTCAGTGAGGGACAGAAGGACAAGTATTCTAGGAAGAGGAATAGCATACATTAAGACCACTACCACTGGTCCTTATGGGAGTCAAAAAAAGTCAAAGGTCAGTGTGACGGAAGTTTTAGGGGAAATAAACGTTGAGATATGGTGAGATCTAGAATATCTGAGCAAAAAGCCCGAGCAGGAAAACACAGGCTGGAGTACATTGAGCTTGATTAACCAATATCCAAAGTCAGCCTGGCATCAGCGGAAGGTTTTGAATGCTAACATGGGGAAGTCTGACCATAATCAAGAAAGAACCATTGAATTGAGGAAGCTCATAGCTGCAGGAAAATCATCAGGTGAGCATGTCCACTGAGGAGACGCTGTCAGCAAAGAGGCCACCTAGGAAGTCAGCCACCCAGTCATTGGGTAGAGCGGGGACTGTAAAAAAGAAAAAGAAATCACGGGCAATTTGCCAAAACAACAACAACACAGGACCTGGAAATAGTTTGCAAAGAGCAAGAAAAGTAAAAATGGCAGCAAAGCCAGGCGTGTTCTCTGAGCTCGTCGGGGAGTCAAATACAGCTGCTCTGAACGGTAGTATGATACACAGTGTCCTGATGCCTTCTGATTGGAGGGGATGAGACAGCTGGTGGGGGCGGGGGGCGAGATTAGGGGCTTTCCCCAACCTCCCCCGGCCTCTGTGGTCATCTGCCCTCTTGGTCTGCTGCCTATCATATTATTAGAAATGATTTCATCATGACATTATCAAGTATTAGAAATGTAAGAGGCGGAAGAGTCTAGTGCTAGATCCCACATTTAAAACCACAGACCCAGGTCCAAGTACTAGCCTCGGAAATAGTAGCCATGTGACTTGATCATGTATCAGTCTCTTCATGATAAAATAGATAAGACCGCCACAGGGGGTTGCTGTGAAGAGGAGCCAACGTTAGGAGTTTCAGGCAACCAAGCTGAAGTCAAGGTGTTGTGGTGGCTAGCCTCCACCCTCGAGAGCACCTGGATGGAAATGCTGGGCTGGACGAAGGCCAAGCAACCAGACCGGAAACACGATTCCAGTGAGGAAATGCAGTCTGAGCAGGTAGCCAGAGTCCTCCTTGGCTATCAGGAGAAGCTCACATGTGATAAGTCTTTCCAGCAAAAGCCAAGTTTTGTGGAGGACTAATATTTGATAAGGGTGATCTACAAACAGCAGACAAGTTCTACCGAAAAACATGAAGGACGTGGGGAGTGCTTCAGAAAAATCTTCCAGGCCACAGTCAGGCTGGATAGATTTTGTTTGCTTTTCCTGGCAAAAAATATTTTAAAATCAAACAAGTGTGACAGACACATGGAAAGATTTATTTTTATAGGTGAGTTAAGATATGATTAGGATTCCTTACTTAGAATGCGTCTACTTTGTGTCCTGATCATGAAAACAGTATTTGCCTTACGCTGAGTGAATTCCTTCAAATATCGATGGGCTGTGAAATCATTCCTGACCCTAAGAAGAAGAATTTAAGAGCATGTCTCTTGTCAGTGACATGAAAACCTTGGGTAAAAGGCTTAGCAAATCCCCACTGCTATTACAGACACCTCTCATTTATCCCCTTAGGGATTATCTGCTATAAGATTCCTTCCAAGTCTTGTCCCAAATTTCTGGGTTATGTCCTGCCACCATGAGCCTATATACCATTGAGAAATAGGAACATATTTAACACATCTAACAAAATCTCATTAAGAAGTTTTTCCTTAAAATTAGGTGCTATCTGGGGCACCTGGGTGGCTCAATCAGTTGAGTGTCCAACTTTGGCTCAGGTCACGATCTCACGGTTCGTAGGTCTGAGCCCTGAGTCAGGTTCTGTGCTGACAGCTAGGAGCCTGGTGCTGGCTTGCTTCAGATGCTGTTTCTGGCTCTCTCTGTTCCTCCCCTACTCATGCTCTGTCTCTTCCTCTCTCTCAAAAATAAGTAAACATTAAAAAAAAAAATAGGTGCTACCTTTCAAAGCCAAATTGAAACCATTGCTACATGCCTGTTTTTCTGATGATTTTGTCGTACTGGTACATAGGATTTAGAGCCTACCAGAAATTCTTCTGCATTTCCAGCAAAACATCTTTTCTTAGATTTCCCTCTATCATCTCTACCCAGCAGGACCCAAATTTTGTAACTGGTTCACACTTTCGAACACCTTCTTCAAGCAAACACAAACCCTCTAGCACACAGTGCCTTGCAAGTACTCGGAGCTCCATAAATGATCCCTGAGTAGCTGGTGAGTGAGGGATACCTAGAAACCCTCCACCTCTCTTTTTCTTCTTCCCTCCTCTCCTCCCCTGACTCACTCCCTTCCCGGCACCCTGGCCTCCTTCTTCTCAAACACACCAAGTCGCATTCCCGTCCCAGAATTCCCTTTGGCTCAACTGCCCTTCCCCACAATATCCATATGGCTCCTTCCTTAAGCTCCCTCGGGCTCTTGGCATCTCACAATTTAACAGTGAGCTCTTTTCCATCCACTGAATTCATTAACGCTTCCCCACAACCAGTCCATTCCTCTGCAGCTCCCTAATTTCCTTGCCGGCTTTCTTTTTCTCCGTGGCACTGATCAACGTCTGACGTTTATCTAGTTCACTCATTTGTTTGCTTAATTGTCAGATCTTTTTCATATAGGCTCTGTGAGGGCAAACATTTCACATATGGTACCCACAGTCCCTAAGATAATGCTTGATATATAGGGGACACTCAGCAAAAATTGGTGAATGAGTGAACAAGTGAGTGACTGTTTGAACGAGAAGAAAATCCAGCGTCAGGGTGAAATAAACAAGAAATGACTAAGGTCTCTTGGTTCGAGTTTCTTGGAGAAATTCTTCTCTTCCTGGGACCTGCGATCTGTCTGCACACACAGCCAAGGAAATGCTCTTGTGAAATGAGACTTTCTTTCTTAGGTCATCAGGCTTTCCCACAAGGTATTTAAAACCCTAGGCTTGTGGCGATAAAGCCTGATGATGTAACTTCATTATAATACAGCAGTTTGATTCAGGCACCAGTGATATGCTTGAAATGTACCTACATGGTTGGGTTTGTAAAAGATTCACTGATGATACGTGAAATAACTGGTTGTCCCAATATGATAAGGCCACCAGCCCATGTGATCTAGCCTTGATAAGAAGGAAGATTACATGCAGCTGGTTCCATTAGGGAGCCCTCTTGGTGTCTTCTTACAAGAGCCTAAGGCTACAGTACAGGTAGCCTTCACTGCACCTGTTGGGGCTGGCTTTTAGAAGTGCTGGCTCTCCTTCCATTGGGTAATAAAGGACTCTGCTTTCTCAAGGGTCAATGAGCTGTTCAGCTGTTGCTCCAGCCAGCACCCAACTCTTACCTAGAATGGAAAGAAACCCATGACCCTTAACTCCCATAGAAATCCTCAACACCCCCTGTCCCCACCATCTCCACTAGGAGTCTCAGGAAAACAGATTTGTTTTATTCTGAGAGCCTATGTCTCCATGCAAAGGCTCATTCTATGAAAAGAAAAAGAATTTGCCTCAGTTTTGCTTCTGGAACTAGAAAATCAGTCTTTTGCAGAACTAGTATACAAAAGGATATAGTCACAGTGGCCATTTCCTCAGCATGACATCGACAAATATTCACTGAGAATAAGATACCAGGCTAGCTGCCATGAAGGAAGATGGATGGAATATGAACACTTCTTTTATAGATATTAAAGGGTATAGACAGGGGCACCTGGGTGGCTCAGTCAGTTGAGCGCCGGACTTTGGCTCAGGTCATGATCTCACAGTTCGTGAGTTCAAGCACCACATCAGGCTTGCTGCTGTCAGCACAGAGTCCACTTTGGACCCTCTGTCCCCCTCTCTCTGCCTCTGCCCCACTTGTTCTCTCTCTCTCTCTTTTTCTTAAAAATAAATAATCATTAAAACTGCATACTATACTTCAAAAATGCCAATAAAAATTAAAAATAAATAAAAGATATAGACTTGTTATCTGTAGCAAAGCCTTCGCTAGCATATTTGTTGTGCCCACCTGATAAACTTTGGAACCCAAGATAGGACTTGGTATTGTTGGCTGAAGTGGAAATAAGACTTTAAAATTCACAAATAGGGGCACCTGAGTGGCTCACTCAGTTAAGTGTCCGACTTCGGCAAAGGTCATGGTCTGTCAGTTCAAGCCCCGCATCTGGCTCTCTGCTGTCAGCACAGAGTCCACATCAGATCTTTTGTCCCTCTGCCTCTCTGTGTCTCCCCGGCTCACGCTTTCTCTCTCTCTCTCTTCTCTTTCAAAAATAAATAAACATTAAAAAAAATTTAAACTGACAGGCAGATAAATCCTAAGAAATCAGAATAAAACTTTATGACAAAGAGCAAGAGATGGACCCAACGCCAGGGAAAGCGGAGACAAGAGAAGGTTGGATTATGTGCAGGAGCCTGGGGGCTCACCCTCAAGTCGAGGACAGTCTGGAGACATGGGGCTGTCTCTGCACGAGGACGCAACTTGTGTTCCTCTGAGAATATATTGAGTGAGATGCCAGGTGATGTTATTTGAATTAAGCTTTATCTTCTAGAACTTTCTGAACCTCTCACCCTCTTCATTTTTCATTCTCTAACCTTGACATGGAGAGTGCCTTTTAATGGAATAAGATATTTAAGTTATGCAAAGTCATCAAGGTGATCAAGAGGCTTTGTCTTGCATGAGCTCCCCTCCGAAACTGTGCCTTTGCACAAATGCTGTTGTGCTCCTGGACGGGCCATGGCTGACCTCTTGGGACATTACCAGAATGGACCTACAACTTGAGTAGGAAATGTATGGAGTGACAGAAGAAAAAGATATCAAAGGGAAAAAAAGAGCCTCCAACTTTCATCTGAGGCAACTTATGCGCAAAGAAATGAACGCTTTATGTCACCTTCAGGTATGCTCTAGACCAGGGGTTGACAAGCTATGGCTTTTGTAAATAAAGTTTTATTAGAACACAGCCATCATCAGTTTTCATGTATTATTTATGACTGCTTTTGTGCTACAGGAATAGAGTTGAGTGGTTGTGATAGAGACCATATGGCCCACACAGCCAAATATATTTACTAACTGGTCCTTAACAGAGAAAGTTTGTTGACTCTCATGTCAATCATGAAAGAAAACTCTGCCAGCTCGTTTTGCACCTTCTGTCCAAAAAGTAAGATTACTCCAGCATTCTCCAGCATTTTCCTTACTGCCTTTCCCCCCTTTTTGAAACTGCTTGTATTTCCCCTGGCTTCTCTCCTCATTTCCATCAGACCTAGGGATGGGCCAGCTGTGGGTGACATGAAGGAGAGTCTCATCACTTTCTTTAGAAACGAAACACGGGGGGTGCCTGGGGGGCTCAGTCAGTTGAGTGTCCCACTTTGGCTCAGGTCATGATCTCACGGTCCGTGGGTTCAAGCCCCATGTCAGCCTCTGTGATGACAGCTCAGAGCCTGGAGCCTGCTTCAGATTCTCTGTCTTCCTCTCTTTCTGCCCCTCCCCTGCTCATATGTTGTCTCTCTCTCAAAAATAAATAGGCATTTAAAAAAATACATGAAACACAGTATAAACATATTTTAAGAAAAGCAGCCCTCTATGCTCGTCTATCAACACTGAGAGTTTATCTCTTTTTCCAAGAATCACACCTTGTGTGTCTCTAAAAGATAGGGGGTTTTTATCTTGAACATAAATAATTAACATTTATTGAGCTCTTACTGGATGCCCAAAGCCATTCTAAGAGCTCTACATGAAATACCTCATTGGACTGTCACGAAGGCTCTAAAGTCTCCCAGCATCACCATTCTACAGATGAGCAAACTGAGGAGAATGCCCAAGGTCAGAAACACCGACCACTTCTGAGCTACACCCTTGACCACCATATTCTACTACTTGCCTCAAAAACATGTGGAAATGAACTCAATTAAAAATCTAAACAAACAATAAATTTTCATCTGACAGTCAACATTAAAGCATCTGTCAAATGCTAATGGGGAAGGACAATATTAATTTTTTTCTGCATCAATCTGTGACTCTTCAGATAAATATCTTCTATGAAACTTTTTTAATTTTTTTAATGTTTATTATTTTGAGAAAGAGACAGAGTGTGAGCAGGGGAGGGGCAGAGAGAGAGGGAGGCACAGAATCCAAAGCAGGCTCCAGGCTCAGAGCTGTCAGCACAGAGCCCGATGCAGAGCTTGAACTCCCAGACCAAGAGACCATGACCCGAGCTGCTATGAGACTTTTTCTTTTTTTTTTTTAATTTTTTTAAATGTTTTTATTTATTTCTAGGAGAGAGAAAGAGAGATAGTGTGAGCAGGGGAGGGTCAGAGAGAGAAGGAGGCACAGACTGAAACAGGCTCCAGGCTCTGAGCTGGCAGTCAGCAAAGAGCCCGACGCGGGGCTGGAACGCACAAACCGCGAGATCATGACCTAAGCAAAAGTCGGACGCTTATCCGACTAAGCCACCCAGGCGCCCCTGCTATGAGACTTTTTAAAAAGCATAGCTTTTAGTCATTTTTATTCACTTTGGGCCTTCATTGGACTTTGACTTCTTTACTGGATTGGGAAGCATTTTGCAGTCTTTCCTGCCAAACCCAATGGATGTAAGACTCTCATAAACTAATGATTTTTTTTTTCATTATATCTGCAATACAGACAGTGAAGGAAAGCAACATACCTATGATTTTGTTTTTTTCACCTTTTACTTATCTGTGGTTGTTAAGATACTTGCAAAAACTTGGGAGGGAGCTCACAGGTTTGGCATCCCAGCATCAGGATACTTTCAATTCTTGCACTTTCCATTTGTTTTTGTTTGTTTGTTTTAATTTTTATTTAAGTAATCTCTGCACCCAATGTGGGGCTCTGAGATCAAGAGTCACATGCTCTTCCTACTGAGCCAGCCAGGCGCCCCCTATGCTTGCATTTTAAGTTCTGCTGATTCATCAGGGGCCCCCAAGCAGCAAGTCCTATGAAAAATCTGCTAACAGCATAACACATTCATGATAGTTAGATTAATGACTTTGGAAGGAACATTTTTCAGTGAGAACCAGAATCACCTCTGCTTCTGCCCCAAGCTCTCCTCCAGAGAATCCAAGGCAAAAGATTCCAGTAATTCCACCATAGAATCTTCCTCCAATTTGAAGCAGTAACAGAGGGTATAAGTACCATATAGTGGATTCTTTAATATCTATGTTTGGTTTTATAACAAATATAGTTTGAAAAAGATTTTTGCAAAGACATGAACTTGAGGCTTCCTCTCCAGCATGTAAGAAACTTGAAAGTCTTCATGCTGTCCTAACGACGGATAAAAACCTGCACACACAGAAAAACCAACAACCATGCTTTGATGTGCCGCAGAGTGAGGGCACAGGGCAGGCTGCTACCCTCCAAACTGGAGAGACAGACAGACACACACATACAGAAAACCTCCGCTTCCCAAAGCCGAAACCACCATGGGAACCAGCACTGGAGTAGGACAGTAGGAACTGTAACTGAGAACTTTCTGGAAGGTCAGTGTGGACAAACCTGGGAGATGAAACTCCCCAAGGACTCAGTCTTTGGGGACCCACACTTTTGTGAGTTTTCCTCCAGGAGCTCTACTAAGGCCTCCCAGTAATATTAGAGGAAAATGTTCTCTTGCTTCCAGCAGGGGAAGAAGAAAAGGAATCATTTTTGAGATATGTCACAGCATCTGTTCTTCTTAACAAGACCTGCCCTGTGAAGAGGTGACTTACCAGACTCTAACGCGCTGAGGTTTTATCGGAGCCTAACCTACCTAGAGGAAGGGAAATTCCCAATTCCTTCCAGTTCCAGCCTTTTATGCTGGGCAAGAGAAATACACAAGTCCAGCCCCTTCTGGCCATCCTGTCCCACCTAAAAAACAGAAGCACGAGTGACATTCACAGTCCTGAGACACAAGGTCACCAAAAGACCTAATCATAGGACTATAGTGTGCTGCTTCTCCCCGTACATCTTAACTCCATAGTACAAAAAGTCTAGTTACCACACCATTCACACAGTACATCATATATGCCTTTCAACAAAAACTTACAAAGCATATGAAAAGGCAAAAAAATGCCATTTGAAGAGATGAAACAAATATCAGATATGGCAAGAATATTGGAATCATCAGACCAGGAATTTTTAAAACCTGTGATTAACCTGCAAAGAGCTTGAGTGGGAAAAGTAAGCAGCGTGCAAAAACAAATGTGAGCAGAGAGATGGAAACTCGAAGAAAGAATCAAAAAGAAATGCTAGAAATCAAAAACACCATAACAGAAATGAAGAACATCTTTGAAGGGTTCACTGGGAGACTGAAAGAATCTCTGAGTTTATGAGTATGACAGTAGAAACTTGCAAACTGAAAAGCAAAGAGAAAAAAGGCTAGGAAAAAAAATAGAACAAAGTATCGAAGAACCCTGGAATAAAAGATGCAATATATGGGTAATGGGAATGTCAGAAGGAGAAGAGAGAGAGAGAGAAAGAGACAATATTTGAAGCAATATTTGAAGCAATAAAAACTGAGAATTTTCCCAAAGAAGGGAAGAGGAAAAAAGCGAANGGAGAGGAGGGGAAGGGAGGGGAGGAGGGGAGGGAAAGGGAAAAGGAAAAAGAAATCCTGATCATTGCTGACGCAGAAGTCTTGAAATTTCCATAGCAATGGGGCTGGTGTTGCTAAGTCCCCATTAGGCCTTGAGTCCCTGTGCTGAGGCCTGTGGGGGTCTCTCAGGGGCAGATCCAAGAATGACACAGAAGGGGCAGCTAGCTGGTGGCCGGGAGAGGCGGGGCAGAGAATCGGGATGGGGAAGGAGACAGAATGAGTACAGGAAAAGTGTACTCAGGAAAAAGCAATATTCTCTGAAAAATTGGACAGATTAGCGATTCCCTGTGATGGTCGAAGCTTTAAAGAACACAGTTACTGAAAGATTGAAGCCAAATTCTAGAAACACATTCTCAGCCCATAGAATCCTAGACATGCTGGGGTCCCCCAAAATATTTTCAAATATTAAATTGAAATACTGTTGGCTCAATTGTGTTATTTTCAGGACAACTGGCTTTATTTCACACACATTTATAAGTCTTCTTTCTCCTCAAATCACTCCCCCCCACCCCCCATGGGAGAAATAAACATCTATAATAGTGCATGGAAGTTACAACCCTCCAACTCTTTCCCATATAGATTAGATACCTTGGAATATTTACACTGGGATATCACCTACCTAGTTATCCACTTTAATAATCTAAAATACAAAATAGGGTCGCCGGGGTGGTTCAGTCGGTTAAGCATCAGACTTGGCCCAGATCATGATCTACCTGCTCGAGAGTTCAAGCCCCACATCAGGCTCTCTGCTGACAGCTCAGAATCTGGAGCCTGCTTTGGATTCTGTGTCTCCCTCACTCTCTGCCCTCTCCCTCTCTCTTTCTCTCTCTCAAAAAAAAATTTTTAAACATAATAAAATAAAATACAAAATAAAAGTTAAAAAATAAACTGAATTACAAGGTTGCTGAGAAGGGTGGAGTTTGCAAATGAAAGTAATCAAACTCATCAGTCACAAGCAGAGGGAAAGAAAACCCAGCCAATAGCTCATCAGATTAGAATTTTTTTTCTTAAGCAAAGATATCATAGGGCCACCTGCGTAGCTCAGTGGGTTAAGTGTCTGACTTCAACTCCAGTCATGATCTCACAGTTCATGAGTCGGAGCCCTGCGTCCAGCTCAGTGCTGACAGCATGCAGCCTACTTGGGATTCTCTCTCTTTCCTACTCGCGTGCACACTCTCTCTCTCAAAAATAAATAAACATTTTTTTTAAAAAGATACCATAAAACTGATAGTTAGAATGAATTTTTGTATAATAAGAGACAGCATCCTTGCTAAGGAAGCACCAATACAGAAATTCTTTTCAACCCCCTCAGGCATGTGATGATATACAGCATATCTCAAATACTTTCAGTAAATTATTTTACTTATCTGTTCACCCTTGGTTTGTGCATTTGTTCATCATGCAGAACTCCTGGGAAGTATCTATAAGCTGTGGCAGCATGGGGACAACTTCTTCCAAACTCTGGACTGCTAAAGTTTATAAAACCTACTGGAGACACATGTACGCAGGCTTAGAAACTAAATCTGAATTCCGGCTTTGAGGGATGTATGTTCCTTGGAGGATCGGCTTTGCCACAGTGCCCTACGTGGGCCGCGGGTGGGCTAATGCGCACACGAAAACGGTTGCCAGTGGGCTCATCTCTGATGAGCAGCCACTCTCCTGCAATCTGCTCGATTTCTTTGTTCACACCGCCCTCCTAAAACCGGCAGCCCAGGATCCATGCCGCAAAAAGAAAAAAAAAAAAAAAAAAAAAAACCAAAACATCAACAGANGTTGGACTCATAAAAAGTTGGATGCTTGACCTTTCTGGTTTTATAGCTGTGCACGTGCGTTTATTTGCCGACACGCGGCACCAAAGACAATTTCGCTGCGCGATGCTTCTCTGACCCCCAACCCCCGGTTGGGGAGCCCCTAGAGTGTCCAGTTCTTCCCTTAAGGCCGGGTTGGCTCTCCCGGGCACTTCTGGGCACCGAGGCCCGGAGAGGAAGAGAAGGGCGGAGGGCGCGTGCCGAGCGCACAGACACAAAACCCGGCTTGTGCCGAGGACCGAGGGCCGCAGCCCGCCGCACGGTGTGAACCGAGGAGACCCGAGGCTGCCCCTGTAACAGATGCAAGTTTCCCGTGCTCCGGTTCCGCTGGGAATGCAGGCCAGGACGCAGAAATAAATCACATGGAACTTGCTGTCATCTCTCTACCTTCCTGCTAAACCCCTCCAAACACCGCCCGCTCGACTGGCTGGAGTCGCTGTAGTTTTTAAATGAAGGCTGGAGACGCGTTGGCAGCGCTGCCTCATTTTTAGCTAATACCTTTGTGGGCTCTGCGTTCGCATCTGGCCAGTGCCATCATGCTGGGTATGATTATAATAGGCTGCTGCTCTTTCCCAAGCAGGAAGCTGGAGTCCTGTTACTGACAGCCTAAACACAGGCTTGTTCCAAACACAACAGCCCATCGCAGCCAGGGAAGGGTCTGCAGCCCGGGACTTCTCCCAAGGCATAAAAGAGAGAGAGAGAGAGAGAGAGGGAGAGAAAGAGAGAGAGAGAGAAATGTGTTAACTGTGCTAACAGTGCCAAGTAATATGCTTCGTTAAAAATTTAATCACCTACAAGTGCAAAACAAGTGCAAAGCAATCATGTTGTAATTAACACAGCAATTAACACCTCCTTTTTCGATAGCACATGCATCCTAGGAAGTGCAAGATTGCAAGTGTTTATGCGGCTGACAGGCTCGGTTCCTATAGAGAGGGGAAAAATTGCTTAAATAGAATTTTTTGGTTTTTGGCATTTGGGCTGTTATGCGTTCATGAAATCTCCGAACCAGCTGCCATTTTGGTTTTGTGCATTAAGTCGTGCTGCTGTGTGGTGCAACTAACCAGCTTCCCCACTCCGTGTTCTCTGACGTTTCTGGATTAGCATTGCCTTCCTCTTTTTTTTTTTTTTAATTTATTTCTGAGAGAGAGAGAGAGAGAGAGAGGCAGAGTGAGCAGGGGAGGGTCAGAGAGAGAGGGAAACACAGAATTCGAAACAAGCTTGCTGTCAGCACAGAGCCCAACGCGGGGCTCGAACCCACGAATGGTGAGATCATGACCTGAGCTGAAGTCGGACGCTTAAACGACTGAGCCACCCAGGCGCCCCTGCCTTCCTCTTTCCTAATGTTAAAATATGAATAAATCAGCAGAGGACCAAGTTTGCATGCAGCATGGGGCTTCCTACCAAAAAACTATCCACAAATCATGGTCTTCCTTGGACCGTTATCAGAAGGAAAATACCCAGGGGCAAGGTAAATGGCTGTTGGGGGAAAAATTGATGCTGAAAGTATTCACTCTATTGCTTCAGAAAATTTAGGTCTTGTGGATGCCACCAAGCCCGGTCACTGATGTAAAGATCTTAGGAACTAAGAGCCAGTTCTTGAAGGAGGTAGGGTAGGGAAAGAAGGTAGACACTCTCCATATGCACTACCCCATACCAACCACAAGGATGGAAAGAAGCAGAGAACACGGCACAGGAGGTGCCTGGCATTGACCGGGAAGCAGTTATTTTGGTATATCCTGACCCACTAAGCTGATTTATAGGAACCCCTGCGCTCATACATAGAGCTCTGTGGGTGAGACAGCTAGAAAGACAGAGCAAGAAGTCTTCAATACCCCACTGGACAAAGAGAATTTTATTTTAAAGAGAAATATCTTGAACTTCACAATCTGTTTCAGGTCCCCAGACAGACAAAAGTGTGAGAGAGTGGCCAGTCTATTGGAAATTCTTCCAAGGCCCCAAAGTTCATGGCATGGTTTAGAAATGACTATGAAGATGAAACCAATCTAGCAACTCTTAAACTCTAAAGGTGTTCGAAAGGAGTTTTATAAGGCACTAAAGAAAAACACAACTAATGGAACATTCAGGGATTTAAGGATTTCCGGAGCAGCATGAAGGCAGAGCAAATTAAACCTTTAGGATGAGTTTGTTTTATTCTTGTTGGCCATTGATAATGGAATGCGTGCGATTCAAGGAGCAGAGGAAATCTTTGCAGAGTGAAATCTGGGTAACAGAAAAGCAGTGGCCCAGCCTCACATTTCGGTGGCTGACTTTGTAACAATGCTGCAAAGATATGAAGAGTGAAAAGCAAGAGCCAGTAAGAACGATTATGCATTCTCTGCCAAGTGCAGGCATTCTTAGAGGCTATTCACTTTCCTGGTTTGCTATTCCGTTTTCCCAGCAATCTTTGTGTTCAAGCTCAGAAGCTGATCCTCTGGAAGGAAAGAGGGCTCAGTGAGAGAAGACACGCTTTACACACAGGACAAACTGCAACAGACATTTCGCCCTGGAAAGCTCAGTAGGAAGCAAAATAAAACCCCTATCTCAAATACAAAGAGGACAAATGTCTTATTATGCTTAGAAACCTCCAATTAAGGATAGAAAGCCAGGTGGAGTAGTCAGTTCTCATGGTCATGGTTTTTATTCATTCTTACAAAAATACATCTTTTGAGACCGATGTTCTTTAAATATTGCTATCATTTGTAAAACTGGTTGAAAATGCCTGCCAGATCAGAGCCTTACCCCAGAGACCCAGCTGATGTATTCCTACATTTGCATTTATTTCGAAGAAATATTTTGTCTCTGCTGCTAAATATTTATTTCCTCTTTTACCAATTGGGCTTAAATGATAGAAAGTTTAAAAACAAAGTCATTGTGCATCTTTGGTAATCTTATCTGACATATTTGCTAGTGTATTAACTTATTTAATAGGAGGTATCTACTTGATACACCAGGCATTGATCTAAGACCAGGCCAGGCATTCTTTACAATATAAAAGGAATTCTTTACAATATAAAAACAAACTAACAACAACTAAGAATAAGGGCGTCTGGGTGGTTCAGTCGGTTAAGCATCCAACTCTTGATTTCTGCTCAAGCCATGTTCTCCCAGTTCATGAGATCGAGTCCCAAGTCAGACTCTGAGCTGACAATGTGGACCCTACTTGGGATTCTCTCTCTCCCTCTCTCTCCACCCCTCCCTTGCTCACGCACACATGCAGGCATTCTTCTCTCTCTCTCAAAATAAACAAACCTTAAAACAACAACTAAGAATAAAGACCCAAGGCTATAAGCAAGCAACATACGGAAGTTTTTTTACAGTCATATCCCCACTGCCTTGCTCAGAGCCTAAGATGTCTTAGAAATCTGTTGAATGAATCAATCGACAAATCATCGAATGATCATCTAACGACACTCTAAGTTGACACCCCAGTAGAAGTAAGGTCAGTATACAAATATCCCTAACACAACTTCTAAATTAATGAGCACTCTAAGAAAGAGTGTTAGGAGAAGATAGAAAGAAATACCTCCATTTTAACTGCTGGAGGGGGAGGAGAGAGTTAGGATAACAGAACAATAGGTATTTCAGTTTTGCAAGAGCATGCTGTCCCTCAGTGGGAATAATGTTGGAATAATGCTGGAAAGGTAGGTGGAGACCAGAGCACGGAAGTGTTGAATGCCTGCCAAATGAAATTAAGTTCAGGAAGAGAAGCCATTAAAGGGAGATTAATCTGGCCACAGTGCATAACACTGATTACACTGGAAACTGACTGGTAGCAGGAACATCAATTAGGGAATGACTGGAATAGTCTAAGTAAAACTTGAAGTTTACCCAAAGTGGGTAAGCTGTGGATGAGATGGCAAGAAACGTGATTTTCTACTGGATGCTGTCACGTGAGAGCTGGGCCGTGTCAAGCACCACACTGAAGTCTCAACGCTTGGTGACAAGAGAGGTATGGGTTCCATTCCCAGAAATTGGAAACACAAAACCATGAGCATGTGGTGGAGATAAGATGAAGATTTGGATTTTATGTATACTTTTTTTTTGACGGATTGGCTAGACATTTGGTGGCAAATGGAAGGCCCTTAGAAATGTCAAGCGAAAGCCCAAAGAAAGAAGCCAGAGTGGAGGTAAATATTTCAGATCCTGTGCATATAATTTTAGAATCATCCATGTGCTGAAGGTATGGAATCGAATGGCAGAGAAAAGCAAAGTGAGAATAAAACCGTGAAGGCAAGACAAGTGTTGGAGGAAGAAGGGAAGTCAGGGCAGGAAGAGGGTTATTCAGAGCCATGAAGCCCAAGGAGGAAGGAATTTCCAAATGCTTATGGGGCCGAATGCCACAGAGAAGTGAACGTGATGTGAATGAGGAAGGGCCACCAGATCTGACTTCCAGGAACCGATCGGTGACCTTTGAGAATACAGTTTCAATAGACTGGTGAGGTCAGTAGAAAGATTGCAAAGGATCAAGGGTGGAGAGGGTGACAAATCAGTGGAAGCAGAGAGCACAGATATTGCTTTCAAGAAGACTGACATTTAAGGGAAGGAAAAAAATAGAGGACTATCTTAGGAAAGAACATGTCAAAGGTCAGTTTCTTTAAGACAAGGGTGCCTCAAACTGAAGGAGGGTATTTATCTAGTAAGACTCAAGATACAAGCAGGAAGGGATAATTGGTGAGGCAAATTTTCAGAGCAGACAAAAGGAAATGTGATGGTTGGAAAGACTATCTAACCCCAGACAGCCAAGTAGAATTTCTCCCTCTGAGGCAGTTAAAAATGAGGAAACATTTAGTGAAAAGAAATACTGGCATGAAAAAACTAAGAGATTTTGATGGACTCAACAGACAAAGAAATAGATTACTTTTCTCTATTCCTTCTGCTGGATACAACTAAAGACCCTGGGCATTATATATAAAACAAACATAAGACTCTGAAAGGTAGAGAAAAGAAAACAGGCAAGCTAGGGAATCTCAGAACCCAAAAAAGGATGCAGCGATTTCTGCGAGTTTTCTTTTTGCCTCACATATCCAAGATTTAGAGCTAAGAAGTCAACCTGGAAACTTCAAGAAGCACAGACAAAAACAAACAAAAACAGGAAAGGGGCAGCCTAGCGAGGCAGAAAAACTTTCAGATAATAATTTTTGTACTATTAAAAGAAAAACCCACTACGAAGGCCTGTGGCCTCACCTACACCAACACCAGCAAAAGTTCAGTGGAGATTCTAGACTTCTACCTTCTTGAGTTTGTAACAAGGTGGCCAAACACACCCACAGAGTTGGCAGGCCTCAAGGAAGGCCAAACAGGAAGCTGGAGCTTGCATCCCCCCACTAGGAGATGGTGTCAGTGGAGGCCATAAGAGGAGTAGAAATAAGGCACCTTTACACCCCGATCCACATAGGGGTGGAGGCCTAGTGGAGAACTGAAACTCCCAACCCCTTTTAGCACAAATGAGGAGCCCCCTAGACTGGTACCCCTACTCGACAGTAATGGGGATTTACTATCCCCCTTTCTACTGCCATAGAGCATCAAAAGAAGCCAGCAAAGCAGAAGGTTTAAATTAGATTCAGAATCTCATAACATAATTCTACAAAGGTCCAGATTTCAAACTCACTCATCAGACCAAGAACCAGGGAAATCTCAAACTGAATGAAAATAAGACAATCAATAAATACGAACATTGGAGCACCTAGGTGGCTCAGTCAGTTGAGCACCGGACTTTAGTTCAGGTCATGATCTCCCAGCTTGTGAGTTTGAGCTCCGCATCAGGCTCGCTGCTGTCAGTGTGGAGCCTGCTTTGGATCCTCTGTCCTCCTCTCTCTCTCTGCCCCTCCTCCACTGTCCGCTCTCTCAAAAATAAATAAGCATTTTTAAAAAATAGATACCAACACTGTGGTGACAGAAATGTTAGTTTATCTGGCAAAGACTGCAAAGCAACAATCATAAAAATGCTCTAAAAGGCAATTACAAATACACTTGGAACAAATGAAAATATACAAAATCTCAGAAAAGAAACAGAAATTCTCAGCAAATAAAAGATATAAAGAAAGTCCAAATGGAAATTTTAGAACTGAAAAATTATTATATTTCTATTTCCAAAATAGAAAACTCATTGCACAGATTCAATAACAGAAGGAAAGGGATCAAGGCAAGGATCAATCAACTGAGACAGAACAAGGGAAATTAGCCAAACTGAACAACAGAGAGACTATAAACTGGAAAAAAAATAAACAAACAGAGTCTCAGAGACCTGTGGAACCATAACCAAAGATTTAACATTTTGTGACTAAAGTCCCAGAAAGAGAGGAGAAAGAGGAGAGGACTTCAAGAAGAGGAAGAAGGGGAAGAATGAGAAGGAGGAGGAGAAGAAGAAGAAGAAGGAACAATGCCTGAAACATTTTCCAACTTTAAAAGACATACAGGTTTAAGAAGTGCAGGGGCACCTCAGTGGCTCAGTCGATTAAGTTTCCGACTTAAGCTCAGGTCATGATCTCATGGTTCGTGACTTCGGGCCCTGCATCGGGCTCTGTGCTGACAGCTCAGAGCCTGGAACCTGCTTCAGATTCTGTGTCTCCCTCCCTCTCTGCCCCTCTCCTGCTCACCTCAGTCAGTCTTTCTCTCTCAAAAATAAATACACATTAAAAGATAAAAAATTTTTAAAAAGAAGTGCAGTAAATTCACAAAATAGGATAGACTCAAAGAAATTCACACCAAGGCACATCAAAGTCAAACTTCAGAAAACTAAAGGCAAACAGATTTGAACAGAATTGAAATCATACAGCATGCAGTCATAAACAACACACTTCTGGGTAACCCATGAGTCAAAGGGGATGTCTCAAGGAAAAGTAAAAGAACATCAAACTGAGTGAAAATGAAAATAAAATATATCAAAATTTGTGGAACACAGTTAAAGAAGTGCAAAGAAGGAAATTTGTAGCACTAAATGTGTACATTAGAAAAGAAGCAAGTCTCAAGTGAATTTCTAAGCTCCTACCTCAAGAGTGTACAAAAAGAAAAAAGTAAACCCAAAACAAGAAGGAAATTCTAGAGATAAGAACAGAAATCAGTGAAACTGAAAACAAAAACAAGAGAAAAAAGGCAGCTAATTCTTTGAAAACAATAATAAATTTGACAAATTCTAGCTAGACTGACAAAGAAAAAGCAAAGAATATACAAACTACCAGTCTCAAGAATGAAACAAGGGATAGTGAACCCCACAGATGTCAAAAGTATAAGAAAAGAATACGATCAACAACTTTAAACATATAAATTTGATAACTTAGGTGAAATGGACCAATTTTTCAAAAGTACAAACTACCACAACTTACCTAATATGAAACAGATCACTCAAATTGTCTTAAAACTATTAGGGAAATTGAATTTGTAATTTAAAATTTCCCAGAGGTGCCTGGGTGGCTCAGTTAGTTGAGCATCCAACTCTTGATCTCATCTTAGTGTGTAATCTCATGGTTGTGGGATCGAGCCCCATGTCAGGCTCCATGCTGAGAGTGGAGCCTGGTTGGGATTCTCTCTCTCCCCCTCCCCCTTCCCTCTCTCTCAAAATAAATAAATAAACTTTTTTTAAAAGTTCCCAAAAAAGAAATCTAGGCCCAAATAACTTTATTGGTGAATTCTACCAGATATTTTTAAAAGAATCAGTACCTATTCTGCAAACCACTTCCAGAAAATAGAAGAGTAAGGAACACTATTCTATACCTAAACCAAAGACTATTAAAATAACAAAAAAAACTACAGGGGTGCTTGGGTGGCTCAGTCAGTTCAGCATCTGACTCTTGATTTCAGCTGAGGTCATGATCTCATGGTTAGTGAGTTCGAGCCCTGGGTCAGGCTCCATACTGACAGCACAAAGCCTGCTTAGGATTTGTCCTCTCTCCTATCTCTCTGCCCCTCCCCAACTCCCACACATGCACATGCTTTCCCCTCCCCCACCAAAATGAATAAATAAACTTCAAAAAAGCCCTACAGAACAGAAGTCCTCATTAACATAAACACAAATCTGATTAACAATATATTAACAAATAGAATTAAGGAATATTTAAAAGGTTTATATGCCATCACCAAGAGATTTCTTGCAGAGATGCAAGGCTGGTTCAATACTGAAGATCAATCAATGTAATCCAGCATATTAACCAGGTAAAGAAGAAAAACTGCTTTATCATATAAAATGATACAGAAAAAGCGGTTCCTGGTTGGCTCAGTCAGGGGAGCATGAGACTCTTGATCTTGTGATTATGAGTTCAACCCCTCTATTAGCTGTAGAGATTACTTAAGTAAATAAAGCTTTTTAAAAAGATTGATACAGAAAAGGCCTTGACAAAATTAAACACTTCTGCATGATTTTTAAAAATACTCTCAGAAAAGTAGGAATAGAGTGGAACTTCCCCAAACTGACTAAAAATGTATACAAGAAATCTACAACTAACCTTATACTTCGTGGTGAAAGACAATGCTTTCCTCCTAAGAGCTGCAACAAAGAGTGTTCACTCTCATCATTCTGATTCAGCATAGTGCTAGAAGTCCTAACCAATGCAACAAGGCAAGAAATAAAGAAATATCTGTCAAAAGGAAGAAATGAAACTAGAGAATAAAACTTGCAGAAGACATGAGAAAATCCTAAGAGGGGCATCTGGGTGGCTCAGCTGGTTGAGCGTCTGACTGGAGCTCAGGTCATTATCTCACAGTTCACGAGTTCAAGCTCCACATCAGGCTCTGTGCTGACAGCTCAGAGCCTGGAGCCTGCTTCGGATTCTGTGTGTCCTTCTCCCTCTGCCCCTCCCCCACTTGTGCTAGCTCTCTCTCTCTCTCTCTCTCTCTCTCTCTCTACTTCTATCTCTGTCTCTCTCTCAAAAATAAATAAACATTTTAAAAATTTTTAATAAAAGAAAATCCTACGAAATCTTGGGGCACTTGGGTAGCTCAGTTAGTTAAACGTCCAACTCTTGATTTCAGCTCAGGTCATGATCTCACGATTCATGAGATCAAACACTCCATCAGGCTCCACACTGACACCGCTAAGCCTGCTTGGGATTCTCTGTCTCCCTCTCTCTATGCCCCTCCTCACTCACATGCATGTGCATATGCGCGCTCTCTCTCTCTCTCCCAAAATAAAATATAAACTTATGAAAAAAGAATATCCTAAAAACTCTACAAAGATCTTATATAGTTAATAAAAGTTCAGCAAAGCCAAACAATATAAGAGAATCGTTCTGAAGGCCAGAGTCTGAAATAAAGGGAATGGCAGGGTTGATTTCTTCTGGGGCCCCTGAGAGAGATTGGTTATGTGGCTCTCCTACCTTCTAGCAGCTCCCAGCAATCCTTGTCTTGTGACAACCTAGCTTCAATCTCTTCCTCCACCTGCACATGGCCTCCCTCCGTCTGTTTCTCTATGGTTCTGTGTGTTCTCTCCTCCTATAAAAACACCAGTCACTGAATTTAGTATCACTTCATCCTAAGCCAGTATGACTTCATCTTAATTAATTACATCTACAAAGATCCTAATTTCCAAATAACATCACATTTTGATGTTTCAAGCAAACATGTTTCAGGGGGAGCACAAGAGAGACACTCTTCAGCCCCCTACAGAACTTAACCCAATTCCTATCAAAACCCCAGCAAGATTTTTTTTTATAGAGACAGATAAGATTATGCTAAAACTTACATGGCAAGGTGAAAGAACTAGAAAAGTTAAAATAAATTTGAAAAAGAGCAATGAACTTAGATGACTCATTCTACCCAAATTCAACAGTAATCAACACTATTTAGTACTGGTGGACACATGGATCAATGAGATGGAATAGAGAAGCCAGAAATCGCTCATACACATATGCTCAAGGGGTTTTTGACATGGGTATAAATGCAAACCTGTGGAGGAAAGATAGCCTTTCAACAAACAGTTCTAAAGCAGGTGATATTCATCCATAGGGGGTGGGGGGGAGAAAGCCTCAATTGAACCCTCACATCTTCTATCAAAATTAACTCAAAATGAATCATAGGCTTAAATGTAAAATGTCAAACTATAAATCTCTTAGGAAAAAATAGAAGAAAATATTCACTACCTAGAGTTAGGCAAAGAGTTCTAAGATTTGATGCAAAGAACACAGCCCATAACATAAAAAAATAATAAACTGGACTTCATCAAAATTGACAACTTTTGCTCTGTGGAAGACCCTGTCAAGTTGATTTAAAAAAAAAAAAGCTGCAGACTGAGAGAAAATATTGGCAAGCTGCATATCTGACAAAAGTCTAGTATCTAGAATAACAAAAAATTTCTTCTCAAAATTCAACATTAAAAAAACCAATTCGCCAATGAGAAACTGCAAAAAGACACACAGAGACATTTCGCCAAGCAGGATACATTCATGGAAAGATGCTCACCACCATTGATGACTAGGGAAATGCCATTTAAAACCATAATGAGGGGCGCCTGGGTGGCTCAGTCAGTTAAGCACCTGACTTCAGCTCCAGTCATGATCTCACGGTTCATGGGTTTGAGCCCCACGTTGAGTTCTGTGCTGACAGCTCAGACCCTGGAGCCTGCTTTGGATTCTGTGCCTCTTCTCTCTCTCTGCCCCTCCCCTGCTCACGCTCTGTCTCTCTATGTCTCTCAAAAATAAACAAATGTTGGGGGGAGTGGGGATGGGCATGGAGGAGGGCACTTGTGGGGATGAGCACTGGGTGTTATGTGGAAACTAATTTGACAATAAACTATTTGTAAAAATAAAAAATAAAATAAATAAACAAATGTTAAAAAATTATTTAAAAAAACAAAAATCAAAAACAAACAAAAAAATAAGAATGTGAGAAAAGAAAGGAGATGTGGCAGTAATATGAGGAGTAATTGGAAAGGTAGTACCACTGACCATTTGCTGAGCACACAATGATAGCCACCAATGAAGATCTTTCCATGAATTACCTCATCGGGTCATTTTCAAGTAAATTCCATCAATATTCCAATTTTACAGATGAAGAAACTGAGGCCTGCAGAACTGAAGTCACACAGCTGGGAAATAGCCAAGCAGGTAATACAGCCTGACTTGAGAGCTGGCGGTCATCCTGGCTACACTGTCTACCTGTTCCCAAAAACAGAAAATGACCTCATGGTAGACCATGTGGCATTGACCTTGGGGTGCCCCGTACCTTGAAAACCGAGAGAGGGAGTAACTCAGGGACACCAGGGCTGGAGCCCAGGAGCTCAGCCTTCCAAATTTAGACATCAATGGAGTGTGGGAAAAACTCAGACCCCAATTCTGACAACCTTGATTTCCGCCGTTTTTCATCACGTGATTTCCAAAAATCCATTTGAAGTCTGGTGCTATTTATGCAAGGATGGAATGAAAATGAGAACACCCTTAAAGTGTTAATTTGTTGGGCTTTGTTATGACTGTTAGTGATGGTAATTATTTAAATGATACTGGTTAATTTGTTTTATTGTTTCACATAGTTTGATTTATTTGCTATTTATCGGTTCACTTATATAATGAGTAGTGTTAGATTAATAGATTTTAGAATGTAAATTCATTTCCACTAATGTTTATGAGCTACATTTGTAGATTGGTTTAAATAAAAACACAACTCGGAATCAGGATTACAGTACATTTTTGAAGTAATAAAGTAAGGATTCAAAAATGTTCCAGGAATAGATAAGAGACTCAGACTCACAAAGCAAACTACCCACCGGAGATGGAAGGCATGGTCAAATTCTGTCACATACTAAATATGCCTCGTTTTCTTCTTGCCCGCCACCAGCCTCCCCCCCAAAAATAAAAATTATAGGAGTGCCTGGGTGGCTCAGTCGGTTTAGCATCCTATTTCAGCTCAGGTCATGATCTCACAGTTGGTGAGTTCGAACCCCGTGTAGGGTTCTGTGCTGACAGCTCAGAGCCTGGAGCCTGCTTCAGATTCTGTGTCTCCCTCTCTCTCTGTCTCTGTCTCTCTCTCTCTCTCTCAGATAAATAAATATTAAAAAATAAATAAAATAAAAATTCTAAAATAATAATCCCAGGGTCATGAATACTTATGTGGATTATGAATAATACTCAGATCTCACTGAGAAAGGCTTCCACGCTGTCCTGCTCAGAGCTGGATTTGTGGTATCCTGACAGCCCATTCTCTGAGACCAGAGCTCTGGGGAGCGCTTCCAGACCTTGCCGCTGCCCTACTGAACGAAATGCATGAGGAGGAGAGATGAGAACTGGGAACTGCTGGAGCCCCCTGTGAACTGTGTGCATGCTCAGAGCTGAGCAAGCTACTCACGCCGATCTCATCGAAGTAAACTGGGAATAAATCACTCCCACGCTTGCAAAGAATGAACCTGTTCTCAGCACCGGGGTAACACTGAGCACATCAAAAGAATCCATTGGCAACGTGAGTTGCGGTGCCCAGGATGAACAGATTCGTCTCACTCAGAAGAGCAGCAGGCATATCTGTTTACTGATCAGAGGAACAGCCCAGTCAGGAGGTATCTGCCACGGGCCTGAGTCACCAGCCCAGTTCTTAAGAAGTCCGGATGCCCTGTACGAGCCAGTTAACTCTGCGTAAAGCAATGTTGTTGGCTATGGGGCAGGCTGAAAAACAGGAAGTTTAAATAGATGGCCTAACTTCTCCAGGCATTAGTGATTGTTTTGTGTTTTGTTTATTTTTCTTTAAGATTTTATTTTATTTTTCTAAGCAATTCCTACACTCGATGTGGGCTCGAACTCACAACCCTGAGATCAAGAGTCGCAGGCTCCACCAACTAGGGGACGCTCTGATGGTTAAGGGTCCAACTTCGATTCAGGTCATGATCTCACAGTTTGTGGGTTCCAGCCCCGTTTCAGGCTTTGTGCTAACAGCTTAGAGCCTGGAGCCTGCTTCGAATTCTGTCTCTCTCTCTCTCTGACCCTCCCTTACTTATGAGAAATAAACATTAAAAAAATATGTTTAAAAAAAAAAGAGTTACAGACTCCACCAACTGTCAGCCAGGCTCCCTTGGTTTCTTTTAAATTTATTTTCAATTTTGTATTCTTTTAGATTTCTTCTGTAGGTAAATGTTTCTTAAGAAAATGGCTAGGAGAGATAAAGAAACTGCTCTGGACATGAAAACTGAGAATCATCAGAATCTGGGTTTGCCTAAGAGATGCATGTGTGCACCATTCACTTATAAAAACTATGCACAGGTTTTGAACTACGTAATGTTAAGCCCCCAAGTAAATTACTGTTTGGGCTGTAGGAGGAGGCTGAAGAGTAGACATGTAAATTTATAATTCTAGCCTTATATTAAGGACCTAAAATCTTAAGACTTCTTGCTTGTGATTGTTAGAAGCATGGGTTACAGGGGCGCCTGGGTGGCTCAGCCAGTTAAGCGCCAGAGTTCGGCTCAGGTGGTTATCTCACGGCTTGTGGGTTGAGCCCCATAGTGGGCTCTGTGCTGACAGCTCAGAGCCTGGAGCCTGCTTCTGATTCTGTGTCTCCCTCTCTCTCTGCCCCTCCCCCACTCACATTCTGTCTCTCTCTCTCTCTCTCTCTCTCTCTCAAAAATAAATAAACATTAAAAAAAATTTAGGAGCATAGCCTACCAAGGCAATACCCTCCACCCCCAGGCCATGCTCTGGATGTGCACCTCCCTCATTCTATTCATTCATCCAAAATGAGAAGAAACACTTCAAGGGGCACCTGGGGGACTCAGTTGGCTGAGCATCCAACTCTTGTTTTTGGCTCAGGGTATGATCTCCTGGTTCATGAGATCGAGCCCCACAATGGGCTCTGCACTGACAGCTCAGAACCTGGAGACTGCTTCAGATTCTGTATCTCCCTCTCTCTCTGCCCTCCCCTGAGCTTGTGTTTTCTCTCTCTCTCTCTCTCTCTCAAAAATAGATATTTTTAAAAATTAAAAAATAAAAATAAATAAAATTTTAAAAATAAATAAAAGCCTCAAAAGGATCAAACTATTTCTGAGTATCTGAACTGCATCTTCACACACAGCTCAAAACATTTAGAATAATGAAAGAATATCCAGCACCTAACAAGATAAGATTCACAATGTCATGGGTCCAGTCAGAAACCACCAGCCACGCGAAGAAGGAGGAAAGAAAAATCAATCAAAACTGACACAAAAATAATAGAGAGTATAAAATTAATAGACAAGGATATTAAACCAGTTGTTAAAACTAGCTGCTATGCATTCAAGAAGGTAAGAAAAGCAAAAGCACGCCAAAGAGAAATATGTACACTATTTAAAAGACCCAGATCAAACTTCTAGAGGTAAAAAAAAAAAAAAAGGCTGAAATAAAAATACATCGGATAATATTAAAATGAGACCAATTTTATTGTAATTAGGATTAAGGTAACAAATTCAAAATGCTTAACACCATGCCTGGCACTTCATTTGTGTCGATAATTGATAACAAATAATAAGGATTTGGGGGGTTTTTTAATCTTTTTTTTTTAGTTTTTTAAATGCTTTTATTTATTTTTAAGAGAGAGACAGAGTATGAGTGGGGGAGGGGCAGAGAGAGAGGGAGACACAGAATCTGAAGCAGGCTCCAGGCTCTGAGCTGTCAGCACAGAGCCCGATGCGGGGCTCCAATGGGTGAACCACAAGATCATGACCTGAGCTGAAGCTGGACACCTAACCGACTGAGCCACCCAGGTGCCCCAATAAGGATTTGGTTTTAAATTCAGATTGGCAGAGGGCGCCTGGGTGGCTCAGGTGGTTGAGTATCAGACTCTCGATTTTGGCTCAAGTCGTGATCCCAAGGTCATGGGATCAAGCCCTGTGTCCGGCTCCGTGCTGAATGTGGAGCCTGCTTAGGATTCTCTCTCTCTGTCTCCCTTTGCCCTTCTCCACTCTCTCTCTCTCTCTCTCTCTAAAATATAAATAAATAAACAAATGGAATTCAGATTGGCATAATAATAGCTAATATTTACTTTGTGTCCATGAGTTCTGTATTGGGCTAAGGACTGCAATGTAAATATTTCTAAGACATACCGGTAAATTTTAGATGCCAATAAATACGAGGGGTTGTTTTTCCTGTGATTACCAGGGATTGATTTCCAAACTTAATTTTGGCCTTCTGATTTATTTCTGTCTCTCTTTTTACACTGCAGTTAAAAACAGCATCAAACTGGGGCACCTGGGTGCCTCAGTCCCTTGAGTATCTGACTCTTGGTTTCAGCACAGGTCACGATCTCACCGTTTGTGAGTTAGAGTCCCAGGTTGGGCTCTGCGTTAACAGTGCGGGGCCTGCTTGAGATTATCTGTCTCTCCCTCTGTGTCTGCGGCTCCCCTGCTTGTGTTCTCTCTCTCTCTCAAAATAAATAAATAAACTTAAGAAAAAAATCATTCTTAAAAAAAAAAAAAAACCAGCATCCAACTACATGACAAGTCGAAAGCCTTACCATGGCGTATATAACAACGATGCCCAAAAGGCTATTCCACTGCAGGACATTTAAATTTCTTTAGACACTTAGGAGCATCTGGGTGGCTCAGTCGGTTAAGCGTCTGACTTTGGCTCAGGTCATGATCTCACAGTTTGTGGGTTCGAGCCCCGTGTTGGGCTCTGTGCTAACAGCTAGCTCAGAGCCTGGAACCTGCTTCAGATTCTGTATCTCCCTCTCTCTCTGACCCTCCCCTGCTCACACTATATCTCTCTCTCAGAAATAAATAAACCATTAAAAAATTTTCTTTAGACACTTAAAAAGAAGTCACATAGAGAAATAGATATTTTACATAATTCTATCTCGATCCTAATATTTTTCAAGGTTATTTATTTTGAGAGAGAGAGACATACAGCATAAGCAAGGGTGAAACAGAGAGAGAGGGAGAGAGAGAATCCCAAGCAGGCTCTATGCTCCACACCAAACCTGACTTGGGGCTCAATCTCACAGACAGCAAGGTCATGAACTGAGCTGAAACCAAGAGTCAGTCGCTCAACCAACTAAGCCACCCAAGCACCCGTACCTCTATCTTAATATTAATAACACTTATATAGCACTTTCTAGTCTACGTGTTTATTAGGAACATCCTCTCGTTTTACTCTACAACACATAAGGCCATCATTATCCACATTTAACAGAAAGGAAACTGAGGCACAGAAAGATTCATTCGTTAGCCCACATTTCCATAGCTAATCAGTATAGATCTGGAATCCAACTCTGAGCCCCCTAACAACTGTGAGCTAACCACTGTACTGTCTCACCTTCTAAATCCCCAAGGCCACCAAGCCCAGTACCCTGGCCATTTCTCCCTAACGACAGGAAAAAAATACCACAGACATTCTAGGAATCTCTCAGCATTCTGGCACCTTCATTCTGAAACTTAGACATGAATTGGTCAACATTTTCCAGCTCCTTCTGCACATTCCTAGGTTTTGTGTCCCAGCTGTTCTACTTAACAGCTACGTGACCAAAGGCAAGGCATGGAACTTCCACGTTCCTGAGTCTCCCAACTTATAAAGTGAAACTCCTAACAGCCAAACCTATCTCAGAAATGTATTCTAAAGATTTTATGAGTCAACATCTATGTAGTATTTGCAACTGTGCCTGCCTCATGGTAAGTGCCATAAGGGTTTATTATTGTTATGGTTATTCCTGCATAGAGATTCTGGGTTAAGGGATGCCAGATAGCCAGTATAACATTATTTCTGGACATGGCTGTAAGAGTATCTCTGCCAGAGAACAGTACTTCAACCAGTAGACTGAATAAAGACTATCCTCACCAAAGCGGGCAGGCATCATCCAATCTGTTGAGGGCCTCCATAGAACAAAATGGTGGAGGAAGGAAGATTCCGCTGTCTGGTGGAGCTAAGACAATCATCTTATCTTCTCCTGGCCTCAGATACCAGTGCTCCTGGTTCCTGGGATTTATACCATTGATTCCCTGGGCTCACAGGTCTTTGGGCTCTGGCTATGCTACACACACACACACACACACACACACACACACACACACTTTCCTGCTTCTCCAGCTTGTAGACAGCAGACCGTAGGACTTCCTGGCCTTCAGGATTACATGAGACAATTCCTACAATAAATATATATCTCCCATTGGTTCTGTTTCTCTGGCACTCCCTGGCAAACACACAGGTCCTCTCCATTTTCAACCCCTTTCTTAGATCTATGGAAACGGGTCCTGGGCTGAATCACTGGATTTGGCTATTCTGATGAATATTCCACTCACGACAGAAATGTACAGTTAGGGATATGCCAACAAAGGGATTTCCATGTGTTTTGTGTCAAAAGCTAACCACTCTGTTTGGGAACACCAATGGAAATTTGAGTGCCATAACTCTGCCATGCGCGCGCCACACACACACACGCACACGCACACGCATGCACAAATACACTCCAAGTGTCTGCCAGGCTAGACTGATTGCTCCCGGAAAGTGCAGTGGAATCAGTTCTGGCCCAACCACAATGCTGACTTGCTCAGTCCTCGGCAAACAGCCCCAGGGCAGGTAAAGAATACAGGGCGAATGAGGATTCTTGTCAGGACCTATCGGCATTACTATCAGGGTGAAATGTTGGAGCTGATGTGATTTCCACTCATTCCTATTTTGCTGACTTTCTCAACAGGTAGGTTGAGGGCAGTTGTAAGAGGAAAGCGGGAGCCCTTCATCCTGTGACACTTTAAGAAGGACAGTCTCAGAGACTCTTCACCCCAAGGATCACTCAGAGCCATTTAACAGATAAATAATCAGGCTTGGGCTCTCACCCAGCAGTGAATAAGGATCTTGTCAACCCAGGTCACATGCCCTGTGAACATTAATATGGGTGATCCCCGAGTCTACTGGATATAGCAAACACACGTTATTTTATGGCACAGAGTGGCAGTGACTTGCATTTGAATTTTTTCAAGTCTCTTTTCAAAGTAAAAAATGCGATTACGTTGAACAACACCCTATCAGGGCCCGCCATAATGGGACTCGACGTGCGGTTTGTGGATGGTCTTGTGGCAAGACTAAGCATATACCACCCACGCCCTGAACTGTCACTTAGGTAGATGTGTGCATGTCTTCTCACTCACTGCATGCTCTTTGCTGCCTAGTATTTCCGTCCCGCCATGCCATGTGTGATAAAGAATCCAGTTCCCGGCAATCCTCCATTACGTATTCTTGATGGAAGGTGGCAGCCAGCACCATACTGAGGGCCGAAAATACTTTCCGCAGACACACATCTTGCCCCGTTACTGGCACTTCCTTGATTTATGGTTGGCATTCGCCAGACCTCTTCTTCAAGATGCCGCGAACTGGGCACTGTTTCCCTCACCCATTGTCTTCCCATCATTTTCCCCATCGGGTCGGCATGGGAAGCATAATCAAAGCGGGAAGCGGTGCTGTCTGTTATGTTGGTTTTATTGTCCTCTGCATATACAGAGGGGTCCCTGGTGTCCCTTTCCATATCTAAGCTCAATATTTTGGGCGCAGAACTCAAATTCAGTAACACACAGTTATGGAATAAACAAGGAAATGAATCACCACAGCTTGGATGAAGACAGAGCTCTGGAGCCAAGTAACCCACAGAGTGCCCGCATTTATAAGCATGGTCGATGGTGCTGCTGATTTTATTTAAAGCTGGGGAAGGCTGGGCTCAGGCCGCAACAGGGAAAGGCCATTTCAAGGCAAATGCATGTTTTGCAGCTTAAGCTCATACCGATTGTAAGCCCAGGATTGGTGAGCCTTGTGCAAAAACCCCTACTTTCCACCCAGGCCTCATAATTCCTGACAAGATGAGATCCACCAGCCAGGGACACTTGCAAGAATTTTATGGTAGCCCCAGTTCATCAGCATTGCAGCGGGTCTCTGGGATGCCAGAGCATGAAACTGAGCTGATGGAGAAGGAGAAGGCAGCCTGGAAGGGATTACCCCTCTCCTCTGCCCAGCTATGCATAACATTCCTCCACATTGTGGAGACGCAGAAACTCTCCTGCACGCTTCGTTTCCATATCAGTGACATATCCAAGATGACCATGAGCTCCGCGCTGTCACAATATGGCATCTGCCATTTAAGACACCCATTCATCACAGCCCCTTCCTTGTTCTGTCATTTCATTGGCAGAAGTGTCATTAACTTTGCAGTGACAATTATTAGAGGGCCAAGCAAACTGTGGAAATTTGTAAACTCTTGCATGGCTAAATTAAATGCTATTTTAACTAACAGTTAATAGTGTTTACTGCTGTGTAATAGTAATTTTCATTTTTTACTGTATCTAATGACATTCTGATGACTGGAATTCTCTGTAGGGATACCAAATCATTACATTAAGGATGAGTGATTTTAGTATGCAATGACTGATCAGTATAATAATATGTAGACTAATGCTTGAGCTAGTAAATTAAATCATTTGCTCCACAGTGTTTGTCAACTAGAATAGGGATTCCATTACGCCATTAAATTATAATGTAGAGCCTGCTTAAAGTAAAATAACAAATGAGAGTCTTACATTGGTGACACATTGGTAGAACTCTTTCCTAAGAAGTAGGGGACAGACAGAAGCATTCCTACTCAGCCCAAACAGCTCATCACTTCCTGAGTAGCTGGCATGGCCATTGAACTGAATTATAGAGAAAACCCTACAGACACTTTAAAGTGTGAGTATCAGAGAGGATTTGCCTATTGGAGGGAGAAAAAGGAAATAGGACCTCAGGGAAGGTTTGGATAATCAACCATGTGAAGAATCAGGTTTTTGTGAGCATGTGAGATATAATGAAAAAACACAAATGAAAGGAGAAAGAAACAACTCTGTTTCAATCTAGTGATGGGCCATACCTGGGAGCACGATCAAATCATAACAGCCCCTTGGGGGAGACCTCTGCTTCCAGGCTACACCCGAGGACTCATCTCCCTAGACTGAAAGTCATCAAGGCTTCCCTAGCTAGACCCCACTTCACATGCGTGAGTTTCTTATTAAGTCAGCCTCTCCAAAAGCTAAAGCAAATTCAATGTCTAAGGTATGAGATCAATCAAACTCAAGAGACTGCAACCCTCAAAGGAAAAAGCCATCCAAGTTTTAGACTTCCTTTAATCTCAGTGATTCTCAATCCAGATCAGGTTTTGGAATCAATATTAAGGAAACGTCTGGAGAATAGAATTGATAGAGTAAACTACAGGAAAGAAGCAGTACTATGACCCTCTCTTTTTTTTCTCAAGTAAAGTGTGAGAATGGGGGGTAAACTTTACTTTAAAACCTCAGCATCTTTTGGAAAGGAACATTTCAGAACGAGGTCTACTCCAATCAATTCCATTTAAAATTATTTTTGAGCAACCATCATGAGTGAGGCATGATGAGAGTTCCTAGAGATGTTCATAGAGATGAGTGCTCTGAGTCTCTGTCTTGAAGAAGTCCGCAAAAGAGTAGTGAGACAAGCATGGAATCAAGAGTTACATAAGGGACCCCACAAGTGAAGTAAGGATGGCTTCCCAAAGACTACACCCTTTCTGTCCCATAGGAATTGGCCAAATGAGGGAAAGCAGAAAAGGCTTGCCACTATATCAAAGGGCCTAGAGGTTTAAGAAAATATGTGGTATTAACCAAGCTTCAAGAGAGTAAGAGGGATAATTCTTTTCTTTTAAGGTTTATTTATTTTTAAGAGAGACGGAGTGCAAATGGGAAAGGGGCAGAGAGAGAGGGAGACACAGAATCCGAGGCAGGCTCCCGGCTCTCGCCTGTCAGCACAGAGGCCAATATGGGGCTCGAACACATGAACCGTGAGATCAAGACCTGAACCAAAGTCAGATGCTTAACTGACTGAGCCACCCAGGCACCCTGGAGGGATAACTCTTGAATGTCAATGAGAGATTGGATCCTGAAGAGTTTCTTGCATAGCACACTATCGGCTTAGGCTCCATTTTGAAGGCCATGGTGTCACTGAAGAATTTAAGTCAGAGTGATATAACCGGTGATCAGATTTTTCTTCTGGAAAGGTCATTCTGATGGTGATGTAGAGATGCTCTAAAGAGAGTGGAAGGTACCAATGGAGATATCAGTACAAAAGTCATGGTGATAATTATAACAACTGATGAGCAACAGCAAGAATAAAAAGGCCAAAACATGTATTTAGAAAGATGATAAGACTATTAACCAGGATGGGGGCTGACCTAAAATAAGTACTAAATGAATTAGTACTACGTATGATACAAGGAGCCCATTCATTGGTTGCATCTATTCACTATTAAACTTTACCCTTCCGTGGCCTCTCTCTGATAAATACAAGCACCGTTTATATTGGATTATTGTGCATTTCAGTTTCTTTCCCAGGGTATTCAAAAAGAAAACTCTCAGATAACATTATTAAGTATTTTATTATAAATTAAGTTACTTTACCCAAGATGTAATCCAGAGCAAAACATTAGTCTTGAAGATTACAGTATCCATGACCGTATTGGGTGGGCACATTCTCTACCAGGGTTTGTGACATCCGTGCCCTGGAGAGTACTGATTGGTTTAGGAATGGCCTCCTGGCTCCTACGAGCTAACAAGCTCCCCTGGACACTGTCCCTACTAACAGGCGACTTGCCAAAACCACCAAGTTCTCTGTCAGGGAGTCTGAAGTAAAGACAGTGAGACAGAATTACTAAGTCCATAATGACAGGAGTGAAAAAAGTAGAGAAAGAGAAAACAGTTAAGTCACCAAAGTGGAAGGTCACCCAAGCCACGAGGAACACATACCTGCTGTGTAGAAGGAAACAGTGTTAGAGCTTTATTTCGTCCTGAACAACAAGATGTGCAGGTTGGGCACTGCACAAGACCCTCTGGCTAAGGGGACAAGCAGGAACAGAAACACGGCTTGCTCTTCACCCACCAGGCCAAGCACGTTGGCTCAGCACAGCAACTACCCCCGAAGGGTTGCCTTTTCTAAATGTTACAAAGATCCAACAGAAGACAGTCGAACTTTCTGTGATACATGGTTTGCAGAGCTGAAACATTCTCGTGCCCTGCTTTCCCCCCCAAACATCCTTATGGTAAACTGTCATTAAACAGTCTTCAGGAACACGTAGCTTTACCCTGCCCAGCCACAGATGTGTTTCGGTTTAAACTATATCACCTAGTTTTTAAACTTTCAGTGCACGTACTTTCAGGAAGAGCATTCATACCCCTGTGGCACACCCCACCCTCTCCACTCATACCCAAGTGATTTGCTCATTAGTGGGACTGCTTTGACTGAAGGCAGTTGAGTCTTCATGTTTGAGGTAACTGTGTGTGACTCTTTCCCTTGCCACCAAGAGACCCTAAAAAGCACAAGGGAGAAAGTATAAGGGAAGAAAATCTAGATGTACAAAGACAACATCATTGCAAATACCAAATAAACTACCCAATTCATTAAGTATGTATCCGCTCCCTGTGCCTGGTGAGCCATTTTACAGGGTTTGGAGGCTGCAACTATAAACAATAATTAGCCTTAGTCTGGTCTCCAGGCTGAAGCCAGAAGAATCTTTTAAAAATCTAAGTTAGATCCTGGAATTCTTCTGGGCAGAGCCTACAGAGTGAAAGTCAAAGTCTTTATGATTGTTTAGGAAGCCCTGTGTGATTTGACTCTGTCACTTACTTGACTTGGTCCCTAGAGCTCTCCTTCTTGCATACTTAGCTGTGGGGTTGAGATCAGGGTATGGATTGATGCAAAAGGTGACAAAGTGACTTGTTGTTCCCCAAATGTCTGGCATTAGGTACTTTCCACTAGCTTCTACCCCAGCCTAGAACATTCTCTTCTCTGCCATGCCTTTGTCCAAGCATCACTGCCCCTAAAAAGCCTTCCGCCACCATCCTATTTAAAAATTGCAGCTCGTGTCCGCACACTCTGACACCCTCCATCCCCAGTATCCTGCTCTGCATTTTGTTCCCATTACTACCTTCAATTGCTAACATTCTCCATCTTTGTTCATGGCTCATGGTCTGTTCCCCGCCACCACCACCCCCCCCCAATGGGATGTCAGCAACACAAGGGCAGGATTCTACACCTCTGTCACTCACTGATGAGTCCCAAGCACCCTGAAACATTGCCTGGCACCTCAGGGGCCCTTAATAAATATTTGTTGAATGGAAAAATCAGTATGCTGAAATTTGACCCTTCCCTAAATCTTCACATATGTTAGCAGAATTACGACACTGAACAATCCTAACAAGCCACCGCTATGCCCAGTCTTCAGATGAAAAAAACTAAGACACAGAGAAATTCAGAACAAGCCTATGATCACACAGCCCATACAGTGGCAGGACCCAGGGTCAAAGTCATATGCTCTTATTCCAGAGTCTGTAACTTAACTATGATAAACTGCCTGGACCTCGACAGCTTTATAGTTCAAGAGAGGCAAAATTAATACAGACCATCTTTCAGTTACTAGTTTATCTGTAAGTTCCTCAGTGGAATCCAGCCCACAACTTTTCCGGACTCTTTCGCTTGAATCAAAGACTGAAGGAATTCTGAGGGGGAAACAAGGTGGAGGAGAAAGTGAACTGATAAATGTATTTATTGGGAAGAAGAGCAGACAATATGGAATACAGTTTACCCCCAACAAAGAATGTCCGTAAAGAAAAAAATCAAGAAACATTTTAAGTACTTTGAGAGTAAGTGCATGCAATTTTTAACTCATGGCTCAGATGCGCTATTAGGTAAAATTAGAATGATTTTGAATGTCATTTACTATATATATAACTTTCATAGGAAAGTCAGTTCATGAAAGAGGCATCCATGGTTTGGTTGTACTTTTGTTCTCTCAAGAGGCTCCTCTCTATACTGCTCATTGAATTAAATATTAAATGATATGCTTTTCAAACATTACCTGGTAAAAATGTATGGAAAAAAAGATGGTTTTATTTCTTTTTTTTCTATTCTATGCATTGAGCATCTTTATTTTATCATTAATGGTTTTATTTTTAAGTACTTTCTACACCCTGTTTGGAGCCCAAACTCACAACCCTGAGATCAAGAGTCAAATACTCTACCAACTGACCCAGCCAGGCACCCCTGGATATCTTTCAATATATCAAGAACAGATTGTTCTTTTAAAAATCAAGGTATATGTTTAGCATAAAAATATACATTACGTCTAAAAAAAATCTTTTATAAATGCAAAACTGCCAAACTCAATATAGTGTTTTATAAATACATTTCCATTATTTTGATTTTATAGTGATTTAGGCTTCTGTTTCAATTAGTACCATGATTTTCAAAATATAAACCCAGTCTTCTCAAAACTGATCCAAAACACTTCCTTCGCATCCTCTGAGTCTACTGGCTGAAATGTTATAAGCACCTCTCTAGATTTGATGTGCTCTTTAAAGTATTTTCATAGCTACACTTTCTTAGCTGTGAACTATTTCCTGCTAATGACATCACAGCTCTAATATATAATGGCAGATGAGGACTTGACCAGATTACCTTAAGTAAATAAGTATGTGTAAGCAGACTACCTAGCATTGTGCTTTATTTTAGTCCTGATCTCATGGACCCACTGTTTTGAAAGGATCAACAATCGCATCAGTTGCCTGAAATAAAAGCCCTTTGCCACATGCCACCTTGCATAATGGGTCAAAGATGATCAGATTTGATTTTGGAAAGGAAGTTAAGTGACATGATGGAAAGAATTTTTAAAATGTGAACTGAGGCATTTAAAAAACTCTGGGTATTTGGGGGGATATCTGATCATCTGAAACAAGTTATTAAAATACACAATGTTTTGAAATTGGATTTAAAAGTTCTACGGGAATCCAGAAGCTAAGGATTTGAAATACGGACGGTCTTGTCATTTAGTATGAAAAAAGCAGAGGAGGGGAGCCTGGGTGGCTCGGTGGGTTATGCATCTGACTCTTGATTTCAGCTCAGGTCAGGTCTTGCAGTTTTCAACCCTGAGTCATGGAGCCTGCTTGGGATTCTCTCCCTCTTCATCTTTCTCTGCCCCTCCCCTGCTCGTGCTCTCTCTCTCTCTCAAAATAAATTTTAAAAAAGAGAGAGAGAGAAAGAAAGAAGCAGATGAGATGAGGAGAGCATTTCCTTCCCGTGCTATTTTTACTAATTTGTGTTATTGGGTGAGGAGAAATCGTTACTTAAGGGATTAGCCACTGATGTACTGTATTATTCCAGTGTTCCGAGAATTCCTTTGGAGATTAAAAACAAATCCTTGGAAAAAGGATCCAATTTTTTTAGTCCAAAATTACTTCTTGGGACACCAGTGCAAAACATCAGACATGAGCTAATCCCTTAAGAAAGGGATATTTGATAACTCAATAGCACAAATTAATTGTGAGAATGCTCAGGGAATCCAAATGCATTATGATTAATTTAATTCTTAAGAAATACATTGAATAATGTAGTTAATCCCCATAAATGTAACCTAGTGGAGGGACGGTGGGAGTTGGCGTCCTTGCCCTTCTTTGATTTTATAAGCCAATCATCAACCTGAAGTTCGAGAAGCACATTTTGCCTATACAGCTCTATGGTCTACACGTGAATATATAAAAGGCTGTGTAAATGTGTAAACGTGTTGCAAAGATACACATCATTTTCAGTGTAGAAATAGATGGAAACAGGTAAGCACTGAGGACTCCAATCCCCAATGTAACAACCTCTCCTGTAGTAGGATGATGATGATGTCCTTCTGATAAGGGAACAGGCTTACATTCCAGAGAGAAGAGCCTGTCTGGTGAACACATTTAAAGCTGGGCGCCTATATTGCCTTTCATGGACTTAATGACTCGTTTTATTTTTTCCCCAAGAGGTCCAGAGTCACAAAAGCTTTATATTTTAAGTTGCAGATTCCTCATTACAGAAGTGTTTTATGTTCTGCAGCATTTGGATTAAGCTTCTTTAGTGATATAAAAAAAAATCAGTTATCATGTCTAGTTTATGGCCTACGTGGCATGCTTCAGCGAGAGACACTTAGCAATCAGCCTGGTAGTTTGTCAACTATCTTAAATAATACCTTAGCTCCTTATACCACGTGCAGCTTCTTCTCAGACAAAGATGGTCAACGGTTTCAAGCCCTTTTGAGGAACATCATTAGCAGCCCGAAGTTCACAGTGGAGCAGTCTAGGAAGGCATGGTAGGTGAGATATGGCTCCTCTACTAAAATTAAATGCAGAGAACCAAACCTAAGAGCAAATTTTCATCAGGTCAACAGCTGAGCGTTCCAGATAAGTGACTTCGGAGGATGTGGACAATTCTGATGGCTTTTCCACCCAATAGTAACCTCCAAAGGAGTATGGACCTTTGCCTATGTACAAGCTGCATGTGGCTCAGACATGAGTTTTTCCCAGGGCAGTTGCAATGGAGCGCTAGCTGGGAAAAGCAAAGCCTGACGTTCCTGCCTTACCACCACCTCTGTCTGTGTGACCTCATGTGACCAAGGTATAGTCATTGTCCCTCCATTCATCCTCTGATGAACAGCCATTGTCCGTTCCACACAGATGTCCTGAATGACTACCCTGTGCTAAGTTCCACAAATATGTAATGCGCGGTCCTGTCCCAGTTCCAGAGGAAGTGACCATGGAGTTGAGGGGGCAATCGTGAATCACAAGAGACTAAAAAACAATACAGATTAAAATAACCACAGAAGGCAACTGCGAAGGACGACCAAGAGAGCAGATAGCTATATGACACATGAGTGGGTCAGACAAGAAGCCTTTATGCAGGAAGTGACTTGAAGGTGGGCTGGACCGAGGCAGGCAGAAAGGAGGAAAAGTTATTATTACACTTCTGTATCTGTGTGCCCACATACCACGCATGTGCATAAAGAAAGAGCCCTGCTAAACACATTTGCTTTCCCTTGTTTTCTATCCTTGTTCCCTATTTTTGTTTTCCCAAAAGGAAGAGTGAAGATAGAAACGGGATGGTCAGAGCCTGGAACAGAAAGGCGACCCACAGGGTTACAGCTCAGAACAGAAACTGTGTAAAAGGATCAAGCCCGAGGCCCGTTCCCAAAGGCAGCAGCAAGAGAACTAGAGCAAGGGTGAGCGCAGGGTCAGAAAGCTGAGCCCTTGCTTTCCTCATCCCTGTCTCCCCGGAAGGAAGCAGGAAGCACAGCAGGGATGGGGGCTGGGGGTTGACCAGCAGACTGGCAGACCACACCTCCCTGGGGGGGAAAGGGAGCAGAGTGGGGCTGGCCAGAGGAACAGAATAGACTTGGAGAGAGACCCGAACACTCCACAACAGTCCCTGCCTCTGCTGCGGGATCAAGGCTAATCATTGTTGATGTTCCTTCAACAAATAGGAAGAGCCTACCCTGTGACAAGCAAGCGGTGGTCTTCATACCCTTAGCTCTGATAAAAGAGACCCTGGCTCCGAGTAGAAAAACCACTGAAGATGGCAGATGTAGTCAAAAAAGGGCCGTGTGCCATGGCTTGCTTTGTGATTTTTAGGTGCGATTTTGCTCCCCTATACCTTCTTTATTGTCAATGGGAAAAGCAACTGGGGCTTCGCAAGCTTTCTGAGGTATTTTGAAGACAAAATAGCTAATTTCAAAAGGACTTGGGGTTCTCGAGATTTAGATTATGAATATGATCCAAATATATCAGGGGCACCGGAAAACTCGGTCATCTCTCTTCTGTATCCACAGAAAGCATACCAGTAAGTATTATAACAATGTCTAATCTTAGGATGCCTTTAGTTTACCATACAGAGGAGTCAAAGGGGATGCAAGACTCCACAAATAAACACATGTAAGATAAATAGCCTGTGCTCGTGATTTTAAGTGACTAAAGGCACAGTACTCACTCATACTCTTCCCGCTGTGACCCATGGCTTTGGCAGAGGAAAAGAAGACTCTCTACTGGAATCAGTTCGTTAATCCCCTTCCAAATAAGCAAGTCGAAAGCAAACAATAATACTTGTTAGGGAGGAGACAGCTAAACCAGAAAGTTAAACATTTTCTTAGTACTTTCTTACTAAATGAACAAAGAGGTTATAACAGAATGTACAACCTTAAAAAGAAAGGAAATTCTTATGCGTGCGACAACATGGATGAACACTGATGACATTATGCTAATGGAAAATAAGCCATTCACAAAGGACAAACATTGTACGGTTCCACTCAGAATAGTCAAATAAATTCATAAAGACAGTAAGTGGAATGGTGGTTATCAGGGGCCAGAGAAGGAGAGATGGAGAGTTAGTGTGTTACGGGTACAGAGTTTCCGGTCGGGAAGGTGAAAAGGCTTGGGAGATGGACAGTAGTGATTGCTGCACACAACGTGAATGTATTAATGCCGTCGAACCCGTACAGTTAAAAATGGTTAAAAAGTGGCTCAGTCAGTTGAGTGTCTGACTTCAGCTCAGGTCATGATCTCACAGTTCGTGAGTTCGAGCCCCGTGTTGGGCTCTCTGCTGACAGCTGGGAGCCAGGTTGCTTCAGATTTTGTGTCTCCCTCTCTCTGCCCCTCCCCTGCTTGCACTCTTTGTCTCTCCTTCTCAAAAATAAATAAACATTTTTAAAAGTTTTTTAATGGTTGCAACGATCCATTTTAGGGGTGCCTGTCTAGCTCCGTCAGTAGAGCATGCTTTCCCTGATCTCAAGGTCATGAGTTTGAGCCCCATGTTGGGTGAGAAACTACTTAGTAATAATTTTTTTTAAATCTTTAAAAGAAATGATATATATTTTATAATATGTATATTTTACCACAACTTTATAAAACAGAATGCAATAGAAATGTACAGGATTAGATGATAGGAGGTCTGGTATTTGCCTTCAAATAAGAAAGTGAGAAGGGGAGTAAGTTAAGTCAGGGGAAAATAAAGTTGCTGCCAGGTCTAATTGTTAAAGCTGAATGATAGGTACATGGAGGGTGTATATTATTTCCATTCTTTTGTTTATGCTTGACATGTTCCAATAGAAAAAAAAGCTTAAAAGAAAAAAGAAGAAAAGCCAGAATGTAGAGCATGACCACAATTTTGTTTTCTTTGAAGGATTACCTGTGTAGAAATGCACAGAGCAGTACTACATAAGTATGCATTGCTTTGGGAAAAAATGTAACATCTTTTTTTTAATGTCTATATATTTTTGAGAGAGAGACAGGGTGTGAGTGGAAGAGAGGCAGAGAGAGCAGGAGACACAGAATCCGAAGCAGGCTCCAGGCTCTGAGCTATCAGCACAGAGCCAGACAGAGGCCTCGAACTCATGAACCGTGAGATCATGACCTGAGCTGAAGTCGGGCGCTTAACCAACAGAGCCACCCAGGGGCACCCAAAAAGTGTAATATCTTTTAAAAGAAAAAGAGTTGCCCAAGTAATGGACTAACCTCTGACTGCACAGAATTCTAGTACCTTCAAAAGGAGCAGCCTAGGGGGCGCCTGGGTGGCTTAGTCGGTTAAGGGTCTGACTTTCGATTAGGTCATGATCTCACGGTTCGTGGGTTCGAGCCCCGCNAGGTTTCTAAACCCTGGAACTCACCATGCTGCTGTCCCATGTTCCTGCCCTCCTGCATTTCTACACACACACACACACACACACACACACACACACACACACACCCTTCTGTTAGTTCCCCTTCCCCAGGTTAGATTGATGAGCAGAAACTACTAAGCCCTGGGTCGACCCCTGGGAGCAAGACCAGCGACAGCAAATCAGCGGGCCTCTGCCCCAGGCCATCTCTCAGCAAAGAGCCCAGACGCTTAGTCTGGAAAAAGCCTCCTCCACCCACCCCAGGCCAGGCTCTTTAAAAGGAGCTCGAGAAGAGGCTTCAATTGTGGCTCTTTACATTATAATCAGCCCAAGGCAAAGAGCATGAAATGGTCTTGATGTGCAAATTTCACGTTTAACAATGAATATTGCGTACTCACATTTTATGTGTACACACACGCATAATTTTAAGTCTTCTGCCCTACCATTTATTGATTTCATGGTCTCCCACAAAATGACAATGTGTTGGTCATCCAAAAATTTGAACCCTATGTTTATAAAACTGTACATACACCACACCTAGGAACCACCGCTCAAAGTACCTCTGTGTGGTTATGAAGTGGAATAGAATGGGAGGGGTGAGGTACAGCCACTATTTCATGAAGAAGAGCAAAATCACAGGACATTTCTTCTGACGAGGAGGAAAATAAGACTATAGAATAAACTTGTTTGGAGGCTCCAAATGAGATCAACTCAACAGCAATAGACCCCAACTGGAAATTGACCAGGGCACCCTGGCCCCTGGGAAACATGTGACATCAGCCTGAGGGTCGTGAGTGATCCGAGTGTTTGGTGTCCAGGCTCCAGTGGGTGTTCCTGCCTGCTTGGACAGGGACCAAATGACCAAATGAGAGAGAGGAAGCTATGGGGGGGGGGGGGGGATTTTCCCCCAAAACAATGAAAAAGCATTACACGCCTTTCATTTTCCATGTCGACTCATTTTTTGCTCTTTAAGGAAGAAGGGCATGATGGACTTGTCCCCCAGCACCGTTTAATAGTGGGTCCTGATCCAGGACAAAAAATGCCAAACCTCACACATCTTTATCAGCTGAGGAAATGAGCATCAGTGCACCAGAAGGCTCTCAAAGAAGGTTCCTAGTGCCTGTGATAGCTTCTGCATCTGCTCTCTGTGGAAGTGTCCAAGACGTCTCTGCATCTTGGAAATACCCAAGAATGACTTGATGGGTGGATGAGATGGACCACTGACCTCCAAGAAATTCTAGAGAAGAGAGTGCTTGGGAGCAAATTCTTGTGTCCCAGGAGCTGACCTATTACCACAAATCTCAAATGATCCTAAACATCTTAGGAAAGCTTTTCAAATAAAAAGGAAGAGGCAGTAAACAACTATCATAGATTCCCCTCCCCGCTGCATATTCTGGTCACATTTTAACAGTTTTATTGGATTAAATACCTGCCTTAAATACCCCCCCAGGGCAATGGTTGTTATCAGTGTCCCCTATTTTATGTACGAGGCTGAGAGTAAATTTCCCAATCACTGACCACATTTCTATGATTCTGAGATCTCTCCACTGGCCGCTGCCCTCTGACACAGTAAGAAGCTGGTTTCGGTCCCAAGTCCGTTCAGACCTCCACACACTTGAGAGAAGTAGTTCGCCAAATCACTTCACCTTTCTAGGCTGAAAATTTCACATCCGTAAAATGAAGACATCGGTAACATTCAAGTTCTTCCCATATTCCCTTCCCCTTCTACAATTCCATAAATAAATATTAGATGCAACTTGGAATTCGTGAGAAGGAGAAATCTGAACCGACAATTCAGCCTACGGAGCCTATGACCTGAGCCAGGGAGTCAGTCTTTGAAATGAGAAGTATGCAAAACCACAGGGGAAGACAGAAAAAAAGTCCCTCGGACCTCACAGATCTGACCCAAGCCTTCCTTTCCTTCATTCTGTCCTGGGCCTTCTTCTAGATTCCCTGAGACCTTCCCTTTTCCTCTCCCGGCTGGTAGATCCACTTCCAGAATACCCAGACACCAAACATATATTATTCATGAGACTACCCGCCATCATTTGGCCGGCTTTTTGTTTTTGTTTTTTTTTAATAAGCTCCCTTATCATTAAACCTCTTTCATTTCAACTTCTCTGCATCCTTCCAACAACTGTATGTATAATGAGGATGCAGTAAAACGGAAGCACGTAATAAGAGCAAATGACTCCTTTTAAAAAGCTGACCTGAAGTTCTAGTGCACTAAAACCAAAATGACTGGAGTGGGGCATATTAGCCTTTACCCCTTCTATTTTGTATATCCGTGGAAACAATTAAAGCTGGGGTTTTTTTTTTTCCCCAGTGTATTATCATTTTGTCTTCCCCCTGGCCTATTCCATCACATTTCAAAGACTGTACATAATATCAACTGCAGAGTCTCTCTTGTTTCCATTCTCTTCCCTCTTTTCCTCTTAACAACTGTCATCCTTTTAAGATTAGCCAACCATGAGCCATCATTATACCCCAGCAGTGCAGTGAGGTCGGACAACAGCCACAAACAAGAAGAAAAAAAGACAGGAAAAAAGGGGGGGGGGGCGGGGGGGGGAGGCGTTTAAAGCTCCTCATAAAATTAAATCTTAGATTTCAATTCTCCCTCATATTTTATTGTCTTTTCTTTTCTTTTTCCTGTGGTAAATGGTAATTAGAGTCAATAATCTTTTGCTGAGAGAGCACCTTGTCTTCACAGTGTTTATATCATCATCATCAAAGATCTGCCTTAAGGCCCTGGCGTGTTAATAATTTAAGGTGTGCACAGCCTAGTTATAGCAGGAAGCCTAGTTATTGAGTTTGTAAACCAGTCGATGATTTATGGGAACACCTTGCATGAGTCATGCTCATTAAATAAAATACTTCAGTTTAATAAGGAACATGGGGTAAACAGTTCTTCCTGTTACCGGGGGAGTGTGCGATTGGAAATTGTTGAGTTTTGTCACCGAGTTCACCAATGTCATTTTGTCTTAATTGTGTTAGCAGGGGGGAGGGAGGGAGGGTCGTGTGTCCGTGAGCATCTGTATGTGCACGCAGTGTTAACGCTGTCCCTCCTAGAACTTTCCCCTGAGAAGCTGTATCGTGGAAGCCAAGCCCTCTGATGGAGAGAGAATGTTAAATCTCTCTCTAAAAGGCTACTAATTAAGAAACCAGAAATGCTCATGGAAATAAAATTACAGGAAAAAATCAATATACGGTTGTTAAATGTAGCCTGCATTCAAGAACCATAACCATATTTTACTGTTAAACACCACAGTTTACTCATTAGGAATTCCTAAGCAGACTGAGACAGCAAAAGCCTAACATAGTGTTCTGGTCTGTTAAAAGGAAGTGTGTACACGGGGTACGCTCTTTCTTTTTTAATGTCCCATATCTGAAGCTTTGGAAAGAAAGAGAGAGAGAGAGAAAGACAGAAAGAAAGAGAGAGAAAGAAAGAAAGAGAGAAAAAGAGAGGGAAGGAAGGAGGAAAGAAGGAAGGAAGGAAGGAAGGAAAGAAAGAAAGAAAGAAAGAAAGAAAGAAAGAAAGAAAGAAAGAAAGAAAGAAAGAAAGAAAGAGAGAAAGAAAGAAAGAAAGGAGGAAGGAAAGAAAGAAAGAAGGAAAGAAAGAAAAGAAAAAAGAGGAAAGAAAGAAAGGAAGGAAGGAAGGAAGGAAGGAAGGAAGGAAGGAAGGAAGAAAGGAAAGAAAGAAAGAAAAGAAAGAAAGGAAGGAAGAAAAGAAGATTTGAACAATTTTGTCGGACGTCGGTGCGGACCGTTTCCTGACCAGCGCCGGTCCGGTGACCACTCGTGTTTCTTTCACACCGAGTTAGTCGCTGTGAGCCTGACATTGACCCTGACGCCGGGCCTCAGCTCGTGCGGCTTTGCAGATTTCTCTTTTTTTTCTTTTTTTTTTTATGTTTTATTTATTTCTAGGAGAGAGAGAGAGAGAGAGAGACAGCGTGAGCAGGGGAGCGTCAGAGAGAGAGGGAGTCACAGACTCTGAAACAGGCTCCAGGCTCTGGAGCCCGACGCGGGGCTCGAACCTACGAACCGCAAGATCATGACCTGAGCGAAAGTCGGACGCTTAACCGACTAAGCCTCCCAGGCGCCCCTTTGCGGATTTCTCCGTACAGTGAACTCTGACGTCGGTGGTGCTGCGGCTCGCGCGATGTCTTGGGCGCGTTCCGAGAGGAAAAAACAAAAGTGGGGAAGGCGCCCTGAACTGGTGTCTCCTTCCACCCCGCTTCCAGGCCTCCCCTCCGGATCCAGGTTGTTAAGCTCCGGCGCATTCCTAAACAATACTCGAAAATGCTTCGTATTTTTGGAATCACGAAAAGAACGTCTGCGGCATTCATTTGCTCCCGCGGACACAGTCGGTGGTTTTCCTCAGCTTTCTTTCGAAAATAAACGTATCCCTTGGGGCGCCTGGGTGGCTTAGTCGGTTAAGCGTCCGACTTTCCCACTTTCGCTTAGGTCATGATCTCGCGGTTCGTGGGTTCGAGCCCCGCGTCGGGCTCTGTGCTGACTGCCAGCTCAGAGCCTGGAGCCTGTTTCGGTCTGTGACTCCCTCTCTCTCTGACCCTCCCCTGCTCACACTGTCTCTCTCTCTCTCCTAGAAATAAATAAAACATTAAAAAAGAAAAAGAAAAAGAAAAGAAAAGAAACGTATCCCGAGAAAGAGATGCCACCGGGAGGTGGGTTGATGAGTGAGTTGGTGGACTGTGTGGCTTCTGTTTTACCACAGAGAAAACGGCTAACGTGAGTTTCAAATTTCAGTGTTTCCGTCCCAAGAGCCCTACCCGGTTTGCGTCTGATGTACAGTGTAGACCACTGTGGACACTGGGGGTGTGGCTTTCCTGTTCAGAAACACCGCATGCTTATCCTTAGCTTCCTCAGCTAGCTGAGCACCTACAAGCCTGCCCTGATTTCGATCAACTTCCACGTTTTGCTTGTCTGGTGTGTAATACTATATTCCCTTTTTTAAAAAAATGTTTTAATGGTTTATTTATTTTTGAGACAGAGACAGAGCATGAGCGGGGGAGGGGCAGTGAGAGCTGGAGACACGGAATCCGAAACAGGCTCCAGGCTCTGAGCTGCCAGCACAGAACCCGACGCGGGGCTCGAACTCACGAACTGCGAGATCCTGGCCTGAGCCGAAGTCAAACGCTTAGCCGACGGAGCCACCCAGGCGCCCCATATTCCCTTTCTGATCAAAGAGAAATTTATGGAATCATGCAAAAGGATGCACAACGAACACTTCCACGGGGGAGACTTCTGAAGAGTGACCTTCCCACCCTCCACGTGTGTCCTCAGGTCTTTAGTTGACACTGCATATTGTAAATGACCCCGTTTCCCAAGTATACTCAACATTATTCCACCACAATGAGCGAGTCCAGCCAGACACATCTCTCTTCTAAGACCTACTGTATACCTCTCTGTACACAGAAATCTCATATAGGAAAGTAGTTTCCAGTAGAAACACTTTATTCAAAACATTTTAAATTCCAAGGAGCCTCGTGGGCATTTTAATAAGTCACATTTATAATACAAATCAGACTGTAAGCTTCCAGCAGGCCAAAAATAGGGATTTGTATTATTTTCCATATTATATTTAGCAGTGTCGTGTAATTAAGTTCTTACTAACTAATGATTGCGTTAACAGGACCCATGCTATTATCTCATGCCCCCAGGTTCGGTGCTGTTTCCCTTTCCTCTAATGGCATACAGCTCTGGTTTACACATAAGTTTTACAAATTCGGCTTTGATTTCAGAATTTTTTTTTTTTAAGAAAAATTAAAGAGCTGTGGGTCCATTTAAAAATGCCCCTGTGTGTGTGTGTAAGTGGGAAATCTAATAATCTCACTTTAAGGCAAGGAGACTGAGGCCATTGAGATGTTAATATACCCAGGGTCATATAATTATTGATTACTTTGGTCCTCTTGAGAGTGAAAATATAACTGTCATTCTTGGTGTTCCAAGAATACTTTTTTCCCTTCTTTCTGGACCTCAGAGCTCTCGGGCCATTCTGCTTCTCACCTGCTTAACCCTCAGTCTCCCTGGAGAAGCAGATCCCTCCGAGTGGCAAGCCCTGTCACCTCCATGGTGCCGATGACAGCTCACAAAGGGGGCAAGTGTCCACAAAGGGCTTGGGGAACAAAGCCACCTCTTACACAACCAGCCCACCTAGTAGACGGAATCCAAGGTCAGTCTCTGTTACCATCAACGCCACCGTAAGGTGAATTACGTTTTGCTCCCTGGAAAGGTCTGATTTTCTGCTCTTATGGTTCCCCGGATAAGCATCCCAACACAAGAGAAATCATGAGCATTCTGGAAAACACTTGTTTCTCCAGCTGACGCTGTTTCGCTATGAAACGTTTGACATGAGCCCTGAGCCCGCACACTCCCACAGGCCACCTGTCTTTGACGTCACTGGCGCTGGGCCTTCTCGGAGATTGGAGGCAAAGATAACATCTGCTGAGGCTGCTTTGCAAAATTCAGCTTTTCTCCCCGGGTGCCACAGATAAGATGATAAGCCAGAGACCGGCAGAGCCAATGCTCTCCCAGGGCATCCTCCTTGCTGGGCTCTTTTACCAAATCCACCTAAATCAGTCTTTAAGAAAACCAGGGGAACTGATTATTATGGTCCGTCCACCCCACCTGTCTGATAGCATCTCAGCTCCTCCCTTCAAAGACAACACAGGGCAGTCTTTTTTTTTTAATGCCTCTGTTCCCATACAGTGTGTTTTACTCACAGTGCCAAAACGTAAGCACAAATTGAAAACAGATTGTTTATCCGTGCCCAAAGATAAATATTTACTAGCTGGCAAATGTAAACCCGGTGAGAGTCGACTGGTGCAGAGAGGGACTCGTTTCTGAAGGGTGCGTCTTCTTTCTGACCTGTTTTCACTTTGCAAGGGGACACTTAGGGACACCGTGGCTGAAAAGGATCCACGGTTGCACGTGCTTTAGAGCAGCAACTACCATGCCGGGAATCCTTTCCATCATTCCGGAAGCTGAAACAGAGCTTTTCTTTCTGGAAATAAAACCTGAGATAGTCCAGGGGGGGAAAGAGTGGTGAGGAGATAAAATCTTGAGAACGCTGGGTGAAGAGTTCTCTTTTCCTCTCTTCTGGTTGCTCTCTCAGCCACCCTGAATGTATAGCTGCCTTTCGTGCCCCAGGGCCACAGCAGATTTCTTTACTGGAGATGCAATCGGCTCTAACCAATCAGTAAGAAGGGTTAATCAGCTGATCGATTGGTCCCTGAGCAGCCAGGACCTGGCTCCTCTCTGACTGGCTCTAGCCTGGCCTTGGGGCAAGAGGTTGGGAACTTTTAATTATCCGCAGCAGCTCCGGCACTGATTGAATGGTCAATGGGTTTACCACTGAGGCGGCACCGCTTGAATAATAATAGAAAACCATGTGAATGCTGGCGAGCGCAAACAGAGGGCCAGAAAAGGCGCTTGGATCCCGAGAATGCACGTTAAGACGGGTTAATTGCCTGGCAGCAACCAAATTTCAAAGGTCTGGAAGATGTTTTCTCCAAGTGCTGTGGGTGCTGGGGAGAGATCAGTGACATGGCATTTTCTCCCCGTACTCTTCACTCGGTGACCATTAATGGCTACACATTGTTGCCCCAGGACAAAGGAAAACTTGCTTACCCTGGTGGTTAAAAAATGATCACTGGAGGACATTTGTTTTTTGACATTTGCAGGCACTGTCAGGGTTTAATTGTGAACTTCCTTTAAAAGAAATAATCTTCCCCAGCTCCACTACACAGGATGTGCTGATTGGGAGGGGGGTGGGGTGGGAAGCAAGGCTACATCACGCCAAAAAATATAGGGTTCACACCCAGGGTTTGTTGTTGTTGTTTAAAGCCTTCCTCGACTTTGCGGTGTGAATATCCTTTACATTCTCCGAACAGAATAAATCACTAATCCAGTAACTCGCTGTAGTATTCTGATCTCTCCTTTCGCTGAGAAAACAGTTCATTCCTGATGTTTCCTTGCTCCCTTAAAACCAACAAGTGCCTCACAATAAAAATGATATCTGTGTTCACATCTTCCGAGGGTGGAAGCGAATGCCCCGGAAAGGGCAAAATAACCAGCCCATAACTCTATGCGCTGGCAGGGAGGTTAGCGAAAGATGTGAGCAATCGCACGGAGCTGCTGAGAAGGATACATTTGGGGTCAATTTTTTTTTTTTAAAGAAAAGAACAATCAATTTGGCACAGAGACCAGTGTTTGCGAGGGTGTCAAGTAAAAGTCAACGCGCGTCCCTTTCGAAGGTGTCAACCAGAATTTTAAGCAAAACCCTCAAATTGTTCGAGACCCGAAATGGTCTCCCTTAAGCAGATTCCACGCTAAAAAATGCGCCTTTCTCCAGTGAGCGCACATAAACATGGAGTGTCCATAAGGCTCCACAGAGTCATTACTATTTATATTACCCTACCCTGGCCGTGTGCAGTCAATTCATAATTGTCCAGTTTTTCTAATTAATCACAAAAGATTTTTGTTTTGCCTGCAGCTAGTTCTGGGGTGACTCACGATGGCAAGCCAAAGCTCATACATCAAACACAGGCCCTTTCTCACTCTGGCCTTCTGCTGGGGAATGCAGCTCAGCGCTTCCCGACCAAAGAGGCGCGCACTGGGCATGCGCAGCCCCAGGCAGGGGAGAAGCCAGAGATCTGTCCTCTACTGTGTGACTTGTTATTTTTATCTGATGCTTGCATTCTCGGGCCAAATCAGATCCAGATAGCAAAGCAAGGTTTCTAAATTCAGAGCACTGCCGCTCTGGGCTCTTTCTCTCGCTCTTCTGCCTTCCTCCTCTTCTCCTTTTATCAAATCGTCCAAGACTGCAGTATTTCCAAAAGAGAGATCTAGATACCATTTTTCATATCCTTCGGGCCTTTCAAGGGTGCCCTTACGTGGAGGCCGCAACGACAAAAGAATGCCACCAGGAAAAGAAAGAAACCCAGTTTTTGTGTTTCATCCTACCCAATCCATGTAATGACAGGGCGGCAGGAAGTATGTTTAATATGCAGTTTATCTTACTGAAAGGCGCCTGGGGGGGTTTCAGCAGGTGACCCGTTGGAGAGGTGTCTGGTGCACATAACCGCTAGGATTGCCGGGAAGGGGGCCCTTGCCACAGCTTGTGCGAGTCAGGACAGCGAGCACACCCTATGCAGATGATCGGAGGGGCTGCTGGGCAGGAGACAGGCGGAGGCTGTTTTGTGCAACCTGCGATGCACGCAAAGAATTTCAAGGTGAGATCAATCACTTTAGACCATCTCCTTTGACTGCCCTGGCATGAGGGCAGCACGATGAGAGGAGAAAGGCACCTTGCCCGGCAGCCCTAAGGAACCTTCAGGACTCCATCAGAGGCTTAGGAGACGGTAGACAGCCCCTGGCCACCGATGTTATTTGGTGATGAATGTGGCCCCTATTCTATATGCACAAATGCTGTCGATGCAGTGCGATGATAGCTAGATCCCAAGCGGCACCAGATACGCACATGTTGTCATGGAAGTCACTGTCCGCAAGGCCACGAGGCTCCCACCTGCCCCCTTGGTGAACCAGAACCAGGTGACGCTACTTCCCCTTTGGGTGTAACTGGATATCACCTCTTCCGAGAAGTCTCCCTGGCCATGTACCTCCACGTGTCCTGCTGCCTATGCTCACCGGGCTTAGATGCATCTTTCCTACACCCTGTAGAAGCTTGAATTGCCTCTAGCCTCGCATACATCACCATTTCCTGGTGACACGCGCAATTCCCCACATTGCTAGGATCACCAGAGAGAGGGGTCCGCTATATTCGTTCCCCAGCTCGTGTGTCCATGTAGGAGGGAGAGCCTTCGGAACAGAAGAGATTCACCACCAGGTGGAAAGATCATGGTCATTGTGAAGGGTGATGAAGACTAAATAGAACTTTCTACATTTATTTTCCAAGTTACTTAACTTTCCAGGGTTCCACAAACAGACCTACTCCCTCACTGGTGCCCTACTGGGCCCAGAGAGAAAGTCTCAAAAGTCTCCCAGGTCCGCCCTGAATTCTCTACATGCTGGAATCATGCTGATGGTTAGTTCATCTTAAATCTCAATAACAATACAAATAAAGAAGTCTGTTATTATCTCCTGATTAGGGGAGGCCAAACAAACCTGGATTTGTGTTTTGCCTTTTGGCTTTTTCCCTTTCAAAAACCTAGTTTGCATATACGGGGTGAGGGTTGGGCATCAAAGGGGCAGCTACTTGTTTGATCTAATTAGTCTAATTCTCAGTCTTTGCTAAGAAAACACAGAGGAAGGGGAATTCCAGATCATCCCTGGACCTCTGTAACGTAAAATCCTCTTCCAGATGGGAAGAACTAGATCTTCTTTAACATAAAGGATGCCAAATTTATAAAGAGCCTCAGGTCACTGGGCCTTTAACTGTCATAGTATTATTTCACACATTTGTATTCAGCAGGTGCCACGCACCAGCGCGCCGTGCGTACTCGCAAAGGAAAGAACTGGAAGGGCCCCTGCCCTCATTCACAAGCAACCAACACATAGGTTGCTGGTCTTCTGGGCCGACAAACCCTACACAGGCTATGACAAGTCTCGTGGGAATCATAGAAGGACCGTCAGGGGGAGCCATGGAAACTTGCACGTGAAGGTGGGGGCTGAGATGGGGGTGTCCTGCAAGACTCGCCTGCAGAAGCCCCTTTAAGCAGATTCATGAAGGACCACTCGCTAGGCGCGAAGTGATCCCGGCAGGTGGACATGAGTGAGCCGGACTCCTTTCTCAAGGTGGCGGAAGGATATTCAGAGCTGGGCCCCGAGAGTGAATGGCAGACCTGTCCCTAGAGGCTGGAGAGTCACTGGGCCACCAAATGGGGTGCCTTATACACCGTAGTCAAGACTTTCCATTTTTGTCCTAAAAACGATGAGGAAATATCAAAGAAGGGTTTCAAACAGGTGCGTGAAAGACTCCAATGTGTTGTTCCCAGGCGCTCTGGTTTTGGCTGCAGGAGAGAGGGCCGAGGTGGAAATGGGCGAGTCCGCAGTCAACCTCTGAAGAGGGGCAGGTGAGAAGTGATGGCAGCCGGGGCTGGAGCGATGCCCGTGGACTTGGAGGGAAGGATGGGTTATGAAGAGTCTGAGTGGTCAAAATGAAGGGTAAGTGAATAGTGGAAATTTCCCAGGGAGCAACCAGGATCAGTGTCTTCGGCATTTCAGGCTTTCAACTCTGCTTCACCTAGTCCCCAAAACCAACAAATCTGAGCCTTATATCATTGAGTTTAGGAAAAATAAGTTAGTGAGCAGCTAATCCCATTGCTGCTCCCTGAAACACAAGACCCAGCTAAGAACATTTTCTCATCCGCCTAACAACTCTGCTGGCACTCACTCTCTCTCCACACGTTTGGAACCAAAAAGAGACTTTATGCAGCAATCGGAACCCCTCCTTAGTCCTACCCGTGCTCACTGCGACCCAAATGCGGGACGTCTCCCCCACGTTGCCCTCTTCATTTGGGTGAAGCAGCTATCAGAGTGGGCCTGGCAAAAGGCCTTCCTCATCTCCAGACCTAAAGTTGCTCACTTGTTACAATGGAGAAAAGTGGAAATGATCCCTTTTCCGTCCCCTACAATGTGCACAGAAAAAACTGCAGGTCAGGAGGATAAACCAGAGGCCCCTGGGTGGCTGGGTGACTTGAGCATCCAACCCCTGGTTTCCACTGGGGTCATGATCTCGGGGGTCCGTGAGATGGAGCCAGAGTCAGGTTCCATGCAGACGGCCCAGAGCCTGCTTAGGGATTCTCTCTCTCCCTCTCTGCCCCTCCTCTACTCACACTCGTGCACACTTCCTCAATAAATAAATAAATAAATAAATAAATAAATAAATAGGATAATCCAAACTGAACTGCTCAGAAGACCAATGCCCTGTAACCACAGAAAATTCTTATCAGAGAGTCTATCTATGGTTCCCTCCTTTCCACCCCACCCTTAGAGACTACAGCAGTAGACATTTGAACCCAGGAGATTAGTGATAGCAGAGAATTACTGATTACAAATGGTCTTCGGTGTACAGCCACCCAGAAAGGGAATTTTTGAATCTATTTGACAATTCTAGGGATGCCTGGCTGGCTCAGTCAGTAGAGCATGCGATTCTTGATCTCCAGGTGGTGAGTTCTGGCTCCACACTGGGTGTAGAGATCACTTAAAAATAAAATCTTTAAATAAAAAAGAAAAGACAATCCTAAAACCAAAAATTGTATTATCTCTGACTAAAAGTTAGAAATCAAAAATCTCCAACAGCAAGAACATTTCATATCATAGCCAAAACTCATTTTTTTATAACCAAAAAAGTTCTAAGTACAGCTCAGCATTGTAGCAGGCTTCTGATTGCATTGTTTCACTTATTTATAATATGCTAAACAGCCAATTTCTCCCTCCCATGGAAAGGATTCAGAATTCTCAACATGAGTCTTCTTTTTTTTTGTCTAATAAAGAATAGCTACACTAGTGGCTTTTTCTCTAATGTTCACATTATAGGGGTCTTGATGCTAATAATAGGCACTCTCCCAGGTAGCTGGATAAAAGAGCAAAGCCCCTTCATACCCTTCTGAAGGAGTTTTCAAAAATAGAAGAATAGCCTCATTTTAAAAAATGAAATACCATTGGTAATGGCGGGGGGGGGGGGGGGGTGTAAG
>NW_027530974.1:8931251-8951755 GCF_008692635.1 Crocuta crocuta
GTGGAGTCTGTAAGTAAAAGATTCCTAAACACAATCCATTTCTTCCTTTATTTAACTGAAGTAGTATAATATGGAATGACAAAATTACAAATCCACAGAAGAATTTGTAAGGAGTCTTAAAGCCTATTGAAGAAAAGATTTAAACTCTAGGGAGAATATAAGTGCTCACTCATGGCTGGGACAGGAAGATAATAACAAAGGAGAATCTCCTTGGCTTCACTGTTGGGCGTTGGACCAAAAATTGAAAAAGAAGGAAGGCTAGGGAAACATTTAGGATTTAATTGGAGAGAAGTTTTCACAGGAGCAAAGGGGTGCCTCCTTTCCAGTCACTAAAAGTTTTCCTTATTTTCCTTCCATCTCTGATCTGAGTTCCAACTCTTACACAAGATCGGCTCCCAGCTTCATTGCTGCCAGTGGGAATCTGATCTGGGAAGTGACCTCCTCGGAAATCTCACTTGCCCTGGATGCAGAAAGCCCTGGAAAGCCTCAAACGTAGCTGCTGGTCTGACCCGAATACCTGAACACATGCCGATGGGGTCAAGTTAGTACTGGGCTCTGGGTTCTAGTTCTAGACGCACTCTGAAAGTAGACTTCCAAAATGAGCTGGCCATTCTTTCTCGAGCTTCCCTCAATTAACAAGAACCTAGGCTTCTTTCCTGAAGGCCCAGGATAGCAGGGTGGGAGCTGAGAGAGTCCTCGAACTGACTTCACTGCCTCCTTCGTAGTGTCCAGGGACACGGGATCCATTCTGGATCTGAAGTCATTGTGGACGCTGGGGGCACATTTGTCGCTGTGGCCTTCAGTGAAGATAAGCACAGTGTCTAAGAGGGTTGTGCTAATTAAGCAACACCATTAACCTGAACAAAAGAAGTGTCATCTTTCCATCCTCCCTCTTCTCTCCCTTTTGTGACCATTTCTGTTTTCAGTTTTTTAAGCTTATTTCTTTACTTTGAGAGAGAGAGAAAGAACACAAGCAGGTGATGGGCAGAGAGAGGAAGAGAGAGAATCCCAAGCAGGCTCCACACTGCTAGCACAGAGCCTGATGCGGAGCTCGAACCCACAAACCAAGAGATCATGATCTGAGCTGAGATCAAGAGTCAGACGTGTAACTGAGCCACCCAGACTCCCAGCGGTTTTTATTTTTTACTTCCAGATTCGTGGTCAAAGGCAAGATACTTTCATGGGGCGCCTGGGTGACTCAGTCACTTAAGCATCTGACTCTTGATTTTGGCTCAGGTCATGATTTCATAATTCATGAGCTCGAGCCCCTCATCTGGCTCTTTGCTGACAGTTGAGAGCCTGCTGGGGATTCTCTCTCTCCCTCTGTCTCTGGCCCTCCCCTGCTCACGTGCTCGCTCTCTCTCTCTCTCTCTTTCTTTCTCTCTCTTTCAAAATAAATAAATAAGCATTTATTTTTTAAAAAAAAAAGGTAAGATACTTTCATGGAGTTAAGTACTTGATCTATTTATAAATACCATCAAAATAAAAACCCAAGTCAAAAACAACTTTGAAAACTTGCTCTTCGAAAGAGTCTTTTCCTGGCAAAGAAGGACATTACCTGCAATCCACACAAAGAGGGTAGCAGCCTCTCTTCAAATGTGGTTCAAATGTGACCTCTCCTACAGCTCTGGACAATTAACTGATGAGTCAGGATAAGGCAGAAACCTGAAAATGCAAGTCACTTTAGGTCAGACCCTGTGATTTCTCATCCTTTGGCTAAGGTGACAATTACTGAGAAGGCTCTCAATCAGCGGTGTCCTGGAAGTGAGTCTCCAGATGAACCGCGCACGGCGCTATAACTGAGCGTCTGCTCCTCAGAGACTCAGAGAAGTGGACTGAGGTGGAGTTTCTGCTGATTTACAAGCATTAAATCAGATGAGGATAATGGCAAATATGCCTGTCTTTCATATAACACCATACAAACAGTATCGGATCATTCTCCAATACCTAGAGGAGTATCTCACAACACGCAGGTAATAGAAGCAGCAGGAAAGGAGGTTGAAAGTGACTTTCTGTCATCTCCGCATTAGTGCAACAGTAAGATGAATGTTGCATCTTGAAATACCTAGCATTTTTTTTGCCTGCTATTATTAACCTTGCATGCTTCTAAGCAGCACGGAGTCCTGGAGAAAAAGGTTATAACAAGTGGATATTTGAGAGCAGAGATTGCTATCCAGGGTAGGCTGAATTGGATGTGCTTCCTTTAACCTTCTTTTGTGCTTGAAATCTACTATTTTAATGCAGCCGTTCCTTCCCATGTATAAAAACTTCGCAAACCCAGAAGCTAAATGTAGCTGGGTTCGGCACAGTAGTAGATTCAAATAAAGGGCCTTGAATGATTACATGGACATTCCTCCAAGGAGGTTGGGAAGCTTCCGTCTAGAGGGCTGACTGGCTTGTCCCTGGGGTCAACTCGGAATACCATAAGGGGCTTTGTGTTTTATAGCATCTTCTCTCCCCCAATATGCGTCCTATACTCTAGTTTGCGTTTTTATCAGGCTGAAGAGGATATATTTTATCATAATGGCTTTATATCCGATGTGTACAGTCCAACACAAACAGGGTATTACCAGTTAAAGAACAGTACCTCAGGCACCATTTTATTAGAACTACTGTTTGCATCAAACAATACATCATAAGTATTTTATATTAAGCGTGGACAAATCGTTTGCCTGAGGATTAGGTGTTATGCCATTGAAATGCGATCCTTCCGTTGATTTTTTTCTGAACTGCCAAACCAAACATGGTCAAAGAAGTAACCATAAAGGCTATAACAGGACCTCTCTTATCCCACATTTCAAAGTATAAAATAAAAAATGAAGCAGAAGCGCAGGTGAGACAGCAATATACTTTGAAGCATTTCATTGACGAAAGCACATGTCTTCATGATGTCTAATCTCTGAGTTTGCTTTCATCACTGGAATGTTCCAATGCTATCATGTTCTCAAAGCGTATAAGGATGAAGAAAGCAAGCAGTGGCCAGTAGAAGCCAACCAAGACCTCTCAGGTTACCGTGAACCTGGCAGGCTCCAGAATAATCCAGCGACTCTTCTCAACTAATCCCATCCCTAGAGAGCTCACGGCGAAGGAGAAGTCCTAGTGTGTAAAACCACTGTGGCCGTTGATTTTATTACTCTCTCAGACCAGTACCATAGTCCTTGGGGTACTGTTAGTACTAGTTACTAAATAGGCATCAGGGATATTTTTATAATGTTTATTTTGGAGAGAGAGGGAGAGACAGAGCACGCGTAGGGGAGGGGCAGAGAGACAGAAGGAGACACAGACTCAGAATCAGGCTCCAGGCTCCGAGCTGTCAGCACAGAGCCCTACATGGGGCTCCAATCCACAAATCGCAAGATCGTGACCTGAGCCAAAGTTGGTAGCTCGATCGACTGAGTCACCCAGGTGCCCCGGTCTCAGGGGTGTTTTTTAACTAGACATCTGTTGTGCACTCTCTAAGATACTGTATTATGGGAGTTTTCTTACAGGCAAGGACACTTTATTTGATTAAAAAGAAACGTTTAAATGATGCATCTGATGCATCATATTCAAGTAAATATTTGCGATTTATTCCAAATTCTGCGAATGAAGATTTGCCAAGTAAAGGGAACACAACATAATACAGTGGTTACTGGGAGTTAAGAACGGAGTCAGACTTCCTGAGCTAGAATCTTTGTTCTGTCACTTGCCAGCTGTTCGATCCTGGCAATTTACTTGACATTTTTGGGCCTTGGGTTTCCTGTGAAATGGGGATAGTGGCAATGCCTGTCTCATCGGTCTCCATGAATAGCAAATGAGATCAGCAGGAGGAAGTACTCTTCCGCGTCTCCCCCTCACTTTGCATCAGCTATTGGGCTGCCTTTAGGGGCTCTGCTTCCCGTCTGCAGCGCTCTCTGTGCCTCCCCGCTCGGTTTTCCATCTGAGCAGGGGTAGGCTGTGTGAAGGAGAATCCCGATTGATCCAAGGAGGCAATACTTGGGCTGGCAGGAGCTCTTTCTGGTTAGCCGGTTACCGTAAAGTCCCAGCACACGAACTTCTCTTCTAGCCTAATGGTAACCACAGACGCTTCTCTGCGGATCCACCTGCTAAAACCATGCCACCTCTGTGAAGTGTGCCAAGCAGAAGCCTGGGACATACAATGTTGCCATCAGCGGACCCTCAGAGTCTGACAAGTGCTACCTGAAAAATAAAAAAAAAATAAATAAAACATAATTTTAAAAAGCAAAAGGAGTCGCACATTTGCTCCCTATGGAAAATAATGAAGTGTCAATTTGTTAGAAACAAATGACTCTTCAATCCAGGGGCCCTATTCACTTAAGAACGTTTTTTGGGGCGCCTGGGTGGCTTAGTCGGTTAGGCGTCCGACTTTCACTTAGGTCTTGATCTCGTGGTTCGTGGGTTCGAGCCCCGCGTCGGGCTCTGTGCTGACTGCCAGCTCAGAGCCTGGAGCCAATTTCAGAGTCTGTACCTCCCTCTCTCTCTCTGACCCTCCCCTGCTCACGCTGTCTCTCTCTCCTAGAAATAAATAAAAAATATTTTTTAAAAAAAAGTATTATGTGAGCAAGTAATTGAGCAAAGATAGCAATCCCAATCGATAATTGTTCAGGGTTACAGATAATCAAATGGGATCCTTAGGTCAATTACCGAATGTTTCCTGGGATTTTATCAATTTGCTGAACACAGCCTCTTTTTTTTTTTTAAGGGTATTTATTTTGAGAGAGAGAGAAAGAGAGAGGGCATGTGTAAGCGGGGGAGGGGCAGAGAGACAGGGAGAGAGAGAATCTCAAGCAGGCTCTGTGCAGCCAGCTCAGAGCTTGGCACGAGGCTTGACCTCATAAAATGTGACATCATGACCCGATCTGAAATCAAGAGTCAGATGCTGAACCGACTAAGAAGCCCATGCTCCCCAAGAACATGAGCTCTATCGACTGTCTAGGGCAGGCATTGCACTAGGTGGGGTTACAAAATCTGATGAAGCATGAATCGACCCCATCATTCAGTTATTCATTCATTCACTCACTCATTCATTTAACGAGCATTTATGCCAGGCGCTGTGCCAGGCACAGGGGGAACAGATGAAGTCTCTGCTTGCAAATCCTCGCTTCCGTGGGTTTCTGAAAATGCCCAACACTTTGGAAATACTCATTCAAATACTCACTGTTCAGGAAATTATAGGGAGCCTCTTTAGCAGCAACGTTCAGATCCTGTTTTTGTCGGGGGACTTAAGCAAATCACGAATCACAGTAATGAAATGTGTTCAGAACACGGACCCCCTTCACAATCTGCTGGTGACAGACTCACCTTCATGTCCATTCTGAAGCACCTGATTAAAAACATAAAGGGGAGGAGATCCTCACTTCAGATATTCTGGAAGCACTCAGAAAGAGTGCTTCTTTCACAAAAGAAGTATGTGAAAACAGAACAACTGGTTATTCTTTCCCACAGATGTGCCTAGAAACACGAAAAGCCAAATTCCAGTATCTGCGTACTTTCCTGAGCAAAGCTCGGGGAAATCAGATGGCCTGAGTGGCATAAAAGGGAGTGGTGTCAGGGATCTTCCTTCTAACGGTTAATATGGAGAAAGTTCTCGAGCACCCGGCCCCTTTCTGCTTAAATCATCAATCACCTTGTCTGTGATCCTCCGTGACTCACTTCCTCTCTTGTGCCCCATTTCAACCAAGAATGAATTAAGAGGAGTACTCCTCACTAGCTTCATGGCATTCGGGGCAGAAGAACTTGCACATATTTTCATTGACCGAAATGTGTATTGGTCTCCCAGAAGCCTTTGCTCTGTACGTATTCAAGGTCTCTACACTAAGACATACAGTAGCACTCATGTTTTTACTTTTCCATCAGATTTATACGTTTCTTTTTCTTTTTTTTAATAGTTTATTGTCAAGTTCATTTCCATATAACACCCCCACAAGTGCCCTCCTCCATGCCCATCACCCCCCTTCCCCTCCCCCCCCACCCCCATCAACCCTCAGTTTGTTNCCCAACTATTTTTCCCTCTTCTCCCCCTATACGTTTCTTTTTCTTAATGTTTAATTTTTAAGAGAGAAAGAGAGGGACAGAGCATGAGTGGGGGAAAGGCAGAGAGCAAGGGAGACACAGAATCCAAAGCAGGCTCCAGGCTCTGAGCTGTCAGCACAGGGCCTGACGAGGGGTTCAAACTCAGGAACAGCAAGATCATGACCTGAGCCGAGGTCAGACGCTTAACTGACTGAGCCACCCAGGCGCCCCTGCTTCTAAATGTAGAACTAACTCCCGGCACGTGCAGTTTTCAACATCTTTTGGCGTAGCACCTTCATAGTTTATTCGAAGAATATTTCAACCATGTTGAATGAGGTAATCCCTCTATTTGGCACTGGAAGAGAATCAGAAAATCTTTAAATAGTTGAAATTCAGTTGAATTAAGCTGAATAAAAAGTGGAAATATTACAGAGGACTTTTCCAACACAAATCTTGCGTACCACCTGCTCCACCATCTTGATTCTGTTGGTCAATGAGTTCCCTCAGTATAGCACTTGACGTTTTAATACGGAGCACATCTGCTGTTCTCGACCTCAGATTTCCCCAACTATTTTCTACAAGAGACACATTCTGATAATTAATGTTATCTACTGTTTATCTTCTCCACAGATAAGAGAATTTTCTAGTATTAATCTCCCACAAAGTTCTCCCAAATGTCACAAATCCTTTAGGAAATAGGAAGTGGATTCGTATATGTAACTCACATACACAACTCATTACGCAGAAATCTGATACACTGAAATTCACAATTATAGAATTTAGGAACTGGAAAACTAACTCAAGACACATAATCCCAAAGCTGCTTTTACATAATGTTAAAGTCAGTTCAGTCCTATATTCCAGTAAGTATGCCCTACCCTTTACTTCATTTACTAAGACAATTAGACACAACCTCTGCAGTATTTATGCATTTTCTCCAGTTTAGAGGACACACACACACCCCAACCCCAACCGCAGCTGCCTCCCCGTTCTGGGTAACCAGGCACAGAGAAGCAAAAGGAGTCGCACATTTGCTACCAATGGAAAATAATGAAGTGTCAATTTGTTAGAAACAAATGACTCTTCAATCCAGGGGCCCTATTCACTTAAGAACGTTTTTTGGGGCGCCTGGGTGGCTTAGTCGGTTAGGCGTCCGACTTTCACTTAGGTCTTNACTAGTAGGTAATTTAATGGTTTGAAATATCAAATGTGATTTTAAAGTACATATATTCAGTCTTATAATGAAACCATATAGGCTTTGATACATACAAATGGACGTTGGGGAAAAGTTTAGGCATCCGTCTGTTCTGAAAGGGGCTTGCACCTGCAATCCATCCGACACTGCGGACTTTGAAGTTTCATTCTAGCACAACTTTCAAGTTAATCACTCCCTCCTCAGCACCACTTTGGTGTTTGTATAAACTTCAACTTATGATTTTGCTGCTGTGTTTGTTTTCTTCTCTTTTTCCTCTGCTGGACTCTGAGCGGCTTGAGGGAAGCTTGGTGGCTGTTTATCTTTCTACCTCTGGAGCCTGGTGTCCAAGAAACACATGCTGAACGCTTAGCTGTAAGCCAGCTACTCTTCTCATGCTGCCCTCATTGGACCTATGCCTAGCTGCTGCTCAATACATTTTAAGCCAAACTGCAGTCATTGCTGCTCTTTTTTTTTTTTAATGTTTATTTATTTTTGAGAGAGAGAGAGAGAGAGAAAGAGAGCATGAGTAGGTGAGAGGCAGAGAGAGAGAGGGAGACACAGAATCCCAAGCAGTCTCCATGCTCTGAGCTGTCAGCACAGAGCCGGACGCAGGACTCTAACTCATGAACCGCGAGACCATGACCTGAGCAGAAGTTGGACCCTTAACCAACTGAGCCACCCCGGCGCCCCCTTGCTGCTCGATGCTATTTTATGAGTCTTCGCAACTTGATTTTACCGGCTTGTGTCTGAGTTTCTCTGTATGTTTCCCAGGTCTCGTCCTTTTGCAGGGATACATGGTGACCTGAATGCCCACAGCCAGAGGTAAGAAAAAAACAAAAACAAAAAAACGCAGAGATTTCACATAGGATCCGGGAAAGAGCGCCCTGCTGCTCCTGTGCCCAGGGACCTGTTGGAGGATGGTGTTTTGGAAGAACTTAATCTATTAGTCCCCATCACCTCTTTAGATAAACCCAGAACTGTCTCTTGAGGGCAGAACATTCTCTGCATTGGAGACTAGCCTACGTGTCGCTGGCCCCATACAGACAAGTCTAGCACTTTCCTCCCTAACCTCTGACTCACCCCTAAGGCTCAGCTGGTCTCCAGCCGGCCACGTCCTCTATTTCTTCATCTGTAAATGATAACCCTCAAAGGGAACAATGGTAATAGCCTCAGCCAACATTGTTCACTGAAACTCAGACAAGATTTAAGGCAATTGGGTTAAAAGTCTTTTGCGCCACAAAGAAATTCTTTCTTTCCCCACAGCGAAGACTTCAGGAGAAGTCTTTTAAGGCTCCATTCTCCAACTTCCCTTTTGAGAACAGTCCTTTTCGAGAACCCCAAAGAACATTCAGGAGTGCAGTTACCCCCACTCTGTGAAAGCAGCACCACAGGACGACAGCTTGAGGAAGATGGAGTTCTAATCCAAAACCTTGACTTTACATATGAATCACGTTGAGAGCGATAAAGGTTATTGGTTCACCAAAGAGCACATGACTCATTAGGTGATGAGCCAGGAGGAACGATATCATTCTTCTTAAATTATTTACGGGAACCTTTCCCACACTTCCGCTGGGGCAGCAAACTGAGATAACCCTTCTGAAAAGTAACTTAGGCAACCTCTTTCAGTAGGGTTAAATACATGCATGTAAGTTGAGCCAGAATTTCCATTTCTAGGAATTTGCCCTAAGAGAATAACCGGAAAACTGAGCTATGACTTAGCCACAGAGATATTCCCATCGGGGCAGTTGAAAGAAAAAAAAAATGGGGAGCAACGTCAATGTACAGTAACAAAGCATTGGTTAAATTAAAATGGTACCCATCCATGAAAACCTACACAAGTACTAAAAGCTACATTGTAATATATTATGTTATTAGCGTGCTGGGTGAAAAAGGGAGGCGGCAATACCATGTGTGCCTAAGATCCAAATTCCATAAAGAATCTGAAAGGATGTGAAGAATTGCCCGAGTGATATTGAGTCAGGTCAGGGAAGGTAAAGTAGATGGTGTCATAAATACATTCTCTTCAGTTTCAGTCTGCATGGCCTATATTTTTAGGGACTTTGAGAAGCTGTCACTTGACACGCTCTGGGGTTTGGGGGGTTTTTTTAGATGATTAAGTTAACCCTTCCCCCCCCACCCACTGGAAGGACATGTTGTAACAATGAATGGGAAAGGGGATAAAGCAGAGGTCAGGAATGAGGATTGGTGGAGGGAGGGAGTAGGGAGAGGGTGTAACTGAAAATAAGAATCCAGATAGAGATAAGAGTGGAATCGGGTGGAGTTCTAAAGATGAATAACAGATGTCTGATAAACTCTGACCTAGCCATCATCATGAGGAGTCACCTAAGCCATAGCAGGGACAGCTGGGATGCAGAGCTCAAAATGGAGGTTAAAAGTTCCAGGATGTTCAAGTACTTCCAGGATTTACAAGGGAGGTGAAAGTTAACAGAGTACCAAGACAGACTAATTAAGAATTTCGTTGATTAGAAAAGGCACTCATTGGGGTGCCTGGGTGGCTCGGTCGGTTAAACGACCGACCGACTTCAGCTCAGGTCATGATCTCACAGTTCATGGGTACAAGCTCTGCGTCAGGCTCTGTGCTGACAGTTCAGAGCCTGGAGCCTGCTTTGGATTCTGTGTCTCCCTCCCTCCCTTATGCTCTCGCTCTTGCTCTCGCTCTCTCTCTCTCAAAACTAAATAAACATTAAAAATTTTTTTAAAAAGAAAAAGGCATTCTCTGACAAGGATTCTGAATGTCACAGCGAGGAAGGACCATCGCAGCATTCAAAGACCGTCACAGCAATTTTATATCTCTGGGGCAATACAATTAACAAAAGGAATAATACTTAACCAGCAGGTATAGTATAACACCTGCTATCATCTTCCTTCTCCTTTTCTTATCCAGCACGTGTCATGAATAAAAAAAAAAAAAAACACAGGCTAACGGAGTCACATCCAGCCACAGATCCCGACAAATCTCCCTGAGACTGTTTCCTTGTCTGTCAACCACAGAAGATGATCATAAGAACTAAGTGAGCTAGGATGTATGGAGTGGCTAGCACATAACAGCCTTTCAGTAAATATTTGCTCTTCCTTACCCACCTCTCTGTGCCATTGGTGGGCAGTGGTGGGGAAAGAAGGTTGAATGTGGCAAAGAGAGAGAGTCAGGCCATCTAGATATCCCACCTCTCACTGGGTTTTACGGTCACCCTGGGTTTGATCCAGATATACTTCGATCTTGACTGGTTTCTTCCCTCCTGGAGAAGACTATCAAATACCATGTACTTGTACACAACTTCTTTCACTGCTGCAAATGGACCTGTTGATTTTACTTAAGGTCTTGCCTTTCAGAAAGGAGCCAGGGGATTAGTTATGTCTATAGGTAATATTTGTGATTTCCCGACACTCCCATTTTCTGATTCTAGAAAATATGCATCTCACATCAGTGACTAAAACCCAGTGATCACCCACTGTCAATCTCTCACCATTCTAAGGACCCCCTACTCACTCATCCCACAATATCCCAGAGTTAACCAAACACTGGTTCAAGGCCAGCCACACCAAGTACTGCCTACATTTTTAGCATGGCTGTCTGGCAAGGCCATTTCAGGCTGTGTTCCCAATTATCTTCTTTGAAACACTAGCCAGTATTAGAAGCAGAGGCTGAGAGATTTCCAGCTTAGAAGAAGACTGCATCAAAAGAGTCTGCTAGGAAAGTATCCTACTCTATTTTCTATATTCTGACTGCTAGAAAGTTCTTCCTTCTCATGAATTGAGATCTGTTCGCCCATATCTTACATCTGTTGAGTTCAGTTCCACTCTTGAGTCATGTAAAACAAGCTTAAAATTCCTTCTTTTCTTTCATATGCTCCATAGTTAATAACAGATGCACAATAAGTGAGATTATTACTCATTTTCATAGACTGTAACCTCTAACAGAAGTATATTCTACAAGCAAAAGAAAAAATTGCGACAATAAAATGGCTATTACCAGCTTAGAAAATTTCTCTATCCAAAATATCCCCAAGATAATTTCTGGAAAGCAAGTCAGAGTGGAAAAAGAAATAATGGCCAATATCAAAAGCAAAATAAAGACAAACACAGGGAACTTCATTGCCTGGGTTTCCCTCTTTTCTATATTCAGACATATTTGCACTCAAAAAAATCTTATCAGACAGATAAATGGTAGGCTATGCGGCCATTATTCAAAAGCAAGGGACACATGGGCGGCTCAGTCAGTTGAGCATCAGACTTTGGCTCAGGTCATGATCTCTCTGCTGGCCTCATGGGTTCAAGCCCCATGTTGGCCTCTGTGCTGACAGCTCAAAGCCTGGAGCCTGCTTCGGATTCTCTGTCTCCACCTCTCTCTGCCTTCCCTCCTCTCGCATCCTGACTCTCTCTCTCTCTCTCTCAAAAAATAAACATTTTTTTAATTTTAAATATTAAAAAAAGAGCAATGCTGATTCTTTATGTAGAAAAAAGACAGCAATCCTTCAATTAAACAAAGAAAAAGAAAAGAAAAAAAGAAAGAGACAACCGTCAGACACCTTTCCAAGTAGTGGAGCTTTAGCCCACAGAATGTACCCCCGAGATATGTATTTTATAATTTCATTACTGTTATTACCAACATTAATATTTTTATATGTACAGTAATTGATATTTCCCAATCCCTTTCATCGCCAACACCTCATCAGATGGATCATCAGACAGAGAAATTAAAGCAGGTATTATTAACACCATATTTCAGATTAGACCCCGGAGGCCTAGCAAAATTGGGTAACACACCTAACATAAGAGCTTAGAAAATTCATTGCTACTCTCCATGGAATCAGTGTGGCATTGCGTTTCTTTCGCTTTTATTGAGATGTGAGTGACACACAGCACTGCCTAAGTTTAAGGTGACTTGACTTACATGTATCACATAATGATCACCACAGTATGTTTAGTTAATATCCATCTTCTCCTGTCGACAGAAAATAGAAAACAATATTTTTTTCCTTGTGATGAGAACTCAGAGTTTACTATCTTAAGAACTTTCCCGTTGGGGCACCTGGGTGGCTCAGTTGGTTAAGCATCCGACTCTTGATCTCAGCTTAGGTCATGATCTCACGGGGTTTGAGCCCCCGGGTCTCACTGTCAGTGCAGAGCCTGCCTGGGATTCTCTCTCTGTCTCCCTCTCTCCCTGCCCCTCCCATGCTCACTCTCTTAAAATAAATAAATAAACTTAAAAAAAAAAAACTTTCCTGTATATTATGCAACAGTGTTAGCTGTAGGCATCATGTTGCCCATTATTTCCCTAGTGCTTATGCATCTTATAACTGGAAGTTGGTACTTTTTGACCACCCTCCTCCAATTCCCCTGTCCCTCTATCCCCTACCTCTGGTAACCAAAGCTCTGCTCTCTTTTTCTGTGAGTTTGGGTCTTATTTTTGTTTTTGCTTTAGATTCCATATATAAGTAAGATGACACAGTATTTGTCTTTCTCTGACTTATTTCACTCAGTGTAACACCCTCAAGGTCCATCCATGTTGTCAAAAATGGAACGCTGTCCTTTTTTCATGGCTGAATACCATTTCTTGTGCGAATCTATATCAACTTTTATCCATTCATCCATCAATGGATACTTAGGTTGGTTCCATGTCTTGGCTAGTGTTAATCATGCTGCTACGAACATGACGTGCAGATTATCCCTTTGACATAGTGTTTTCATTTCCTTCAGCTACATCTCCAGAAGTGGAATTGCTGGATCTCCATGTGGTTTTATTTTAAAACCTAAATTAGTAGATTCCATGAAGAAGGGAACTCATTTCAAAATTCTCCAGGTGGACTACACTGTGCCCCCCCAGCCAAAGTCTTACGCTCAAATCCTAACCACCGATACCACAGGATGTGACTTTATTTGGCAGTAATGTCGTTGAAGAGGAAACTAAGGTTCAGTTAGGTCATCGGGATATGGATCCTAAACCAATCTGACTGGTGTCCATATAGGAGGAGGAGATTAGGACACAGACATACACAGAGGGAAGACCACGTGGGGACAAGGGGAGAAGGTGGCCATTTACAAGCCAAGAAGCACCTTGATTCGAAGTTCTGTACTGTGACAATTGTCATTGGCAGGTTCTGTTAGTTACAGCATCACCAGCCAGTGCTCCGAAGCTCTGTGAATTTTTTGGTTGTGATCTAGGGGTCACAAAAGGATAGAAAGTCAGTGGCACTTGTCTGTCTCCCATGATCCCCACAGCAGTCCGTACAACAGGGTGAGGGCACACCCATGACTTCTAACTTCACCCCATGCCCCTAGAATGTGTCTTCACCTACAAGCTGAAGGCCACGGTCTCATTGAGACACCAGGATAACTTCTTACAGGGAAGCCCAAGCCCTAAAACAAGTCCATCAACGCAACTCCGTGTAATGGACGGAGTGACAGAAAGGTGGAACATCTCAATTCTATCATTTCTCAAATAAAGTGATCACACACCAAACCGGGATATATGGCAGCAGAATCAGCTATAGATCTCTCAAGTCACATCATTTAAGAGGGCCCTTCCGTATCCTAGCATTCAAAAGACTATACTTTTACGGACCATTTCTACAGTTTGTAGCCTAGCATTCAAGCACATCATCAACATCCAAACCAATGGTTCACTTCCAAAACCCAACTGCAGACAGAGATGTTTCATTTGGACTAACAAGAATACTGGATATTTCTCACCAGTTGGACTTTACGCCAAGGAATAAAAAGACCTTGGGGACGCCTGGGTGGCTCAGTCGGTTAAGCATCTGACTTCGGCTCAGGTCACGATCTCACGGTTCATGGGTTCGAGCCCCGAGTCGGGCTCTGTGCTGACAGCTCGCTCAGAGCCTGGAGCCTGTTTCAGATTCTGTATATCCCTCTCTCTCTGACCCTCCCCTGCTCACACTGTCTCTCTCTCTCTCAGAAATAATTAAAACATTAAAAATTTAAAAAAAAGACCTTGAGCCCTTCTACTACTTGGTGTCCACCATATTTCTCTACGTCATAACTAAATAGCTGGGCTTACACTCACACTTTCTACATTGAATTATTTCCCGAAATGGATTTAATCATTGATAGAATTTTCTCACATTATGTAAAACAATGACTCCACCTGGCTGGCTTACCTGTGAACAGTTATAAATGTGCACTGTAAGTAATGGGCTTTCCTTGAAGAAGGCACACATGCTGTTCTAGAGCCTCTTTGAATCATTAGCACAAAGTCCCCAACAAACATACACATCTGGTAAGGACACAGCTGTGCTGGAGCCAAACACATGGTCACTTCCTGGTAACTGTCCTTTAAGCACCAAATCTTAAACAGTCCCGGGTAACCACAACTGCGACGTCTGCGTATTTCCTTCTACTTAGATCTGACCATCACACTTACAGCTTAGCCTTTTAAGATAATTAATTTAAATATGGAAAGAAACATGCAAGACATAGATCCTGGGCTACCTGGGATGTATGGTCCTAACCAATCATGGGACAAACACAAGAGATTATTATTCCATCCAGCCCGGATGCTTCCTTGACATTATCATTCTGAAATTATTCCAGGTTTTTCCAAATGTGGTAGATACAACACATTCAAACTCACGTCCTCCAAGGAAACTTTTTTCTAGGGCCTTCCCCACTCCCCGACTATTTTTCCTGGAGACCTTTGAAAGGAACATCTTCAAGGAATCAACGAGTATTTACTGAACCCCTGCAGTTGCGATGGCCAAACGTCCTGCTTTTCAGGGGCGTACATCTAAGTGTAAAAAATATTCACATTTGAAATTTGGGGGAATGCTTAAGTCTTGTGTGATGAAGTTCCTCTGTAATATGGAGCATGTGTCTCCATGACGGTCCAGGTACACATCTGCATTTGCTCACGCTCCTGTTCCCCGTGCTTCTAACGATGCTTAGTCCCTGATCATTATTCATGAATACATTTGAATAAAATGTATAATAAGGTGTAACAGGAGTTGAGGGAAAGGGGACCCCAATTAAGGGCAGAGTTAGAGGGATGATTTCGTGGAGGAAATGAACCGAGGCTTAGAAATTCAGAAGTCTTTTCATGTGGCGGCATGTACAAAGGGAAAGATGAACAAGATACAAGAGCAAAAGTGCACAGTTCTTAGACCACACATCACCCCAAGTCTGTTTATGCCACCAAATTTTGTCACTGTCCATCAGCCCCCTAAGGTGTTCCTTCCCCTCCCTCCCCCTTCTTACAGTCCATGATCCATCCAGATTTTCTCCCCCTTGCACACGCCGCCAACCCCCTTCTGTCTCTCCCTCCCTTGCAGAACACACTTGGCAAAACTCCCAAACCTGGTTACAACCAAGCCTCCATCTGCTTAGCATCTGTCCTCCAGCTGAACGTGACCGGAAGAAAGAACACAACTGCACAAACAGGTTTCATTTCAAATGTAGTTTCTATTTTAACTTTGTGAACAAACATCTCAAGTTGCTTTCCAAAACTTCCTAACAACACTAGATGTCCCGTTGAATCAGGTTCTGATCCTCCCAAATGACTGTTTCACACCTTTTCCTCTCTTCCCAAGGTTCTCAATGACCCACATCGTTCTTTGATGACACTGCTTTATTTATTAGAAAAAATAAAAACAATAAGCATAGATGAACTTGCTTTCCCACAGCCCAATTCTGCCAGCCTATCAGTATTCATCTCTTTTCCCTACTTCCTACATTTTAAGGTTAACTGTTTACTTACTCTCTTCAACCCACTCCGCTTGCCTACTTAAGAGATTAGCAACTCCTATTATCTCCTTTTTCTTCTGATTCATCAACTTTTCCCTCTTTTGCACCACTTTCATCTAAGTATTCTATTTATTGTTCATAGCAGCACTCTCAACAATAGCTAAAACATGGAAAGAGCCTAAGTGTCCATCAGTGGACNTTTCTTAAAAATAAATAAATAAATGATTTTAAAAAATTTAAAAATAGCTCCCTCTTTAAAAATCCATGCTTGGCCCCACCTTCTCATAGTTTCTTCCCTTTCACAGCAGAATTTGAATGATCCATGCTTGGTGTCCTCATTTCTTTGCATCTTCTCTTTAACCATTTCATTCAGAATTTCATCCCTGCCATTTAACTATAACTGTTCTTGTTATGATCATGATGTCAGATCTCACAGCTGGTCTTCTGTCTTCATTTCACCAGATGACTCAACAGGATTTGGCACAACTGACGACCTGTTCTTTCTTGAAATATTATAATTTGGGAGACACCATATCCTTCTGGCTCTCCTCTTATTTCATTGACTATTTCTTTTCAGTCTTCCTTACTGGCTCCTCATCCTCATACTGCCCTTTAAATATTTATATGCCCCTGAGCTCAGTCCCAGCCTCAAGGTGAGCACCTCCCTCTCCAGGTGACCTCTTCCTAATCCATGGCTTTAAATACCATCTACTAATTGGTGATTCCCAAAGTGTATCTCCAGCTCTGATCATTCTCTTAAATTCCAGACTACTTTATCTGTCTATCTGATACTCAATGTCTTCACTTAAACTTATCAAAACAGAGCTATTAATTTCCCATTCTAAAGCACCTCTTCTCTTAATTTCCCCAGCTCAGAAAATGACCCCACAAATCTCAAACCTAGGAGTCATTCAGGACACCTCTTTTTCCTTCCTACTGCATATCTGCATTATCAAGTCTTTTGTCAATCCCTTAGAACATGTACTAAGTCCTGTCACCTTTCACTACTTCCACTGCCATACTTAAGGCCACCATCAGCTGTCACTTCTACTCTATGATAGCCAAGTAGTTGGTGTTCCTATATCCCTCTGTCTCCTCAACAAAGTATGTTCTGCAGAAAAGACTGAGTAATTTTTTTAAACTATAGTTCAAATCACCTTGCTCCCCTGCTCAGCTCTTTCCCATGGCTTCCCATCACACTCAGAATTCAAGGTCCTTATTATAGCCTGCAAGTCCATAGTAATCCACTGGCTTCTTCTCCTCATTCTATTCTTCTTCCCCTAGATCTCTCCTCTCCAGCCACACTGACCTTCTTGCTCTTCCTTGGCCAAGCCTCAGTCTCTTCCACTTCTTCCTGCAATGCTCTCCGCCCAGATCATGACTTGAATGCCCTCCAACCCAATGTAGATCTCCGCTTTGATGTTACTCTTCAGAGTGATCTTCCTGTCCACCCCATCACCTTGCAAGCCTAACCTGCCTTCTTTGCTTCCAAGCATTCATCACTGTATGAAACTATATATACATATATATTATTTTCATATGATTACATATAATATACATGAATTTATTTACTCAGTATTTATCTTCCTTTCTGGAATATACACTTTTTAAATTTTTTTAATGTTTATTTATTTTTAAGAGAGAGAGAGTGGGGGCGAGCACAGAGAGAGGGGGACAGAGGATCCAAAGCTGACAACAGCAAGCCCGATGTGGAGCTCAAACTCACAAACAGTGAGATCATGACCTAAGCCGAAGTCAGACGCTTAATTGACTGAGCCACCCAGCGTCCCTGAAATGTACATTTAATAGAAGAAGGAAACTGTACTTGATTTCTTTACCTCTGTGATACCAGACCCGAGATGAGGCATTTAAAATAATACTGCTGGGGCGCTTGGGTGGCTCAGTCAGTTAAGCGTCCGACTTTGGCTCAGGTCATGATCTCAGGGTTCGTGGGTTCAAGCCCCATGTCGGGCTTTGTGCTGACAGCTCAGAGCCTGGAGCCTGCTTCAGATTCTGTGACTCCCTCTTTCTCTGACCCTCCCCTGCTCATGCTGTCTCTCTCTGTCAGAAATAAATAAAACATTTTTTAAAATGCTAAGGCAGGGAAGGAAAGAAGAGGCGACAAGGGTGGGAGCGTGCTCTTTAGCACCAGGTCACTTCCACAAATCCATCAAACTAAAGTATCCAGGTGAATAGAAACACCTTCAAGTCACTAACTTTGCGAAGCAGCTGTCAAGAGCCTAACGTCAAGAGATTTCCTGTTGTGCCGCAGAGTTCAGCCTTCAGCCTGACTCGGCTGTCTTGGAATTGGATTACATGGCTGCCAGATCTAGATTTACATCTAACAGGTGCATTCTTTGAATGGATTCAGGCTATCTGCCGCTAAAAGTATCTGTCTCAGGGAACAGATATGCTAATGGAATGGCTTGGACTACCCCGGAGCGGTTGAGAATATGAACTTCTGGAGGTCAGGAGGCGCAACTCACCATGACCTGCAGAATAAACTTCAAATGTAGATGAAGCGAGGTCCCTCTTTTTAGGAGCCCCTGTGCACAGCAAGGAGGTAACCATGTTTTCCCTAGGACCACATTCATGGAGTCGTGAAAAGCAGCAAGAACTTGAAGGAGGAAGACATTGTCATGCGCTGACACGCTTCAGTTCCTGGTTCAAAATTCTCAATACATGATTCCGCACACTAAGAACACTCAGTAGTATCCACCTTTCCCAGCCTGACACTCAACTTTTTCTGTCCTTTCACTCCAAAGATCCTTCCTGCCCCCATCCCCACCCACCCCTCAGACAGTCTTCATGGATCTCTGCAGAAAATATGCTTGTTCTTGCTTTAAACGATTGACTATATTAAACATTTTTTAAAGGGGGAGGGGGGGCACCTGGGTGGCTCAGTCAGTTAAGTGTCCAACTCTTGATCTCAGCTCAGGTCATGATCTCACGACTCATGGGTTCAAGTCCTGCATCAGGCTCTGCGCTGACAGGGGGGAGACTGCTTGGGATACTCTGTCTCCCTCTCTCTCTGCCCCTCCCCTGCTCACACTCTCTCTCTGTCTCAAAACTAAAGAAAGAAACATTTTTAATAAATAATAAAAACTATTGACCATACTTAACTTTCCCTGATTTCTCTTCTCCTTTTTGGCCCCAGTTCAAAAACCTACCCATTGTGAAAGCTTTTAATTTTTTTCATAAATTTCTCCAGTTATTATTAATATTTTGTCTCCACAAAGCTGCCTCTCCAGTGGGTCCACCCTCCCCTCCTTTCGCTCAGGCATGAGTTGACCTCACCCATCTCTCACCTCCCACAATGCCTGTTGTCTGTCCTGATCATTATGTGTCACCACAGCCAGCCGTAAATTATTGCCGACACTGTTCCCAGTGTCCGCTGATCTTCTAGTGCATCTGCGGAACAATCACTGTGTCCCTCGGGTCTTTAGGTGAGGTGTCCCCACAAGAACCACACTTGGAATATATGTTCTAGAAGTCTTTTGATCAATTCATTTATTTCATAAAACAGAAATTTGAAGCACCATTGCAATGATCACCAAAGTCTTTATTATTGATAAAAATTTCACTTAGAGGCACCTGGGTGGCTAAGTTGGTTGAACGTCAAACTCTAGATTTAGGCTCAGATCATGATATCACAGTTCGTGAGTTCAAGACCGGCATCAGGCTCTGCACTGACAGCACAGAGACTGCTCACTCCCTATGTCTCTCTCTCAAGATAGATAAAAATAAAGTTAAAAAGGGGCACCTGGGTAGCTCGGTCTGTTAAACATCCGACTCTTGGTTTCGGCTCAGGTCATGATCTCACAGTACATGTGCTGACAGCACAGAGCCTGCTGGGATTCTCTATCTCCCTCTCTCTCTGCCCCTCCTCCTCTCTCTGTCTCTCAAAGTAAATAAACTTAAAAAAAATAAAGTTAAAAATTTTTTTCACTTAGATTTAATATAACGAAACATTTATAATTTTGAAAGACATGGCATTCACCTGTGGCCCACATCTGTCTACCTATAGCTAATATTAATCAAATGAAAATTGCCATTTGGAAATTGAGCAGAGTGAGGGGCACCTGAGTGGCTCAGTTGGTTGAGGACCTGATGTCTACTGGGGTCATGGTCTCATGGTTTGTGAGTTTGAACCCCACACTGGGCTAGCTGCTGTCAAGCTATCAGCACAGAGCCCTCTATGGATCCTCGGTCCCCTTTTCTCTCCCCCTACCCTACTTGTGGCTATCAAAAATAAATACATTTTTAAAAATCTTAAAAGAAAAAGTAATTGACTTGAGTGAGAGAAATCGCCTTCCATATAACAACATATTTCTGCACATATACATAGAATTTTCACTCTAGGCTCATCCATAATGCTATAAGTTTATTGCATCTTCCACCTGTACATACCCATAGTTTCAACAAACTGTTTGGAGCGTCTCCATAGAGGGTAGGCACCAGCTGATGCACACCAGGAGGTGAATAAGTAGCCTACGGGAAGTGAAAGAAGTTGCACAGTAGGCAAAATTCTTTTTTTTTTTTTTTTTTTTTTTTTTTTTTTTTGTTTTTTTTTTTAAAA
>NW_027530974.1:8951865-8984215 GCF_008692635.1 Crocuta crocuta
AAATTTTTTTTTTTTTTTTTTTTTTTTACTTTTTAGTGTTTAGTTTTGAAAAAAAGAAAGTAGGAGAGGGACAGAGAGAGAGAGAGGAAGATTTAGAACCTGAAGTAGGCTCTGAGCTGTCAGTGCAAAGTCTGACACGGGGCTCAAACCCACAAACCATGAGATCATGACCTGAGTTAAAGTTGGATGCTCAACTGACCAAGCCACCCATGCACCCCAGTAGGCAGAATCCTTGAGTTTAGTCTTAAAGAATGATACAGAATCTGTCAGGAAGAGAGTTGAGTGAAAAGAGACTTTGGCAGAGATTAAAAGACTGGATAAAATACATTGTAGAATTCTTTTTTTTTTTAGCATTTGTTTATTTTTGAGAGACAGAGCATGATTAGGGGAGGGGCAGAGAGAGAGGAAGACACAGAATCCGAAGTAGGCTCCAGGCTCTGAGCTGACAGCGCAGAGCCTGACGCAGGGATCGAACCCATGAACCATGAGGTCATGACCTGAGCCCAAGTCAGACACTTAACCAACTGAACCACCCAGGCCTCTCTACACACGTAGAATATTACACAGCAGTAAAAAAGAATGAGATCTTGCCATTTTCCACAACACAGACAGGTCTAGAGGGTATAATGCTAAGTGAAATAAGTCAGACAGAGAAACAAATACCATATGATTTCCCTCATTTAAGAAACAAAACAAATGAACAGAGGAAAAAAAGACTAACCAAGAAACAGACTCTTAGCTATAGAGAACAAACTCATGGTTCCCAGAGGGGAGCAGTGTGGGGAGATGGATGAATTAGGTGAAGGGGATTAAGGAGTACACTTATCGTGATGAGCACTGAGGAATGTGAATTTTTGAATCACTATATTGTACACCTGAAACTAATATAACACTGTATGTTTAATTATACTTGAATAAAAAAAAAAGAGTGGAATTGTGAGAGTGATCATGTGGAAAGGGTTAGAAATATAACTTGCTTGGAGTGTGGGCACCTGTTCTAGAAACCCCACAAGCAAAGCTACACAATTCTGTCAAGGTGAGCCTTGCGGCTTGCAAGGAGGTGGGTGGTAGATTATAACAACTCCATGGACCATACTAAGGATTTAAAGCGTTTGGACTTTAGTCTATAGGACATGAAAGAACCCGTGTAGGTTCGAAGAATTTCCATTTTAAATAAACTACATTGACAACAGATTGAAGAATGAGCTGGAAGACTCAAGGCTAGTGGGAGGGAGAGACCAGCTGGGTGGGAGCGGTACGTCAGACCACACGTGAGGAGTTTTGACAGCAAGCATTGACAGGAGGGAAGGCAGACTTGAGAAACACATCTAAGAAAAACCAACAAGTGTGTGCTGTGAACTATCTTCCAGTAAAATCTTTTGTGACTCATTAGATGCGGAGGCTGAGGGAGGGCAGTGAATAAGGATGACGGTGAGGGTTTTCTGGGGAGAGAGACTGCCTAGGTGGTGACAGCATTATCGAAGGTGGAAGAGGGGGCAGGAAGAAGACAGGTTGGTTGGGGAAGGAACAATGTGCTTCATCTGAGACACACTAAATTGGAAGTATCATGGAACCTCAGGAGTAGAGAACAGGGAGAAGCCACAACTGGAGACAGATGTTGGGCAAAGCCATGGACACTGATGAAATCACCCAAGGAAAGCACACAGAGGAAGAAGAGAAAACAGCGTCCTTCTTCACAAAATTTAGCTATGGAGAAAGAAGGGAGACAGCGTAGTGTCAGGAGAGAGAGCCATAGAGGGTAGAAGATGATTTTAGATCTGAAGACGCATAGATGGTTTTGTTGGCTAAGTGGAGGGAGCTCATGGAAAGGGGGCAAGAGACTATCCAAAAATGAAGGCTAGGACTGTAGGCAGAAGCGGGGAGTGAAGGGAACAGAGGTGGAAGGGACTGAGATGCAGTAACCCAGGGGCCAGAGGTGTTTAGCCTTGGAGAAGAGAGTACGTGCCATTTCTCTCCCACAAAGGGGAGATGGATTAACAACGGGTCATGGCATGGGAATGTCAGGTTTGAAAGGAGGCCATTGGGGTGCCTGGGTGGTTCAGTCGGTTAAGTGACCGACTTCGGCTCAGGTCATGATCTCACCGTTCGGGGGTTCGAGCCCCGCGTCGGGCTCTGTGCTGACTGCCAGCTCAGAGCCTGGAGCCTGTCTTCAGATTCTGTGTTTCCCTCTCTCTCTGACCCTCCCCTGCTCATACTGTATATCTCTCTCAAAGAAATAAGAACATTTTTTTAAAAAAAATAAACAAATAAACAAGCAAACAAATAAATAAATAAAAAAGAAAGGAAGCCATTGACTGCTCCTCAGGATGGTGTCCATGTGCCTCGTAGGAGGTGGGGGTAGTGACAGAATCCGTGAAGAGTGGAGGCAGGGAGAGAAAGGGAAACACACTTGAAGGAATTGGAGAGATCTGGGAACAGCAGCCCTGGAATACGTGTAAGAAGGCCAGCTGGGAAGTGAAGACGGGAAGGTATCGGCACCAGGGGGGAGGGACCAGCATTTATTAAGCACCGACTCCATGCAGGCAGAATTCTAACTGATTTGCAAGAGTCGGTGCGCCCAGGAAAGGTCGGCGACCTTAAAGAGCTTGAACTTCTTGGTATCATATTGTTTCATCACTAATAATCTTTGAGCTTTTTGGCAAAGGACCATGAGACGATGATGACAAGGACGGTGATGACTGATGGTGGCCCTGCCCGTCCGCCATCTGCCCGCTTCTTCCGCCTTGGCCGCTGCAACCCAGAAAGTGGATCGCAGCTGGGACTTGCCCTGTGTAGGAGGGTACAGCTAATTCTTTCACATCCCCCTGCTATCACACTGCATTTTTGCTCCTCCCCTTTTCTGTTGTCCCACCCAGTTCCGACCAGAGCAGGATGTGATTATCAAGACAAAAGGCTAAAAGCGCCCTTATCTGGAGGAAGAGGAGGGCTCAGAGCTTCCCCCCTCCACCCCAGTTTTGAACAGTTAATAACAATAGCTAATAAATTACGGGCCAGGTATCATTGTATAGACTCTGCAGGTATCGACTCATTCGTTTCTTATAATAACGCCATGAGATGAGCCAACATAGCTCCCAGGAAATAGATAGTGCTGATATCGCACCTATTTTGCAGATGAAAAAAACTGAGGCCCAACGTTTCACCTAAGGTTACACAGCACAGGTTGTAAGTAACAGATTTCGAATCCGGCCACCCGGGCTTCAATGCATGATACTGCCATCCTGTAAAAGAGCTAAATGGAGGAAAACCTTAGACTTACTTTTTGAAACGACCTCAGCAATAATCTGTCCGGGTCTCCTGGGACATCAAGCAGCTATTCACATCTGGAGCTTGGATAGTTCCAGACGCGACAGGCAGTCTGTCTTACTCCCGCACAGCTCTGCCTGGAACAAAACCTGCCCAAATCCCCACACTGGCCCTCCTTCCCTTGGGAAGCCCAGAGAAAATGTGCTGTAATGTACCTTCCCCCTAAGGCAAGCAAGAGAAGAGCCATTTCCTAAGCTGAGTAGTAAAAAAAAAAAAAAGNAAAAAAAAAAAAGACCAACAGACACATATATGGCCACTTCGGTGGAGAATCAGGACAGGGGACGGTGGCTCTTAGCTGTGTTGAGTCCCTGAAGTCAAAGAACACTTGCGTGTCCTAAGCCATCCACCAGGAGGAGGACACTTATCCCTAACCCTGGGAGCATTGTAATGTCCCACCAGAAAATGTCTGTGGGTCAACATTTGTTTAGGTTCAGAAATAGGCAAAAAAAAAAAAAAAAAAAAAAAAGGCTTTACCCTCTACAGCCCAGCTCTTCAGCTGATAATTCATAATTTGCTTCTGCAAGTAAAGAGCATCCTGGTAATGGCTTCCTTGTCCCATATTAATTAAGAGTAGATCTCTAATCCCTGGTTTTCCTGTGGACAAGTAGATTGACTCTCTGTGCCCTTCAAAGCTTGGCCTTATGTCAACCTCCTCTGGGCCCCTTTGGAAGCTCAGTGGGTTTGTTCCCAATTCCTTCTCCTACCATATGGGCTGCACTCACCTGATCAGAGAGAGGGCATTTGGTCAGACTAACAGCGACGGAGTGTCTCAGTGGTGAAGTAGTCAGCCTCCGCCGGCCTGGGGACAGCAGCCTAGGAGGACTTTCCAGAAATGATGGCTGTTCTTTCAAGAACCTATGCAAGGAGGCTGCACCCACTAGCATGTTGCCACTTCACACTCCTTTTGGGGGCGGGGGGGTTGGCAAAGGGAACAAGCAAGCAGAGACAGGCCTGAAAACTCAGGAAACTATAAATAAAAAAAGAAGTGCAAGCCAAATCTTTTCACACTTAAGGAAATAAACATATGGAGTAAGTTATTGGAACAAACAGCAAAAGCAAAGGGCATAAATGAGTTCCACAGGTATCTGCTTTGTCTGCTTGAAGAGGAAAGAACCAAGGAGAAATCAGATAAGAGAAAAGGGTAAAGAGGAGTGTCTCCTCTTTCTGTAATTCATGAACTCAAAGAATTTTGTTGAGCACCTACTCGATACCAGACACGGTGCCAGGTCCCAAGGATAAAAAGATGAATAAAGTGTGGTCCCTGCTCTTAAATTTTTCACAGACTAGTGTTTTAATAACCTCAAGTTTTCATGGCTTTAGGGTCCTATTTGAATTTCATCAGAATAAGTGTTTTAGGCACCTGAAGACATGTAGGGCTTTGGTAATAAAACGAATTTCCATGTCTTTCATGCTTTGATTCATCCTTTCCAAACCAAAATCACTTCTACTTTAGGATGGAAGACACTCAACAAGCTCATAGTAGTGGGAGCTCTTTAGTTAACACACGTAATGGAACTTGGATTTTCACCCTGAAGCAGAAATAGGCCAGGCTTTGTAGTCAGGAGGAATCCAGACTCGGCCACTTATTAGCCATGAAAACTTAGTCAAGACATAGTTTTCAAAATCTCAAAATTTGGCATTTGGGACACCATTCTCCATGGATCTCTTGAGTTTCTGTACAATTTACAAAGCACTTACTGTCTTTGTTCCAGACTGTCTTTGCAAGGTTGTTTCCATAACAAACGACCTCGAAAGACAGTAATAGTGTCTCCCTCTGGAGAAAAGAAAAGGCAGACTTATTGAACATTATCAAAGGTTTGGGTTCCTCATGCTTTGTATAATGCTTGTATAATGCTTGTCACTCCTGTGTGACTTGAGGGTAGGGGTAACTGTCACAAATATACTGCTGCTTGCTACTTGCTAAAGTATAATCATTAGGTCCTTTGTTTCGGACCCAGGAATCTCGTGTCTTCTGCCAGCATCCACGAAACTGTGGCAGGCTAACTTGTTAGCTTGCATGTAGGGGGAAATCTTAAGCCTTTGGTACGTTTTACATTGACTGTCCCATAAAAATAGAGTGAGCATATAACAGAGAATTATTTAACTCATTAATGAGTTCATGAGGAGCCAATAAGATGGCAAAAGTAGTTCTAGAAGCACTTGAAAGCAGACATGCATTTACCCCTTTAGGAAATAAATGTTGTGAAAATTAGTTAAATTAGATACAAAACTGGGTAGTGTCCTACAGGTCCATGAAACTACAACCTTTGGGAATATCTCCTACAATAGAAAGAATTCATTTGCATCTATATTGGACAAAAGTACATTGTAATTTAGCAACCTAAAAGTAACAAATTTGGGGTGCCTGGGCGGCTCAGTCAGTTGATTGCCAGACTCTTGATCTCCACTTGGGTCATGATCTGTCTCTCTCCTTCTGTGCCCCTCCCCCATTCTCTCTGTCTCTGTCTCAAAAATAATTTTAAAAATTTACAAATTGGATTCCAATTTCACAGTCTGGGCCTTAATCCTAAGAAACAGTCAGTCAAAGTTGGTGAAATGTACCTGCCCCTAGAGAATGAAATCATCTAAAGAGGGAAAGCTGTGCTTCTGACAACACAGAACAAACATGCAGGCAGTCATCTTTTTTGCTTATTTCTGAGTTTCAGATTATTTTTTTCTTACCACATTGAGCAAGTTACCTACATTCTCTGGAGTTCAATGTCTTCATCTGTAAAATAGGGATCATGACACTCACCTTAACAGGCAGTTGTATGGAGGAGAAACAGAACATACAAAGTGTATGGTACAGAGAAGGTGCTAAATTAAAGGTAGTTAGTAGGAACAGTTGGATTTTGCTAAGTCTTTCTTCCCTAGCCTGCCACAATTTCTTATTTGTGCTCTGAAGCAAAAAAGAACTTGTGTGTGTCAAAACTTTGAAAAGCTGGTTGGAAGTCATGGGGTGGTGAGAGGCAAATTCATTATTCTTTTTTTTACTGTTTAATTTTATTTTTGATAGAGAGACAGAGACAGCATAAGCGGAGGTGGGGCAGAGAGAGAGGGAGACACAGAATCCGAAGCAAGCCTGGGGCTCTAAGCTGTTGGCACAGAGCCCAACGCAGGGCTCGAACCCACGAACCACGAGATCATGACCTGAGCTGAAGTCAGAAGCTTAACCGACTGAGAACTCAGACACCCCAAGGCAAATTCGTTTATATAAAGATACAGTCTGGCTTGAAACAGAAGGCCATACCCACCCAGGGCTTAGAGTGCTGTTTTAAAGGATTCTAAAGTATTTGTAGATGGAAGTAGTCCTAGACGATTTGAGCTAGAAGGCAACAGGCCTGAGTCCCAGCATGCTGTGGGGTCATGAGCATTTGCTACACCTGGGAATCCTGCCCCATAGCTTGGTAACAGAACATTGTCCAAACCCAGTCAAACAAGAACATCTGAACTAGCCCTTCTAGACTCCAGGACATTCTGTCTGTCCTTCCTTCAATGCCTTTCCACTAGGGGAGACAAGAGTCAAAGATGAGATCTAAAACTGAGAGTATTTAACTCTTGGGTTTACCTTTCCCCACCTCTCCTGCCCAGCTGCCTGCCATGATCCATTCTTGTAGCACAAGTCATTATAACACCAGCTGTCCTCAGCAGAAAGTCCCCACCCACGCTGGGAAAGCCAACCCCTGCTACTTACCTAGTATTTATTATTCCTTGCCTGATGAGAAATGTTTATTTTTCCATTACAGTAACACGCATAGTTCCCATGGGTGTTAATGGGACTACCCCACGGACATAAAAGAGAATAACGCCTTGAATTTAAACAGATAGAACCTTCTACTGAACTCAGACATTATCTCATTAATTGCCTTTACATCCCTATAAAGTGACTAGGGGCAAAGAATTTAAGATGTCTAGTACTTAAATAAAGAAATTGAAAAATGTGTCATTATCTGTGACATAAAAGTAGACATTTTACAAAAGGAACCAGCTTGAAATCCCCTGCACTCCAAGAATTTAGAGCTGTGCAGGGCGCCTGTGTGGCTCAGATGAGCTTCTGACTTTGGCTCAGGTCATGATCATGCAGTTTGTGAGTTAGAGCCCCGCATCAGGCTCTGCGCTGACAGCTCAGAGCCTGGAGCCTGTTTCGGATTCTGTGTCTCCCTCTCTCTTTGCTCTTCCCATGCTCATGTTCTGTCTCTCAAGAATAAGTAAATATTTTTTTTAAAATTAAAAAAAAAAGAATTTAGAGCTGTGCTTTCCATATGGTAGTCTCTGGCCACATGTGGCTAATAAGCCCTTGGAATGTGGCTAATCCAAATGAGTTGTGCTGTAAATGTAAAATACACATCAGATTTTGAACACAATACAAAAACATGAAATATTCCATTAATAATTTGTATAGTGATTACACGCTGAATTCTAATGCTGTCATTTACCCATTGGTTTAAATAAAATAGATTATTAATATTAATGCCATCCCTCTCTTTTTACTTTTTTATGTGGCTACTAAAAGCTGGCACATCTGTAACTTGCATTATGTTTATTTTGGAGGGCTGACTTAGAACCCAGTGGACTGTAGGGAGCTTGGTCGGTTAAACATCTGACTTTGGCTCGGGTCATGATCTCATGGTTTGTGAGTTTGAGCCCTGAGTCAGGCTCTGTGCTGACAGCTTGGAGCCTGGAGCTGCTTCAGATTCTCTGTCTCCTGCTCTGTCTGCCCCTCCCCCTCTCATGCTCTGTCCCTGATTCCCTCTTTCTCTCTCTCTCAAAAATAAACATTACAAAATATTTTTAATTAGAAAAAAAAGAACCCAGTGGATTGTTTTTTGACCTTTACAAATAGTCCTGGATTAAACAGGAAAAAATGTAACCAAGAGCCTTGAGTTTTGATACTGGCTGTATCACTAACAAACTAGCAAGTTATATGACCTTCATTAAATCACTGTTCTCCTTTCTATGAGCTTTGATTTCCTTCTTGGTAAAATTTAAGTTTGGGCTGATTAGTTCCCAGAATCCCTTCCGGTTCTAATAACTAATAACTTTAAAATTACTCTACCTTCTCATTTCTGGAGCCAGGCCACTTTCCAGATGAGTCCTTAACTATCCTGTCCTAGAACAAGATGAAGAGGTTTGTTTAGGGATTTGCATCTGTTATCTTCTGAAGAAGCTCCAGATGAAAGAACTGTTGGACATTTGGAGAGGGGGTTAACAAGAAAGTTTAGTCACATGACATTCTATGATTGAATGATCAAGCTTCAATGTCAGCCAAAACATATTTGGTTATGCTGCATAACAAACAACCCCTAAATCTCTATGGATGGCTCAAAACCAGATTTATTCCCTGATCATGCTGTATGTCCATTTCTAGTCATCCAGGAGGGCCCATTTTATTGTAATTATTCAGAAGCTCAGGCTAAGGGAAAAGTCACCATCTCAAATACTTCTAGTTGTTATTTCAAAAGATAAGGAAACACTAGAGGGTCTCAAGTAGATAATTACATGGTCTAGCTCAAAAATGCCTCACTTGGCTTTCATGCCATCTCCTTAGCCAGAATTGGTCACATGGCCCCACCCAAGTGCAAGAGGGCCATGCAATCCAACACGTGTCCAGAAGATGAAGAGCCAGAAACATTTTTTTTTTAATGTTTTGTTTATTTCTAGGAGAGAGAGAGGGAGAGACAGCGTGAGCAGGGGAGGGTCAGAGAGAGAGGGAGTCACAGACTCTGAAACAGGCTCCAGGCTCTGAGCTGGCAGTCAGCACAGAGCCCGATGCGGGGCTCGAACCCACGAACCGCGAGATCATGACCTAAGCAAAAGTCGGACGCTTAACCGACTAAGCCACCCAGGCGCCCCGAAGAGCCAGAAACATTTGATGCCCAGATCTGCAATCACATTTGCCCCAGGACTGATCCTGAATATACCTGCTCTCTGTAAGTATGACCCAGGATGATATGTGGCCACTAAGTCCATATAGACTGGAGGAAACCCCAGGCAGATCCTTGAGCCATACCAAGCCAAGTTCTAAGCAGAGGGAGATGGGAGTTGGAATATAAAGCAAAGACCCTGTAATACCTTTACTTCACATTTAAAAAGAATTCCCCACTAATCATCACTCAGTTTTTTATTTACTGGGCATTATGCTCTCTAAGTATTTGGGAAAGACAGCAAGAGATTTGTGTTTATGCTTCCCATTTTTTGCCAAGTGACTTCTTACTATATGACACCATCCTTCCAAAACTAAAAATTGTGGTGTTTCACTGGTTACTTTCCTAGGGACCAACAGCCTTACTGATCTATCTATATTTGAGCAGCTTTAAACAAGGCTCCGTTCCAACCACATCACTGTACTCTGCACAAATCCACACCCGGAGCCTGCCTAGAGGGGCACAGATCTTCCCGAAGGCCTCCAGCAGAAGGAACACAGCACTGGAGGTTAGAGGCTGGACACTGGGCTTTTTCATTCAGCTAATTTACACCATACAGACCCTCTGTACACCGTAGGCACATACACAAACAAATGCAGCAAGGTTACCAACTAAAACTGCCAAACGGCTCAGTACAGCACATAATATTAGATGGGTACCTCTGTTAAGCAGCCTATTTTAGAAAAGCAACTGCCAACGGTGAGTAACCTTGACATTCTGAGCCTGATGTCTCTTGGGGTGCCTCATCTTGCTTCCTGGGGTCTATAGCGTTTTGGTTCCAATAGACCCCCAAGGTGTACCTCAAGTGCTGAGTCACTACAACGATCTGTCAGCGGTTGCTGCTCGCCAATGGCCAGTCCCCAAATCCAGACCGTGCTTCCCAGAATCACTTTCTCAGCCCGTTTGGGGGTGACCCACTTTGCTGGTTCTGTAGCAGCTGCGGAACAGTCCTGTGGCTGTTCGCACGGCTGGTACAAAGAGCTAGGTCAAAGGCACTTCTAAAAACAAACATGATGACTTACACCCAGGAAAACTCAGGCTATCACGGTGCACAATTTCTGACCATCCTGACTCAAGTAAGTTAGGTTGAGGTTAAAAAAAAAAAGTTTAACTAAAAATAGACTAGGAGATGGCATTTCTGAGCCCTTACCACACACCATTTTACTGAAGTGCTTTAAATGTATCCACTCACTTCATTCTCTCAACAACCCTCCGAGGAAATTTTACATGTGAAGAGATTGATATAATGGCAAATCAAGCCACTTGTCTAAAGTGACACAGTTATAAAGTATGGGAATGAGGGTTCAGAGCTGAGATGCAAACACAGACCTCAACCCTGGTATATCAGCCAATAAGATATATATAGACAAATATCAATAAAGACTGATCAATCAATAGATACAGATATAGAAATAGATAGATTTTTTTTTTTAATTGTGGGAGCTGACAACTCTCAAATCTGCAGAGCAGGAAGGCAGTCTAGAAACTCAATCAGAAGTTGATACTACAGGGGCACCTGGGTGGCTCAGTCGGTTAAGCGACTGACTACGGCTCAGGTCATGATCTCATGGTTCGTGAGTTCGAGCCCCGCATCAGGCTCTGGGCTGACAGCCTGGAGCCTGAAGCCTGCTTTGGACTCTGTGTCTCCCTCTCTCTCTGCCCTCCCTTGCTCACTCTCTGTCTTTCAAAAATAAATAAATGTTAAAAAAAATTTTTTTTAAAAAGAAGAAGTTGGTGCTATAGTCTTGAGGCAGAATTTCTTTTTCCCTGGGAAACCTCAGGTTTTGCTCTTAAGGTGTTCACATGATTTGGATGAGCCCTACCCACATTACCAAGAGTCACCTCTTTTACATAAAGTACTAGAGCCAACTTACTGTAGATGTCAACCACACGTACGAAACACCTTCAGTGCAACATCCAGACTAACGTTTGATTACATAAGTGGGTTGGAGTTGATATATGAACTAACCATCACATCTGCTCATTTGATTAAGAGGCTGCATTTTTAACCCCTGTGTGACGCTGCCTAGCAATGCTGAGACTTATTGTCACCTCTACATTGGGAAAAAATGCAAAGCATCGGTCTCTTCACACAAGTCTGATACTTTAATGTCTTCTATACCAGGCAAAGTGCCTCCGAACCCCAGCCCACATGTTACCTCCTTCTTTGCTAGCCTCAGCAATAAAATAGGTTCAAAATGAGAATCCAGAGGTTGAATTAAGGAAGGATTAATTTCAAGTTCTTTCTTGAGTCATGGCAATACTTTACTAATACTCCTACTTGAAGCAATGCCATTGTCCACCTCCCAACCCAGAAGGATAGTTCCTCAAGGGAAAGGATTCTAATGGTTCTGATCTCTCCATGGTCCAGCGTGAAGTTGCAGGTCACCAATATATGCATGCTAAGTCGCTGAAAGGATGAATAAAAGCTTTAAAAGCAGCAGGATTTCTGGCATAAAGAAAATGACAGACTCTCTAAATCAGATTTTTTTATCTTCAGCTCCCTCCCTGCAATCGCACTGGATTCTTGGATTGCCTTCAGACGGTCTCCGTGAAACCCCCAAACTTATATGCACAACTTTGTAAGCATCGGCATGTGTGAGTTGTTACTTAGAGCAGGTTCAGAACTTGCTACTTTCATACGTGCTGGGACATTCCCAGTTTGCTCCGATTGTAGTTCCATTAATTTTTGTAATTGTTTATGGTATCTCCTTTCAATTTCAGAAGGAGTCTAGTGTGCCAAGACTGAAAACCGTTGTGTAAAGCTTTACCTATCTGTCTACCTTCATGGCCAGGTGGATTCAAGACTTCTGAAGCAAGGAGAAAAGCTCTTCTGCCTTGTTTCATGCAGCCAGCACCTCTGCTTTGCACAGAGGCTGCTACAAATTAGGTCAAAGTTACAGCCGGGTAGCAGGGGCCTCGCTTAGCTTCTCATCCAAAGCTTCAGATCCCAGACTCCAGCTGCGCCCTTGACACCCGTGGGCCATTGATCATAAGTTGAAACCACATCAGCAAAAGAACGAATAACCTTTCTGAGAACAACTGAAAATACATGCCCTGCTGACAAGGCATCAGTAAAAACCAATGTAGGGGCACATTCTTTTAAGGAGGTGTCCTCAGGCTTTTCTTGATGGAAACTCACCTTGATAGATGAAGATGAGAAGACTGTTTGCCATCTAAGGGAGGAGGGACCAGTGTGGACCATGGTCCTTGCTTCTCCCCTCAGAGGAGGGTATTGGCTGTCCCAACTAACTTGCAAATTTTTCAGTGATCAACCCTTGATAAAAATTGATATTTTGGAGAAACTGCTATAATGAGGTGACATGAGCCTATTTTCTGTATCAAAAACTGGGACTCATATATATTTAAAAAAAAAAACAACTGGGATTCATGTGCTAAGAAGTATTCATGGAAGAATGCTGAGACTGTCTCTATCATCAAGAATATAGAATTCTCAAGGATGACATGTAGAACAATCAAGCATGTATTAATTCTGTCTTTCATTCGCTCACACTAGGTGAAAGGCACTAAAAGGTAAACAGGGGCACCTGGGTGGCTCAGTCATTTGATCGTCCAACTTCTGCTCAGGTCATGATCTTGCAGTTTGTGAGTTCAAGCCCGGCGTTGGGCTCTGTGCTGACAGCTCAGAGCCTGGAGCCTGATTCAGATTCTGTGTCTCCCTCTCTCTCTGCACCCCCATCCCAGCCTTGCTCACACTCTGTCTATCTCTGTCTCTCTCAAAAGATGAATAAACATTTTTTTAAAAATAATAATAAGAAGAAAACACAACAAGGAAAAATAAAATAGATTCCCTACCTCTGGATACTGCTGGTGAATGCGCTGAGGAAGGTGAAGAGAGATAATAAAATCAATAAATACCCAAAGCAAAGGGTACCATGAGAGTTAGCTCTAAAGATCAAACTAGGGGAAGATCAATGGATACTGAAATATTCAGGGAAGAGATTGTGAAATTAAGGGTATCTTTAAAATGAGCATAGTTTGGGGGCACCTGGGTGGCTCAGTCAGTTATGCATCCGACTTTGGCTCAGGGCATGATCTCATGGCTCATAGGTTCGAGCCCCATATTGGGCTCTGTGCTGGTGGTGCAGAGCCTGCTTGGGATTCTCTCTCTTCCCCTAGCTCTCTCCTTTCCCGCTTTTGTTCTCTTTCTCTGTCTCTCAAAATAAATAAACTTAAAATAAAAGATACAAAAAGGAGCACAGTTTGCACAAGCAAAGAAAAAAGGGGAAGGCACACCAAGTAGGGAGCACCGTGGGGCCCCCACCTTGGCATGCTCCATTTATAACAGCGTCCATGTTACACAGCAGTCAAATGTGCTATAAGTGCACACCAGAGCCAGAGAACTCAGGAGGGGAGATATTTCCCCATTGTCAGCACAAGCTAAACAGCCCAATCGCCCTCTGCCCAAGGCAGGGGAAATTGGGCTCATTGTCTCTCTGTGTTTCCCAAGGCTCTGAGTAGTTCATCCATCAAGGTCCTGAACTCCTCCAACAGATCTCGGGGCATGTGATTCATGTCATTTCTGATTCACCCAGAGATTGAGTTCTATCATTTCCATTTCTCCTGTGGTATTTAGCCCCATAAGAACACACTTTAAAAGCTTTCTTCTTTAAAGTCTAGAAGAGAGGGATACATCCCACCTGTGAAGTTTCAAGGGCAAAATAAATGTCTGTGTTGATCACCATGACCTATCATTTCAGGCAGGAGGCTGCTTCAAGGCTTATCATTAAGGGGTTCCATGTTTTATTTTACCCTTCTGCATGTTAAAGACTTTATACCTTTTACAACATAAAGGCACAATGCCAGAAATATCTGATATTTCAGTAGCTTGTAGCCACACTAGGAGAATCTGGTCCATTCTACAGGTTCCTTGATCCAATTTTTCTAGAGATTTTTAGGTCAAGGTTGTTGATCCTAAAAGGTACTGTTTATTGGAAGATCTCAAAAGCTTCTTATCTGATGGTTTTCAGTTGTCATGCACTAGAAAGTAACATTTGTGATCAAAAGTGCTCTTTACAAGGAAAGCATTGAGCGGACCAGTTTTGTGGTATAAAGCAAAGAAATTCTCAAGAATTGAAACAATAAGGCAACAAATTGGGGCGCCTGGGTGGCTTAGTCGGTTAAGCGTCCGACTTTCGCTTAGGTCATGATCTCGCGGCTCGTGGGTTCGAGCCCCGCGTCGGGCTCTGTGCTGACTGCCAGCTCAGAGCCTGGAGCCTGTTTCAGAGTCTGTGACTCCCTCTCTCTCTGACTCTCCCTTGCTTGCGCTGTCTCTCTCTCTCTCTCTCCTAGAAATAAATAAAAACATTAAAAAAATTAAAAAAAAAATAAGGCAACAAATTTTCACGGGAAAGTCGGGTGGTAGTCTTTGAAAAGTACAGGAAATCAGATGAGATTCTGGAAAATCAGATCAAAATAAAGTATGGGGTTTTACAAAAGATGATACTCTGCAAATTTAGATAAGTGGTTCTGACCTTTTTCATTGCCAAAATTCAAGAAAACTAAACACAGGGGTGAGGGGAAGCCTTGTGAACACAAGAAAAGGAAGATACGATCACAGCAAATCAGTAAGGGTTCACTAAGAACACCCAAGAGAGTTCATTTCCTTTTCATGTAAGATTACCAGCCTAAAGAATATTTTCAACAGCAATACCTCAAGCTTTTTAAAGTCTCGATAAAATCTCTTTTACCCTTGTGGTGTTGATAGAGAAACGTAAGTTGGATGATAATATGGTTCTAGGTGAATCAAACTTAAGTCAAACAGCTTTATGTGAGAATCCTTGCTTCCTGAGGGGGCGGGGGATGGGGGGGGATCGTCCTTGGATGGGCATGAGGCAAGAGGCTGCTGCCTCGCCTTAATTTCTTCCAGACTCAGTATTATTTTCCAGGAGGAAGATTCCTGGTTCAGATCCCATCCAGGTTGTGTCTGCTACACCGTTCATAGAGGCTCTCCCCTCATGAGATGAACTTGACCAAAAAATGTCTCCATACAGAGGAGCCCGGCTGGTTCAGTCAGAGTGCATGTGACTCTTGATCTCGGGATACTTGATTTCGGGATACTTGAGCTACATATTGGGCGCAGAGTTTACTTTTAAAAAAATAAATGAAGGGACACCTGGGTGGCTCAGTTGGTTAAGCATCTGACTCAATCTCAGCTCAGATCTTGATCTCAGGGTTGTAGGTTCAAGCCCCACATTGGGTTCTGCACAGGGCTTGAAGTCTATGAAAAATAAATAAATAAATAAATAAACAAATAAATAAATAAATAAAAACAAAACCATAAAGACGTAAATGAAACAAATAAAAAAGAATTTTTTTTTAAAGCCTCCATTACTTTCAAACTTAAGACCTAAAATGTTGATAACTATGACCCTGTAATGGGACAGAACATATTACACTCATGACATAAAATGTCGATTAATAAAAAAGTATGTTTGTTTTGACAATATACAGTTAAACCTTGATTTTTGAGCATAATATGTTCCAGAAACATCCTTGTAATCCAAAGCATTTGTATATCAAAGTGGATTTCCCCATAAGAAATAACGGAAACTCAGGGGCACCTGGGTGGCTCAGTCAGTTAAGCATCCGACTTTGGCTCAGGTCATGATCTTGCAGATCGCAAGCTCGAGCCCCACATCAGGCTCCATGCTGACAGCTCAGAGCCTGGAGTCTGCTTCAGATCTGTGTCTCCCTCTCTCTCTCTGCCCCTCCCCCACTTGTGCTCTCTCTGTCTCTCCTAAATAAATAAAAACACAAAATATAAATAAATAATGGAAACTCAGATGATTCATTCCACAACTCAAAAAATACTCATATAAAAATGATTACAGTATTGTAATATGATCAAAATAATAAAATAAATACAAAATATAAAGAAAAATAAACAAATTAACCTGCATTTACCTTTGAAAACCTCTGTGGCTGGTGTTAGGGGCCCATTGTATATGCTCACATGGATGTTGGCTACACTACAGTATTAATAAATGCTTGTCATATACTGTATTTAATGTCACTGGCAATAAACAGCAGAGGAAAGGGTCTTTATCTGCAGATTGTCTGCCCTAGAATGAAGCAAAGCATTCCTAAGCTTCCTCTTGAATGGAGAAGCAAAAGACTGTCCATAGGTGCTTTGAATTGACAAAAAAATGTGCATTAACACCATCTCTTTCAAACATGGTGGCCTGAGACCCAGCATCCAAGCATGGGAGACAATCACCCACAATCCTGCAGCAAGAGAAAGAGAAAGAGAGGGGGGAGGGAGAGAAGAGCCATTGTCTCAGTTGTAATCATATGACATTCGGCATCACGTACTACTCATATTGCAAGACATTGCTTGTTTATCAAGTGAAAATTTGTTAGAAATGTTTGCTTGTCTTGCAGAACACTCACAGAACAAGTTACCAAGGATCCAAGGTTTTACTGCTTTATACTTTTCAAAGATGCCAGTAGCTTTTCCCTCATCTAGATAGTTATCATTCTTTTTTTAATGTTTATTTATTTTTGAGAGAGAGAGAGCATGAGTGGGGGAGGGATAGAGAGAGAAGGAGAGAGAGAATCCCAAGCAGTCTCTGTGCCATGATGAGAACAGAGAGCCCAATGCAGGACTTGAACCCATGAACCATGAGATCATGACCTGAGCTGAAGTCAGTCGCTTAGGTGACTGGGCCACCCCGGCGCCACTAGATAGCTATCATTCTTAAGGAGCCTGGCATATATGAACTCCTCGATGAACACATGTCAAATGAACAGACAAATGGTGTTGCCTGTACTATCATAGTTCTTTCCCTGAATAGACTTTTCCAAATATCTGAATTAAGAGAACTCTTGGGGCACCTGGGTGTCTCCGTTGATTAACTGTCTGATTTGGCTCAAGTCATGATCTCGCAGTTTGTGAGTTCGAGCCCCATATGGGGCGCTGCACCAACAATGTGGAGCCTGCTTGGGATTCTCTCTCTCTCTCTCTCTCTCTCTCTCTGCCCCTCCTCTGCTTGTGCTAGCACTCTCTGTCTCAAAATAAATAAATAAACTTAAAAATAAAAGAGAGAGAACTCACACCCTAAAAGAGATCTAAGGGACCCTTGCTGTACGAGGATTTCTGAGAGTTTGAACTCCACTTACATTGATCTTTAACAGAAAGTGTGCATTGAAACCACGAAAGATGCTTTGAAATCTCTACAGGGACACAATGTGAATTTGCTCCCCGCCCCAGTCACTTCGCTGGTGATGTTAAAAGGCAACATTTTTATGAACTTAGGATGTACTATATTACCAATTCTAGGCAATAAGGAAGTATAAAGGGTAGTCTGAATCTGAACAAAGAATAAATATGACAATAGTCCCTGCAATTGGCTAAGCTGTCAGAGGATGGTGGGTACAAATGGCCTGCAGGAGATGGCCCAGTATGGGACATCACAGATCAAGCATCACAGACCCAGCATAACGCACCTGTCAAGATTGCGAAACGACAGGGGCACCCGGGTGGCTCAGTTGGTTAAGCATCCACGATCTTGCAGTTCTCTTCTCTGCGTCTCCCTCTCTTTCTGTCCCTCTCCTGCTCACTCTGTCTCTCTCTCTCTCTCATAAATAAATAAAACATAAAAAAAGATTGTGAAACAACCAATGGTCATCACAGAAAATAATTGGTACTAATTGGCATATAATTTCTTATGTGTTCTATAAGTTAACTGAAGTCAAAAGAAGCGCAAATTCCCCTCAGCCTGTGTATTTTCATTATATGCATCCCCAGTACCCCCCAGCCTCTCCTGAGGCTAACCTATTCAGAAAAAAAATTTTTAATTTAAATTAAAAAAACAAAAAACAAAAAACACCCTTGCCTTAGTCCAGCCTAAGCCAGCTGGCTTTCAGTTTTTCAGTTTTAGATGAAGCATTGCTGTCTTCATCTCGTCTCCTTCTTGACATTAAAGCATAAGACACAGAGTACTAACACTAGAACCAAAGATCTCCTTGACTTCTCATAACAATTGTCATTTTGCAGACAATGATTCTGAAACACAGAGAGGCTCTAGGCCAAGTCACCAGCTGGGAATAAGAACGCAGACCCAAGCATCTGATTCCAAAGATGTTGTTTGGAACAATGTTCCAAAATTTGGAACAATTTCAATGTTTCTAACTGACCCCCATTCTCTGTTGACCCCTTCCTCCTCAACTCAGCAAACCGCATGCCCACCAACATTGAATGGCAGAGGTCTTAGAAGCCTGGCTCCCTTGAAGCCTTCCCCCCCGACCTTGAAGACTCCCAAGAGACACAAAGGCCAGCTCATCCACGCTCACCCTGATTCACTGCCACCAATGCCAAATATCTACTTGAGGCCTGGAAGATTGAACCTCAGCTGCCCCTGATTTCCCTGAATCTATAACTTTTGGTATAAGGAGCAGTGTTCTGGGGACCTGGGTGGCTCAGTCGGTTAAGTGTCTGACTTCGGCTCAGGTCACACAGTCCGTGGGTTCGAGCCCCACAGGACTCTGTGCTGACAGCTCAGAGCCTGGAGCCTGCTTCAGATTCTGTGTCTCCCTCTCTCTCTGACCCTCCCCTGCTCATGCTGTCTCTCTCTCTCTCTCTCAGAAATAAAACGTTAACAAAAAAAAAAAGGAGAGGTGTTCTAGACATTCCAGCCTTGGGTGACATAATCTTTCCTACAACTTATGAGCCCATAAGCACAGATACTAGAGAGCGAGCCCGATTTGTTTTTTAAGTAGGCTTCATGCCCAATGTGGAGCCCAACGCAGGGCTTGCACTCCCAGACCTGAGCTGAGATCAAGAGCCAGATCTTTAACTGACTGAGCCACACAGGCGCCCAAGAGTCAGCCCAATTCTGATGCTGAGATGGAAGCTGACCTTAACTAAGTCCACACTTTCTTCTCCTTTACCCTGTCACAGTAACTATTCATCAGTCTCTAAGCCATGGAACTTTTGATCGGAAAAGGATTAGAGAAAACTTTTTATAAGAAAAAAAAAGGCGGGGCGCCTGGGTGGCTTAGTCGGTTAAGCGTCCGACTTTCACTTAGGTCATGATCTCGNATAGATTCCTAGTAAAGGGGAGATAAAAATCTACAATATGTATAAACTAACTAACCACATGAATGAGCATGGTAGAGAGACAGAGGCAAGATGGGAGAATGGGCTGATGAGGGATGGATTATCAGGAAGACTTTTTTCACTATACAAGTTTTTATGTATTTTTTGGACCCATGTGAATGTACCGCCTATTCAAAAATCAAACACATTGCTTTTTTAAATTAAAATAAAGTATTACCATCAGAAGTGTTAACATTATTTGCCTCTGGACAGAAAGAGCAAAGTGGGGGTGGGGGAGATAATATGTTAGTTTCCTAGCGCTGCCGTAACAAAGAGTCACAAACTGGATGACTTAAAACAATAGAAATTTGTTCTCTTACAGTTCTGGAGGCTTCAGGTCCAAAACCAAGGTGTTAGCAGGGCCTTGCTTCCTCTAAAACTCTGGGTAGATCCTTTTTTGCCTCTTCCTAACTTCTAGAGGTGGCTGGCCATCCTGAGCGCTCCTTGGTTAACAGTTGCTCTAATCTCTGCCTCTGCCATCGCAGGACCTTCTCCCTCTGTGACTCTGTCCAAATTTCCCTCCTGTAACCAATCCGATTGCATTAAGGACACACCCATCTCCAGTATGACCTCAGCTTAGCTGATCCCATCTGCAATGACCCTATTTCCAAGTAAGGTTACTTGCTGAGGTTGCGATTTCCACATATCTCCGGGTGGAAGGGGACACTATAGGACCCATAACAGACAGGATGGGGAGAAATTTTCATAGTGTTTCTTTTCACACTGTCTTATTTTTTCATGCCAGGTGCAAAAGAGAAATGCACAACATTTGAAAACATAGAAGACCGCCATCACAAGCCAACCGGGGCCCTGTGGGAAAAGAAGCCTCTCCACATAGGCTGCATTGTGAAACCACACTGTATGTGAGTTCTGCCTGCGCTTGTGCTTGCAGGAGGTGGGGCGTATTAGGGTCCCCTCCGCCCCCCGTATGCTAAAGGAAAAGTAAAGGCTACACGCTATGGAAGTGTATGCATGTTTACACAAGCCGTCAGAAGCTTGGTCTTTTCATGAGCTTGGTGCAGTCGTGACGGGACCCAACTGGTCCAGAGTCGCTTTGATATAAGTGGCCCGAAGTAGCTTTCATTTTTGGTTTATGTTTCCTGTAAATACAGGAAGAGGCAAATATGTATCACCCAAGATCCTCCTTCCCCAGCATTTATTAATTACCTAATAAAATGGAATGGCTTTATCATTAATTCAGATGACACCCATCCACCTAGAAAAGCCGTAGGAAATTACACCAGAAGGCCATGGGCCACGCGGCAGCTGATATTTCAACAGTGATATCCTGGAGGAGTTCGTTTGTCAAAATGAAAAAGGAGTTAAATTGTTTGCTGGCAACAATTCAGGGTTGTGGGGGTATCAGGGAGACGAGATGAGAATTCTCTGCTCACCAAGAACCCACCACAGAAACCTACAAGAGAAGTCAACACAGGGAGGTGGGGCTCTTTAAAGAGATCCTCTTTAAAACCAAAAACTCAGAGCCCATTTTCACATGCAAAAAAAAAAAAAAAGAAAGAAAATCCCACTTAGTCATTTCTTTTCAGGACCTCTCTTAAAGCATACCCATTTCCAAATCACATTGGATTATTGCCCTTGGGTTAATATTTTTTTCCCCACCGAAAGATCTAAACCTTAGTAATATGTATCTTATTAACCTAACATTTTATTGTTGCTTTTGTTACCAATGCATCCAAGGCTCTTTGCCAATCACCGTAGACAACAGAGACCTAAATAAATCATAGGCCTTGCCCTTGATATACTTGCCATCTGGTGAAGAAATAAACAGCTAACCAAACACAAAGCAGAATGTGAGTATTCCTCGTGTTTTATTAAACAGGGCCTTGCTCTACCTGAAGCAATGGACCAGCGTTGCGACATTTATTGACTTTATTATAAAGATAGAGGATGTTCAGTAAATAGTGATGGTAATCATAGGTTCACAGCAAGTGGGTTTAAATAGAATTCAAACAGGGTTAAATAAAGTTACAAACATTATGCTCTAAGAAGTCGGGAGAAGAGACCATTGCTTCTGATGAGGATAAGATGAATTTGTAACTTGGAATTTAAATGATGAGATTTTTTTCCCCCCTGAGTGGGAGGAATGGTGTTCCAGGCTGAGCAAAGGTCAGGAAAGGTCTTGTAAGTCCCTGGCATAGTCTGGGCAAGGCAAAAGTGTGGAGCAGCCAAAGCCTTGGGGTGGTGGGAAGTGCGTCACCAAGAGAAGTGTGGAAAAGCAGTTTGGGGTTGGGCCAAGGAGGACCTCACCTGCTGGGCTAAGAGTTTTAGAAGTTAATCTTTACGAAAGGGAAACTATCACAGTCTTGTTGGAGAGGAGATGGATTTAATGAGACCTACGGTCAGGAATATAACTCTAGGCTGCATAAAATGCTCAGCATGTGGGGCGCCTGGGTGGTTCAGTCGGTTGAGTGTCCAACTTCGGCTCAGGTCATGATCTCACAGCTTGTGGGTTTGAGCCCCACGTCAGGCTCTGTGCTGATAGCTCAGAGCCTGGAGCCTGCTTCTGATTCTGTGTCTCCTTCTCTCTCTGACCCTCCCCTGTTCACTCTGTCTCTCTCTCTCTCAGAAATAAATAAAACATTAAAAATTTTTTTCTTAAAAATGCTCACCATGCATCGACTGGGGCAGATCAACTGGAATGAAGAATATGTAGGAAGATCTTGGAGGGGAAGTGTAGGTGATGGCTCATCGCAGCCTAATTATAAAACCACATTACAGTTTCAAAACCCTCTGCAGTTTTACAGGAACCATTATGCTATCAAATCCCTATCAAATATATATCAGTATGCCCATTTTACAGATGAAGAAATGAAAGCTCGCCTGTATTAACTGGTTTGCCCACAGCTAAAAACCATCACCTCCTCTGCTTCTGAATCCACTCCTCTTTCCACTAAACCACAGCCAACTCCAAATATGCCCATCTTTAGTTGACAAGAAGAATCACGGACTCAAACACACCTAGCATTGTGGATAAAAAGATGGAAATATTTGGGCTTTTAGTAAACAGTTTCCTTTAAACAAAAATGCCTCTTGGTCATTCTTGTGTGTGAATACACACACACACACACACACACACACACAAAACTTTCACACCAAGCTTTAAAGTGAAGCAAATGTTAGCAGTCAACTCTTAAACTTTGGAAAATGGTATCATGAAAGGGAAACAGCCACAATAACAAGGCTACAATAAAACAGTCAATACCGATATGGTGTGAATGAGAGGAATTGTGCATTACATTCCCTAGGAATGTGGGTCAACCTTCTCATGACTCCCCTTCAGCCTTGTCTGAAGCGTTAACAAATGGCTTTTGTGTCCCTGTCTGTGTGACTATGGTATGTGATGGGGCAAGCGGCTACTTCACACAAGAAGGGCTTATATGTAAAGGTTTATATCTACAGTAGCCCTTTCTGACCCAGAGGGATTGAAGTGCTATTCAAGCAGCACTGTCCAGCCCCACCCCCCTTCCCACTGGGCCCTGTTTCCAGGAAGCCACCAGCTCCAGCCGCCTTGCTCTGTCTTTTGTTGGCAATGAGTCCTAAGCCAGGTTTTCTGCTCACACCCCCTAAAGTATGCAAGGACTCCTTACGCCTACCCAGGACATCTTTGTGGGTGGTAGGGCTTTTTATTTTTTAAACTTTGAATTTTGTTAATGTTGTATTTATTTCTGAAAGAGAAAGAGAAACAGCATGAGCAGGGGAGGGGCAGAGAGAGAGGGAGACACAGAATCCGAAGCAGGTTCCAGGCTCCGAGCTGTCAGCAGAGAGCCTGACGCGGGGCTCGAACCCATGAGATCATGACCTGAGCCGAAGTTGGATGCTTAACTGACTGAGCCACCCAGGCGCCCCGTATTTTTTAAACTTTGGTGGAAGGGGGAACCGGAAGTTCTGTTATTCTTTTTCAACGAAGTCATTGCAGGTAAGCAATTCTGGTGACCCTTTTCATTCTTCACTCCCCCTGAGGTCACCTTCCTTCTTCTTCACTCAAGTGGCTCAGTGATTATCACTGTTGCTTTCTTGGCTGGTAGAATCCAACACTTAGTGCATTTTCCAACTTGTCTTATGATCTCCTGCTTAAATATCTCTATATAGTGAAAAAGTCTTTTCAAAGCTGTCCCCCAAAATCTCAGATATTGGGCGCAGCAATTTCTTAAGTTACGTTTTGGGTGAGATATAGAAGTGGTAATTACAGTTAGCCCAAAGGATAAAAACTGCAAACAAAAAGAATGAAACACTTACACCCTTGCAATGGGATTTTACGGCTTTTTCTGTGTATTAAAATTTGATATCTTAACCTCTGCAAGAGTGGAAGGAAGCATATTTGCAAATTCAACCATTATCTGTTTGTAATTAATCATATGGATTAACATCTATCCCAAACGCCTCCTTTCTACAGTGTCAACATTTGATCTAGGAGCTTTGTTTTGCAGCAGGGAAACCGAGGTCAAAAGTTGGTTTTCCATGCTTCTCCAGAGGTAATAACCAATATCTGAGGAAACTAGAGGAATGTTTGAGAATTCATTTTCCTATTTTATGAGGCTGGAAGAGGGGGGTTGCTCCATATCAGGCCACGAATCAGGAAAATTTTAATCAGTACAGTAAGGACAAATTTTTGGACACATCAGCCAAATCGACTGTGGCTTTTAAACTAACTTAGAAGACACTGGGTGTCTGGGTGGCTTAGTAGGTTAAGCGTCCAACTTCAGCTTGGGTCATGATCTCATGGTTTGTGGGTTCAGGCCCCGCATGGAGCTCTGTGCTGACAGCTCTGAACCTGGAGCCTCCTTCAGATTCTGTGTCTCCCTCTCTCTGCCCCTCTCCCACTTGTGCTCTGTCTCTCTCTCTCTCAAAAATAAATAGACAAATTAAACTAACTGGAAGACAGCCACAAAAACCAGCTTGGTAGAATTAGACAGACAGCCTGAGTTACTGAGGTAAATTCATCTATCTGGTCCCCATGGTTATAGCTTTTATTATTATTATTACTCTCACAACCTCTAAGGAGAAAAAAATAAATTTAAGTTTATCTCAGAAGAAAAATTAAATAGAAAGGAATAAGATTTTGTCAAGTAGGGTTGAGCTTGGAGGGTCACAAACCATTATAATGTCTAAGACTTTTCGACCCCAAAGAACCAATTTGTGCCCCCCTTAAGGACAATATCACCCCAAGTGGGAATGCACGTTTTTACCTAATTCCATATATCTTAAGGATTCACCAGTCCACCCCCACTCTATGTATAAAATCCCTGTTAGAACTCACTTCACTGTCTGTAATTATGTTTTTACTCATCTGCCTCCCCGCCAGCCTGGAAGCTTCTCAGTGGAATTTCTTCCCAGCAAACAGCTCAAAAGTGTTGAATAAGAGAATGAACAGATGAAAAAATGAAATATAAAGACCGAATATTACAAAAAGTAAGGGACTGGTATGTCCTTCATCGCTCTGCCTCTTCAGTCCTTGACCCAAGCTTCAAACATTAAAGACATCTCCAGGTACTGCCCCAGCCAAGTGACTAGCATGAAAAAGCACTAAAGGTTTTCAAACAGCCACAAGGTCTTGCCACTTTTGTGGAGGATGACAGGTGTAGTGGGCGGTGACAGAGACCTGATGCTTGTTTGATGTCTTTGTGACCATGTGTCTACCAGACACAATAAGGTGTGGGAAGTAGTCATTATGTTGTCTCAAAGCAGCATTGCAAATTTACTCACCAAAATGAAAACTTAACCTTTCTCACTGCTGCACTTGGCCTGGCTTCTGGAACAGAGCGCCCTGCAATTAGGAGGGAGGAGATTCCTGAGGATACTATGCTGGGTGGCCAGGGGGCCTCAGACACCCACCCCCACCAGACCCTGAGATGCCCCAGGATGTAGGGAGATGTGTCAAGAAGCCAAATCACTGTCAGTGGTGTTTCTTCCACTCAATCGGCACGGCGTGTCTACCTCATTTCCTACCAGATTCATCACCACGGCCGTCTCCAAACTTTGCTCAACCAAAGTTCAATCAATTTCACTAATTGCTGTTGCAGAGTAGATTACTGGAGGTACTAGCTATTATGGATAATAAATGACATATAAAATAATAATAATAATAACTACAACAGCAAGAAAAGTACCAAGACACCTGCCTGACTATGTCGGTAGAGCATGAGACTCTTCATCTCTCAGTTGTATGTTCAATCTCCATATTGGGTGCAGAGATTACTTTAAAAATAAGACCTTTTTTTTTTAATTTGTTTAATGTTTTATTTATTTCTGAGAGAGAGAGAGAGAGAGCAGGAGAGGGTCACAGAGAGAAGGAGATACAGAATCGGAAGTAGGCTCCAGGCTTTGAGCTAGCTGTCAGCACAGAGTCCGACGCGGGGCTCGAACCCACAAACCGGGTGATCATGACCTGAGGTAAAGTCAGATGCTTAACCGACTGAGCCACCCAGATGCCCCTAAAAATAAGATTTTTAAAACTAATTAGATTAAATTAATATGATAAATACTATATATTCATGCAGCATTTTAATACTTACAGAGCGTTTTCATAAATGGATCAAATTTTATCTTCACTGTGTACACAACATAGACTAGACCGACATTCACTGCATTTATAGATAAGAAAGCTGAGGGCAAATGGCTGAAAGTCCTGTGGTGCACTCTCCATTCTAGGGTCCTGGATGGATTCCAGACCGCAAACCATTAGTTACTCACTGGTGGCCTAAGATAAGTTACTTAGCCTCTTTCAGCTTGGTTCCCTCACTTTTTTATTTTATTATTTTATTTTATTTTATTTTATTTTATTTCATCGNTTATTTTATTTTATTTTATTTTATTTATACTTGAGAGAGAGAGAGTCCACGCACATGTACGCAGGGAGGGGCAGAGAGAATCGGGGACAGGGGATCAGAAGCCGGCTCTGCACGGACAGCCGAGAGCCTGATGGGGGCTCAGATTCATGAACTGGGAGATCATAGCCTGAACTGAAGTAGAACACAACCAAATGAGCCACCCAGGCATCCTGGTTCCCTCATTTTAAAAATAAAGATATCTGAGTGCCTGGGTGGCTCAGTCAGTTGAGCATCTGACTCGTGATTTCAGCTCAGGTGATGATGCCAGGGTTGTAGGATCGAACTCTGAGTCTGGCTCCGCACTGAGCATGCAGCCTATTTAAGATGGTCTCTCTCTCCCTCTGCCCCTCTTGCACTCTATCTCTCTAAAATAAAAACATAGGGGAGCCTGGCTGGCTCAATCAGTTAACCATCTGACTCCGGCTCAGATCATAATCTCCAGGTCCCTGAGTTCAAGCCCTGCGTTGGGCTCTTTGCTGACAGCTCAGAACCTGGAATCTGCTTCAGATTCTGTATCTCCCTCTCTCTCTGCCACTCCCTCATTCATGCTCTGCTTCTGTCTGTCTCAAAAATAAATAAACATTTTTTAAAAAATAATAAAATAAAATAAAGATATTAACAATAGCATCTATCTGAAAGGGTTGTTGAGAGTTTAAATGAGGCAAAGTCTATAAGGCACTGAGTGCAGTGACTGGCAAGATACACCCTAAAAAAATGATAGTTATTAGTATTAGTATTCATATTTAGAAGACATGAAATATTAAGCAATGTATGCAAAGCTAAAAGAACTTGATTTCAGCAGCTCTCAAAGGAAACAGGAAAAGATTCAAATTGTCCTAGATATTTATAAAAAATAAATCTGTTTTTCTCCTTCAGAAGAAATAAAGCCTTAAGACAAAATGACCCCATTAAAGAAATATAAAACATCTTCCTTCAAAACATATCCTTTAAAATGACACACACACACACACACACACACTCACACACGAGGATTAGTCAGCCTTAAAAAACAAGGAAATCTTGCCATTTGGGACAATATGGGTGAACCTAGAGGATATTATGCTAAGTGACATAAGCCAGACACAGAAAGACAAATATTGCATGAGTTCACTTATAGGTGGAATCTAAAATAGTTGAACTAACAGAAGCAGAGAATACAGTGGTGGCTGCCAGGGGCTGGGGGTAGAGGGAAATGATGAGATGTTAGTTACAGGGTATAAAGTTTCAGTTACAAAAGACGAATGGACTCAATGTACAGCACGGTGATCACAGTTAACAATACTTTTTACATACTTCAAATTTGCTAAGCAGGTAGATGTTGAGTCTTGTCACACACACACACACAAAGGGAGGTGACAGGTATGTTTCTTTGAGTGTAGTGGTCATTTCATAATTTGTATGTATATCAAAATACCATGTTGTGTTTTTATTTGTCAATTCCTTTTATTTTTTTAATTTGAGAGAAAAATAGAGACAGAGTGGGGGAGGGGCAGAGGGAAGAGGAAGGGGAGGGTAGAGAGACTCTTAAGCAGGCTCTACTGTCAGCTCAGATCCCATGACTCTGGGGTCATGACCTGACCCAAAATCAAAAGGCGGACACTCAGCCAACTAAGCCACCCAGGCATCCCCTTATTTGTCAATTCTTTATTAATAAATCTGGAAGAAAACAAAAACATATGCTTTATATAATGACTTTCACCAGCAGACCTCAAATGCCTTCTCCTAAACTCCAGTTAGTAAAGAAGGATCTGGAAGGTGAAAATTAAAGCATTTCCCAAAAGTTAGCTGGGAAGCCATTCGCCCAGCCTTGCAAAGCAATACATCTACCAAAAACATCCAAATCAAAATGTAAACTTCACGAGAGAAGGGATTTTTTGCCTATTTTGTTTGCTCGCAGTATCCCCAGTACCAAGAATTATCCCTGTATATAGTAAGTTATTTTTTAAAAATATTTGTTGGATATTGAAAACATTGGCTGCTCAAGCATCTTGGTCCATCTTCAGATGCTATCAAGTAGATCATCCATTGAGTTATCTGACTTTCTGTTACTGGTCCATTTAATCATTTCCTTATTCAACACACACCTATTAATCACCTTCTATGTGCTGAAAGTGGTGCTGGACGCTGAGGATAGAAATACCAGAATAAGATCCCCGCTCTGGGAGCTTACAGTCGGGTAGCAGAGAGGAAGGAAGGAGTAATGATGCCCTGCAGGTTGTAGAAGACCATGAACTTGCCACCTCCCTTCTTCTCCCAGGCATTTCCACTGGGCTCCTTTTGTGCATGAACGTTGAGTACGTTGGAGTCCATAACAAGCAATTCTGTTGCAAAAGAATGAAACAGAAGAGCATTTCACGTTTCTGTTCACTTTGATCCACAAGCTTCCGAACCCCTGCATTTTTGGTGGTGATCCTGCAGCGGGTTACATGGTTGCCTTCCTGTCCAGTGAAACACCGGCATCCAACCCAGATCGGATGTAACGGTGCAACGCCGGACTAGGGCTCCAACCACATTGGCCATAGGCCGCATTGTTGCTGCCGCTGCTGTTATTTTAATTATGATTGTACGTTAACTACCACCTTCCTTCTTCTGCCTTCCTTCAGCTGCAATGATGTATGTTACTTTTTGGTAACTGGATTTCATTAACATTTATGAACTCATAAAGTAGTAGAAAAAGCAATTTGTGTGGAAGAATTTTCCACCTCATTAAACAGCGTTCTTTTGGGGGTCAAGCTGATATTTTTTTGTTGTTGGATTTTTTTATAGGTCCTTTGTCCTTCCCTGAGCCCTGGGGGATGAAAGGAGAGCCGTCCACAGTCGGCGGGGGCTCAGGAGACCTATAGAGGGCGCTAGACCGAGCGCGGGCTTCCCGCTCGCTTCCGCCTGGCGTTACCCACCGGCTTTTCAGACCCCACCGCTCCCAGGTACCCGCTCTGGGTCCCTACGCCCTTCTTCCTCCTGGGCCACGTCTGACTCTTTTCCCGCCTGCGGATGATGTCGCCTGGCTAAGGGCGGGGTGCGGTGGGAGGTTGCAGGGGGTGGTCCCCCGGCCTGAAGGCAGCTCATCCCTGGGGCCTAAAAGGGTGCTCCCGGGCTTTGTCCCCGGCCGATTGCGCAAGGCATCCCCACGCCTGGCGAGGACGGTCCCCAGCTCGGCTCTCGCCCTCCCACGCCACCCCGGGCAAAGGCGCCCTGGCGCCCCCACACCCACCCAAGCCCCCTTGCCTTTGAGGCAGGCTTCCACACCGGAAGAAAGGCCCGGGGGAAGTGGGGGGTGGAAAGACCCTAAGAGTCTTTTCAAAGCCCTTCCCCATGTTTCAAGCTCAGTTGCATCGTCTGGCCACGGTCTCCTGGCCCAACAAGACCGTGTTTCTTTTCACACCCGGAGCGCAAGCGGAGCCGGCCTCGGTGGGCAGCGGGCGGCCAGCCCCCCGCCCCCCAATCCCGCATCCCCCGTCCGGGCCTGGGCCCGGGGACCCACAGAGGGAGGCAAGGGAGCGCGATGCCGGAAAGAAGCACCTCCCCAACGGCGGAGCCAAGGGACCTGGGGACGTGGCAGCGACTGCTGGTGGGCGTCGGCGAGGGAGCCCTCTGTCCCCATCTGGGCTCAACAACCTGCCTCTGGGTGCCGGGGAAGAAGTGGAAAGGGCGTGGTGGCCCTAACACTTGGGGGAATATATTTGGCGGAAACCCGAAGACCCCGCGGCCTGAGGGCGCCCGAAAGTAACCAGGAACCCAGGTGGCAGGTGCTGGGGGAAATGTAAGAACCGCCTTTCTCTCTCCTAAACGTACAAATGTGAAACAGTAGTTCAAGGTCGACAATCTGTGTATCCAAATAGATTTAAAAAAAAAAAAAAAAAACTCAGCTCTCCAAGACACCGCTTATTTGGGGCTTGTGACATGGTTTTCTGCCAGACAGCTCCCAGACCAGAGCCTGTGACCTCTAAGACCTTTCAGCAGGTGACTGGGGCCGGGGCTGGAGCGCGTCCGCTCTTCAGCCTCCGGACAGTCTCCGCATCCGCCCGCGTGGACGCGGTCCCGGGGCTTTTCCGATTTGCTGAGTCAGCCTCCGGCGCCGCGGGCTTTGCTGTTTCCAACCCAGGCGACTGTGCTTCGCTGACTGGTGTGTCGACTTGGTAGTGTAATTATTGTTTTGTTTTCTAATATGTAATTACTCTTTGTCGTCGCTATTATGAATCCGCCGAGCCTGACTTGAACAGCAAGGCGGATTCAAGTTTGGGGTGAGGACTCTATGCGTGGGAAATACCGACTGTTCCCCCCCCTCCCCACGCAGGGGGCCCTGGGTCCACGCATCTCTCCGCCGCCCCCACCAGCCCAGCAAGAGCAGGACGCGCCTGGGGTTCCCTGGTAAGACCAGAGGCCGTTAAACCTGAGCCCCACGCCACTGTGGATCCACCCTCTGAGAGCAGAAATCCTGCGGCTCCTTTTTCTCGTCTGCATATTTATAAAGAGGGAAGAAGATGGAGGGAGGGAGAAAATGAAGATTCAGAAACCGACGAGCTAGAGAGTTGAGGACGGAGAGAGAGAGAGAGTTGGAGAGTTGAGACAAAGGAGAAAAAAAGCACAGAGAAAGAGGGAGGCCAAGAGAGAAGGAGAGAAGCTTGCTTATTTTCAGATGTTCCCTTCCCACTTGTTTTACCACACCCTGCATTATCCAACACACACCTCNCCCTTCCCACTTGTTTTACCACACCCTGCTTTCTCCAACACCCCCCTCCACCACCACCCCCCAGCCAGCAGCCACCCACCCACACACCAAGCGGCTGCTGGGTCCCCACACATGCCCCCCCATCCGTGCCTCGGGCTCTGAGCCAGGCCTGCCCGGTCCGGCCCTCCCCACACCCGACGGGGCGACTTTCTGGAGGCCCTGAAAGTGCCAGAACAAAGAATGGACGCCGCGAGCGCTTCCAGGACCGCAGGAGCCCCGTGGGCCGCGCCCTCGGAGTCGGACCGCCGGGCTGAGCTGGGTCTAAAAGGCCCCCAGACGCTCGGTGGGCGGAAGGTCACGGCGGGGNGGGCCCTGCGCGCAGCCCCCTGCGGCCTGCGGAGCGGGGCGGTCTTCTTTGCAGACCCTTTCGCAGGCCCGGGGAGTGAGGTCCCCGACCCGGGAAAGCGATCCATTTTCTTTAACCATTTGCGCGAGAGCTGTCAGGTTAGCGCTGCCTCCTCGGCCACCCAGAGAAGAATGTGTTAAAAATTCTTTGCAAGGGAGTCCTTCCCCAGACCCAAAGGTACCACACTGTGGCCTTGGCGGCGCCGACCGCCGGTCCCTAACCTCGGCCACCTTCTCCCGCTGAAATATGCACATCGTTCTTCAATAATTTAGACACCTGGGAGACTGGACAAGTATAATTTTTTTTCCAAACACACGAGCATCCCGGTTGCCATCAATCATGCTTTTGTTTTATGTGAGATGGGCTTTGTGTGTTTAGCCGCCCGGCTCCATCCTATTTGCATGCGGCTATTTAATGGGCATTTATTTTAGCTTTGAAGATCTGCTTAAAAATCTAAACCCAGAAAAAGGGGTGGGGGTGGGGCACCCCCCTCCGCTTGTGGTTCGGGTGAATTTGCCTCTGGGGCCCTTTCCTTTCTGGAGACAGGCCCTGCGGGTCTCGATTACAGATGAATTTTGATTCTGAGGTGGGACACGTAATGGAACGGAAAAGATATGTTCTTTTTCCCTATATGTCAGTGTTTCTTTCTAGCAAACAATGCGCCAGTCAGTATTTGTGTATGAGACAAGTAATTGTGCTCCAAATGCTTAAATAAATCATTGATGGGTGAAATTACACATGCTCACTTAAAGTGTAATGTGATTAAGAGATTATGAGATTGAAGCTAATATCTTGTCTCCCAGCTCCTGGCCCCAAATCTTGACACCAGAAATTTATCAACTACAACTGTCCTGAAATTTACAGATACAATAGGTTTCTATTGACAGCGAATCACAACCAACCTCTAAAAAATAAAAATGTGTATGCGCGTGTCTATATCCCACAAGTCGTGGTTTTATTGCAAAAGGACATGAGAAGGGAAGAGGGAAAGACAAGAGATGAGAGGGAGAGGGTGTTTGCTTGTTTTATCTCTCGTTTTTAAAAAGTAAATGCCCGGGG
>NW_027530974.1:8985413-8990562 GCF_008692635.1 Crocuta crocuta
GGGCAGCTCAGGAGAGCCTGCTGGGTTTCCAAGCTGGAGAGCCCGGGGAGAAAAAGCCAGCGGGCCTGAGTGTGAGAGCGCGCGTGTGCGTCAGTGCGCACGCGGGATTTCTCCTCCTCGGGAAGTGTTCAACAATAATAATAATAACCTTGACTCGGAGTTACAGCATTTCCCCCAGAATTCTTGATCAGTAAAACCCAAATCGTTTTCAAGACAAAGAAGCATCAATCAGCGACAGAGACAGATTTAACGTATTAAATCTTTATTAAAGTGAAGTCATTCTTATTGAAATGATATATTGGGTGTTCAAAAAGATTGGGTTCTTTTCCTTTTCTTTCTTTCTTTCTTTTTTTTTTTTTTTTTTTTTTNACCTTATTGTTCTGGGCAGGGGTAGGGTTACGGGGCTCTGCCCAAGGTCCCGCGCCCAGGAGAGCACTGCCTTGGCCTAGGAGATGGGCTGATCCCTTCCCTTCTGCCTGCCCCTCCTTTGATTTCCCGCAGAACAAGTGGCCCCGTCCCCTCAAACCTCCTGCGTTTGTCGCCGCATTAGGGAAACTGAGGTACGGCAGGCATGAATGGTGGTCTAGAGGTTCGAGAAGTTAGCGCCTCCTCCGGGGGCCTAGGGAGGAAAGTCCTAGTGGGTTCCTTGTTTGGGGGAACAAGCCCAAGTTCTCCTGATATAGCCTCAAGAAGGTCCTTGCGCCCCAAATCTGAAGGGTAAGGGGATCGTGTGCGACCAGCGCGTTCTCGGGCGTCTCCACTTCCTTCCTTCCTCTGGGCCAGGACTGGAGGCAGGAGCTGACCTCTTTCCCCTCTGAGTTAGACCCTCAATTTAACCGGCGCTTCGGAGCCCGTGTCCTGCCTACAGAGGGGGAAACCAGGACCAGAGGGAGTTCAGAGAGGGTCCCTCTCACCACCTCCCCAGGGACAGCTGCCCCAAATTTTCGGTCTTGCATGTTAAAGGGCTCAAATTCTTAGCTCCCTAGGAGAGGTGGAAAGGGGGGGCGGGGGGCGATCTAAAACTGTAGGCTGCTTCTCAGAATGGCAGCCACAATTTTAACAAGATGTATTTGTGTCTCCACCTCAGCCACACAGACATCCACCCCACTGCAAACGAACTGTTGGAATCAATTTCCTTGGAATACTCCACTTTTTTTTTTCTATCATATTTCAGCAATGGCATGAACGCTATAGCCAGTTGATTCAATTTAGTATTTGCATAAGGAGGAGAAGAAGGTGGCTTTGCTGACTCAATGAATAGGTCTCTTGTTTGTTGTGTGTGTTGTCGGGTTGGACTTTTAAGTACAGGTAGGGGAGGAGGGTAATGGGCGGCCCCATCTAGGACTGTGTTACTGCCTATGAGTCAGAAGCAGAAAAGTCATTGCCGGGATGGGAACAGACGATTGTTCCTCGCTCTTCCACATCTCACTCTTCCGTCATGTGCACCCACTGGCATCCTCTACATGCGAATATTTGCGAATTGGATCTTCCGTTGTTCGTTCCAGGCAGTCCTGCTTTTAAAAAGATGTATCACTTTGGCAAACTGTTTGAAATCATTCAGTGGCAGGGAGGGGTGGCAAGAAGGGAGTTTTATATACTCTGCACAGAGGAAAGGGACATGCAGATTTTCAGGACAGTCTTCAGAAATAGAGCCAGTTTTAATAGGAACCCAACCAGTGCACTAATTAAATATTTCACAGCTTCCAAAGTTAATGTGTTAACACTGGGATTTTTTCCCCCACCAAGTCTTACAAATTGGCCCTCTGTAACACCACCCCCACCCCAAAGATCCCCTCCCAAACCCACCCACACACAGACACACTCCCTGCCACAAACGTCCTACCCACCCGTTTTCTGAATGGCATTACAAAGAATTTTGTTAAAGAAAAGTCAGACTAATTGCTGCCAGAAGACCCGTCTCTTAGAGAAGTCTGGTTTTCATAAGCCAGATTCTATAAGGGTTGTGGTTAAATCTAAGCCTAGTGGAAGGTTCTTAAGGTTTTCTCAGCAAAAGAGGGAAATACAAAGAAACACTAAGTTCAGCCAAAATGCTCAGTGGGGAGAGAGGGAGAAGATACGGTGGTGTGGGGGTGGGGGAATTCAAGAGGATTCACCAAACTTTTGTTTCTTTCTAGATTCCTCTCCTTGGAAGAGCTTTCTCCAAACGAATACCCACTGAGATAGTTTTCCTCAGTAGCTCTAGCACTACATGGTCACAGACCAAGGACTTGATTCTCTTGATGTGGCTGTGAGTTATACTAGAGAAGAGAGCAAGAGACTTTCCAGCCTCAGGGCCCTCTGAGGCACTCCCCTGCTCTCTCAGCTCCAGGCTTGCTCTCAGGAGCAAAAGGCGGGTAGAGTCCTGCTTCTAAGCCATGTTGCTGGAGGGGCAGTGCCAGTGCGGGGAAGGGGGGACGGGTGTCAGACATCCGTGCCCACCCTCTCCCGGGCTTCCCCAGCCAGAGGTTTCTCAACCTTGTCACAGTTAGATGGTCGTGCAGGTGGGGGTTGGAGAGAGCCACATCTCTTGGAGTGTTTGAAAAAGAAAACCTCACTAAGACTGGTCTCATTATCAACAGGCTGATTGAATTTTAGATTTTCTCAGCCAAACTCTCCTCTATTCTGTCGTTCCTGAGGCTTTTACAGGCACAGCCGGCTGGATGGTTAGAAGCCCCCCTGGAATTCATCATCAGAATGGGTTTCCCCACCGCCATCTCCTTTCAGGCAACCTTGGGAGCTGGAGCCACCACCTTGTGTCTCGAAACCCATTCACTTCCCAGCCTCCAAACTGCATGGGGATTCCCAAGACCCTCTGGCCTTGGAGAAATATCCTCAAAGTTAGGACTCGTCGCTCCCACGTTCCCTGATACTCCAGAAAACAGTTAGCTTCCTGGGAACCCATTATCTTGGGTCCTTCCGCTCAACTTATTGAGAGTGTTTGTGTGTGTGTGTGTATGTGTGTGTGTGTGTGTGTGTGTGTGAAAAATAGAATATGCAACAATGATGCATACTGAGCACCATTAGAAGGCTCTCTCAGTCCCTAACATCCTGGTCTGTAGAATTTAACTGCTTTCTCCTCCCCAAGATGCCTTCTGAATTCCCTTCCCATCCTCCAATCCTACTGCAGGGGTGACCAGAGGGTTCGGAGAAGGTCTTGACTTTACTGTCGTCCTTTGTTGTATAATTACAAAAAGATCATAATATAAGCAAATGAATAAGAACTTAAAAATGCCTTATTGTCTCTTTCCGCCACCTCCCCCCACAATCCTCATGGTTCAGGTTTTGAAGGATTTTAACCATACTTTAGTGTTTGATAGAACTATACAAAGCAATTTCTTGTTCTCAAGATCTAAAGCTACTTAGCTAAGAGGCGTATCTCATTTTGCACTTTCCAGGATGAGTAAGGGCCGCCTTCTCCCCCAAATCGTATCACTTCCCATTCCAACGGCCTGAACAATTTAGGGGACTTAAGGCAGCAACATTTCCCATTGCCTGTTACATCTGTGGTCATGGAGGTCTGACAAAGAAAATACCTGGACCTTCACATCAACAGATCTTGGGTAACCCACTTGGGTAATCCAGAAGACCTCAAGGATTTCATTTGGCTCCAAATATGGGTCAAGGCGAGTGGGGCTGGCATTGACGCGCCCATGTGGGTGGGAAGAACACATCCCTTCGGAGCACCTCATAGTCTTCCTTAGCGCAGGCTTGTGCAGAGTAAAGGGAATGACCAGAAAGCCCCAAGGAGTTTCATGCCACAGAGCCCACTGTCCTCTAAGACCATAAAACGTGTGGCAAGTCCATTTACATTGCCTTTCTCCTCCTTGATCATCATGAAATAAATTGTTGCAAAAGGAAAATACCCAAGTCCCTGAGATCGGCCTCAGTGTAGGGTGATTTGAGATTTGAAGAAAACCGTTCAATTACTCTGACGTTCTCATTTTATAAACAAGCTGCAAAGCTGTGTTCTGATAATAGAACTACAGTGTCTTCTGTTTGTGTATATTTGCATAATAATTGCTACACAAAATCAAACCTCAAGCTTCGTCTTCTGCATGTGGCTTCATTTTTTTTCCCTACAGCATCAAAACTACTTTGTATCTCTGCTTCTGAAGTCTTCTCCAGAGTTCATCTTTTCACTCTGTCATTCCCTTTCAGTTTCTCCTAATCAATGAAAGCTTTTTCTCCTGCAGCTACAAATCCAGTCGAACTATTAAATCCGGAGGGTGTAGGACTTCCGTATTTAATAATAAGAGGTTATTATCATAAGGCAGAGACCTTCAGATTCAACTTTAGTTGTGCCCGTCACCAGCAACAAAAGAGATATGGGATCTGTACAAAGGAATCAGCACCGGGATCTTTTTGGTCAGAGTTTTTTCATAAAGAGACTACTGTTAATATCCTTCAGACAGGTCCTTCCCTGTGATCTGCCCATTTTGCTCTTTTTATTTCTCCCCACTACACTGCCCAAGCACTTCACAGAGCCAGTCGATTTCTGTAATTTCAAAGAAAAGAAAAAAAAAAAACTGAGATGAAACATGTTTTCTCTTTGAGGGTGACCTCTGACCTTTCCTTTCCAATACACCTGACACCAGGGCTTTAGGAAAAGACCTGTTTAGGTCTGGGATGCTGATGTGGCGCTCTCGCTCTCTCTCCTCTCTGTCTCTCTCCGTCCCTCCCTCTCCCTCTTCTCTGTCTTCTCTGAGGCCGAACTCAATGAAAAGTTGTTGCAATAATCGCAGCTCCCTGCACCGCCAGGGCCGAGGGAGACGGGCGGAACACGCAGGGTGTTTTGTTAAATGCTCCCGTCGTTCGCAGGGGCTGGGACTTGATAAAAGGAGACAGTTTTCTGAAAAGATTTGATTGAAATGGCGTGTGCCAGGGCTGATGGGAGCCAGCGAGGGACAAAGCGCCGCGAATCCATGGACACTCGAGCAATTATGCCTCCACGCTGAAGGTGGATTAGCGCGCTGGAAAGAAGCATATGTTTGGCCCGGGGCGACACTTCCCCCCGGCTGAGCTTAGAGAATGGGAGCGCGGAGAGCTGCTGGACCCGGAATATCAACTATCTGCGAAGCCCCCCTCCCCAGCCCAGCCCGGCTCCCCGCCCCCACCCAGAAAAGTCAGAGCGCATTTTTACAATGAGATG
>NW_027530974.1:8991790-8999555 GCF_008692635.1 Crocuta crocuta
AGGGCTGGGAGGAGGGAGGAGGGAGGAGGGGGAGGCGGGGAGAAGGGAAGCCCAGAAGTGCAAATGGGCCTGGAATTGGCGAGAAGCGCCACCCAAGGCTTTTATCTCGGGTCATCCTAATGGGAGATCCGTGCTTGGGTGTTGAGATTCTGAGGGGGTGGGGGTGTCACTAAACGCCTCCCCCCCCATAGAATGTCCTTCCCACTGCTTAAGCAGTTCGGGTTCAGGATGTTCACTCAAATGGGTGTTGGAAGGTCAACCAAAATTGTTGCAGTAAAACACCTTTTTAAAGATTCAAGTGGCTAATGGGCAATGTCGCGGGCGGGCGAGGGCGCTGAGCGGGCAACGCGGGTTCCCAGCCTCTGGGTGGGTCCAGGCCAAGGGAAGGCCCGGGAGAGCGGTCAGAGAGTGGGGATTTGGCGAGATGGGTCGAGAGTGAACAGAGCTCGGGGAGGCCTGGTTTGGAAGAAAGGGTGGGGGGTGCCGAGGTCGAGTCCCACGCAGCTCTACTTGCTTAGAGACCCAGGCCAGGGATGCTAAAACTGCGCGCCGCCTTCGGAGTCGTGGAACCAAAAAGTTTCCCAGATCCTGCCTCCAACCATTAATTAAAGCACCGCTCCTGTGGAAAAGGCCCTTAAAACTCTGACCTGAGCCTCCCGGCTCTCGCTCCCTGCGCCCGCAAGCGCGCGAAGGGGGGCGGGAGGCGCATGCAAGTCCCAAACCTCTTTCTTAGGGTTTCACTGCAGCTTAATTGGGTCTCACCCGGTCTCGAGAGCCGGTGGCCGCCGCCCAGGCCGCCCGCACCCCAGGCCGGGGCTGCCCTTCCGGCCCCCTGTAGTCCCCACCCCCTCCTCCACCCAACCCTGAGCTGGGCTCTAANTAGCCCATCGTCACCCTCCCCCCCGCCTCCCATCTCCAAGGCCAGACCTTCAAAATCAGGTTGCGCGTCGCTTCTGATCCAAAGAGGCGCACGATGGGATTTGGGGGCGAATTTAGCTAGGACGGAGCCGGGGCCGGCGGGCGGGGTCTGGGGTGGATCCGGCGGGGCGCGTGGAGGGGGTGCGGACCGTGCCGCCGCCTCCAGCACTGGGGTCCTTGCCCCCGGAGCTGAGATCGAGAGTTGGGGACCGCCTCCTTACTGTGGACAAAGGCGCAGCCCAGACTTGGGGGCTCCAAAAAAGACAGGGGGGATCCTGAAATAGGATTTGGTAGCTGACAAAGCAGATGGAAATTTGATCCTAGCATTAACTAAGCGCCTTGGGGGGAAAAAATCTTTTAAGCTATATTAGCTAAATTTAGTTTGACCAAACAGTTCACATAAAAACATAAATCTGTATACATAGATGTGTGTATTTCCCCAGGATAGGCTAGATTCTAAAAGGGTGATGAGCGAGAACAATTCAAGAGAAGAGCTCAGGGAGATGTGTGCCCTAACAGAAATAGGGGTCCTGGCTTCTTCACTTGCAAACGTTTAGAGTTGGGGTTGGACACCCTAACAGCAAGGGCATGGTCGCACAGAGGCCGGACCAAGAGACTCCACTTCAGTTTCATGGTTTGGGTTTAGGATTGTTACTGGGATTTCATGATTTCTGTAGGAAAATCACGTGCAGCGAAGGCAAAGCATGGAATTGGGCCACTTAAAAAAAAAAGAAAGAAAGAAAAGAGAAAGGAAATCCCCGTCCTGCTGTTGAAAATAGTCGCATCTCCAAATGGAAGTTAGTATGGAAAGTCCAGCTGATTCTACCAAGTTTCCCCAAAGATGGTCAGGCTCCTTCTGGCATTAAAAACAAAGAGACAGAGATGAGGAGGGAAGGAGGGGGGAAGAAGGGGGGGGAGTGAGGAGGGAGGGAGAGAGAAGGAAAGAAGGAAAAGAGGGAGGAAGGAAGGAAAGAAGGAATGAGGGAGGGAGGGAAGGAAGAGAGGGAGGGAGGAAAGGAAAGAGGAAGGGAGGAAACCTCTGTTATGAATATCCTTAAGTATCTACTATGGAAAGTTCATCTCCTCCACATTTCCTCCTCCAACATAGATTTCTCCAGCAATATCCTAAGTGTTGCTTTTTTGTTGAGAAATAAATCTTGTGAAAGCTAAGTTAGCTTCGTGCTGTCTTTTCAGGCACCAAAGATAAAAAAAAAAAAAGATACACCGTTTTACACGTGAATAACATTTAAAGTTTAGTTATAGGGCCCTCAGCTTCAGCCTAAAATCTCCTTCATTCCCTCCTTTCCTTTTTCCATCATGACCCTAAAGAGCAGAATGTCATTTTTCAAACGCAGGAACCTCCCCCGCGTACATGAATTACATAGGTTTCCATGCCAATATCCTTATCTCTTCCTACTCTGATGGACACCCTGCTGTCCTCAATGGGAAACAGTTACTTCTTGGAGGAAGACTTAACTTGTGTTGGCAATTTGACTGAGAATGTTTCTCATCTGTGTCCACGTGGGCAACGATGAGTTGGGGCTACTGCTTTCCTAGAAAGAAATCAATGTCATGTTCAATCATACAACTGCTCTCTGTTTATAAATACTCCACCTCGGACTAATTCATCCCTGCCTTCTGAAACGCAGTTGAGTAAACTCTGATCATTAATGGGGGCTTCGGTTCTAACTTGGGGTTAACTTGGCAAATAAAACTTCTAAGAGGAACCCATAACAAGGTCAAACTTCGTCAGTTTCTCTCCCATAGTGTGTTACAAGGAGTTCGGAGTAGTGGTAACACTTGGAAACCGAGCCGGCATTCCTGTACAGCAAACAAGTTTAATAAGAGAAAAAGAATTGTCCATTGAAATTCACAAGGAAAATATCCCTGAGCACCCTAAGAGGTGATGCAGAGGTGTGAGAGCTGTTATTACCTGGTGTGTTCTGTGGTTTCATTCTTCTGGGGTGCGTGGTGCGGTGATGGTAGGCGTTGACTTGGGTTTGTCTGTGGTGTGTGGGGTATTTTCTTCTTACCTCCTTGCATTTTAGAGCTGTCTCTTTACCACATAGCACTAAGCGATGCGGAAACATGGACGTGTTTCTTCAAGCGCCCAACTTGGATAATCAAGCAAATTAAAGAACAAATTTCACTACTCTCGCCTCAGGACCACTGCCATCTCTGCACCTGTAACTCAAAGAATGAAAACGCTGGTTATTTATGTTGTGCTTTCCGCCTCTTGGATCTCAAGCGAGTTGACCTGATTTTTATAGCCCTTTTACCCAAGCAATGAGGATTCTTCCCCTCACTTCACCTCCCCCCACCCCCAGTCAACCCCATAACTGAGTGGCTTAGGAGGAGATCTGTAACTGGGATGAAGCAGCTGTTGGCTTCATGCCGTCCTCTAACTTGATTATTCTTTGGACACGTTAGGCAAGCATTAGTGATTGATAATGACGCTAATTAACCCCTTTCCTTTCCAAACAGTAAACTGCTGCCAGCAGGATGCTACAAACAATAAATATAAAACACTGCATACATCAATATCTGTTTAAAGCACAACTTCATTTGGGCACATTTAACCATAGTGCTTTCAGTTAACAGTTTCACTATTTATTCAAGCACTTCTCCAAAAGCGTGGGGCGGAGGCAGAGGAAGAGAGAGGGTTAAGAAAAGGAGCCTGCAGCTTTAAGACCACAAAAAAAACGCTGTCATACCTGTCAGCTGCAGCAAAGTTGAGCTCTAATGAAAACCATGCGTAATTTTTTTTTTTTAATTTCAGGTCAATACTTTTTTAAAACTTAATTAATCCAGCTCTGTTCTTAACCTATTTAAACTTAACACAAAGTTGATGACCACATAGGATTTTTTTTTCTTTCGGGGCGGGGGTGGAGAATGGGAAGCAGCTCTCCTACCTGACATGGAATTATGAATTTACTTTGGGTTGAGAAAGCAGTGGGGAGACTGTTTCATAAAGGCTGGTGAAATTCAGATTTTCAGAGGATTTGGGGAAACCAGGGCAAATTTGATCTGATTGTGCAGTCTAACGTAACCTGAGTTGTAAAGAAATGTACATTAAATTTGGAATTTTGATAAATGAATATTCCTAGCAAGTGAATAAAATGTATTCAATTAACTAAAACCCTGTGCACTTCTGAACTGAAGTGGAATCGACTGTAATTGATTTATTTGAAACCAGAGGTTAAGGACTGAATTAGCTAAGTACAACTGGGTATTTCAAGCCACTGACTTCTCAAATGTCAAATCCCTTCTATTTTAAATATTATTTCAGCTGCGGGGCATTGCAGTCCTGATGGTAGTTCCATCAAGAACTCAAATTATATTAATATTCGATTTTGGGGAGGAATGGATTGGATTGTGATTTTTAAAGGGTGTTGGAGAACAGAAGGGGTAATAAAGGAGCATTGTGTTTTTATAAAAATTGGGTGTGGTAATTAGCATAGCCTAGCAAGCATCCTTATAATTCAAGTACGTATCCTAATTTGAGTTAATCTAAGGAGAATCATGGTTGTTAGTATATAAACATGTGACCTGTCAAGTAATCACCATGTGCTTTAAAAAATATACATTGGTCACAAGAGATAAAGTCAAAATCCATATAGTCTTCAGTTAGACCCATAAAAATTATTTCTAATAATAACTGCTCTAATCCTCCCACTCCTTAAAAATATATATAACTTCTTTTAAATATTTAGAAAAAGAAAGTCACAATATCCTGATCCTCAAAATGTCTAACTGTGGAATAAAAATAACTAATTCGGTGCATTTGGAAACCATTGTTTATTATGACCTTGTAATGTTCTAACCCACTATTTCCTCTCTATCTTTCTCAGGATGCAAGGATTATGTTGGGTTCAGGTTTTCCCACATAACAAGCATCTGTAAATCCAGATATGAATGAATGGTATTTAATAAGATTGTTTTCATTTTAAAATGAGTATTTATGTGTCGTTGGAGAAAGAGCAGCAAATGTATGGCTGTTTATGAATGCTATTGTGCCTGAGGTTAGGATCCCCCACACAATCTGAGATGCAGCCAAGAAAAACAGCCTTGATAGACAATGCTTCACTTCACCTGCTACGATGCTGTGTGCATTTCATTTCTGTCAAGAGTATGTACAGTTAGGGTTCATTCGCCTCATTATTTTGTTACATCTACGTTACAGTTAACCAGTCTCTCTAGGAAATAATAAATAACCGCTTTAAAAAACAATTGCTGCCTTGCGTTCTGAGGATACACTTTCCATTTGAAATTAAAAAAAAAAACCCACCATTGTTATGAATTCTCTGGCTTTGGAAAATAGAATTGAGACTCCACCAACTCTCGTTGTCTGTCGAGATTGATTTTACACAGCCTTCCATAAGGAGATTAGAAAGCAAAGGGCTGCAAAATGGACACTGTCTAATGCTTTGCTTCCTTAGTCCTTCGGAATGTCAAACCAGATGAACAATTGTTAAATCTCCTCCAGTATGTATAGCTAGACACCTCTTCTACGACCTTTCCTGAAAACCTTCCAGTTAACTACCTCCATTTTCTTCTTTAAAAAAAAAAAAAAAACATTAAAAACCCCCATCACTTCCAAAGCAAAGACTTTCCAAATCAGACTTTCCAAAAGCTCTGAATTCGCCATTTTTAGGTCCAGGAAGTCCTTCCTGCTTTAAGAGCTAAGCATATAGTCCTGTTGTTGTGGAAGACAGATAGGAAAGGTCTGTAGGGCAGGATTCAGAGCCCTCCCCCATCCTCTCCACCCCACCTCAGAGCACATTTTCTATTTCTGAAAGGTCCTAGGAGGAGCCTCGAGGTGACAGAAAAGGGTGGGTGGGCATTTAGGGTGCAGGCAGAAGAGACCCTGGGAATGAACGTCATTTCCCACTCACCTCTGCTACCTCAGGAGATCCTACAAACAGCATAGTGGTGAACTCAGCCCTAAATAAAGGCTAAAATAAATGGGAGACAATGTGCCCTCCCCTTCCCTGCTCCACGGGCGTTTCTGCAACCATTCCTGCTCTCTGCCCACAAAACCAGAGCTAGCTTTTGCTCATTTACATGTCTTAGCCACTGAGAAGCTGGAGCTCGCAAGTGAAGGTTTAAGTGGCATTTCCTTTGTGCTAATGAACTAACAATTCAAATGTCAGTTATCCTCTGAGACAGATTCCAAAGTANAAAACTTTATTTTTAATAATAAAATTAATGTCTCTAGTCAGGAAAAGATAGTATGTCATTCCTTTAGCAGTACAAACAATCTTTTATCCAAAAGAATACATTGGGTTTTATTGTGTAATTTGTCTGAATACAGACTCGGTGGAATATCTAAATGATACCCTGCTCTGAACTCCAAGTTGAAAGTAAGTTTTTATTATACTTGAGGGAAACAATGGGTTCAGCTGCTTATTGCACGGAGCAATTGCCAAGGGAGAGTTAAACTCAATTACTGTAACCATACTGAATAAAAAATACTGCCAAGAACAAAAATACGCCTGGGTAAAGACAGCCACTGAATAAAAAAAATCGACATAAAGCGTATCAAATATTTATTTATCTGGGTAACAAAGGACTATGATACATTGACAGGCATGAAAACTACTGCCAGCACAACTCAATACAATACAACTAGTACTGCTTCCAAAATGGCCAGTGAAAATACAGAATACCAGGTGGTCCCAAATGTTTGAAGTTCTTTCAACAAAAAGAGAGAGAGAAGGGGGGGGGGGAATCCCTTACCCTTGGTTTAAAGACAATACTCATTTATTGCTCAAATGATCCTTTCGAGGGAGGAAGTGGAATAAAATAAACTTTTTTTTTTCTCCCCACAATACATAGAAGGGTTATCAAACCACTCGAGTTTCAAAATCTTTCCAGGGTCCGAGATCACTTTTTTTTTCTTTCAGTTCAATGAAAAGCTAAATGTAGTACTAATTATATATAAAATTTTATTTTACTCTGTTTTTCTTCGTTCAGCTGTCTCATTGTCATCTGTAACATGCTACAACAGGGCTAAATTCATGAACCCCAGAGGGGGAAAAAAATCCCCCAAATCTTGAATTTCTAAATAAGTACTATGAACCACATGAAGAACTAATACGGAAGATTCAAAACCCCACTAAACAAGAGGTAAACGAGATCACCAGATAAATAAAAAAAAAAAAGAGGCTTAAAACAGACTCACCATATTTACAATTCCCATTAAATTACACATAAATAAATATATACAGAGACGTGAACACTGATTCCCTTATATAACTGTGAATCGTGTTGCCAGAGGAAGTTCAAGTTGGTCGCTTTACCTTGAAGAGGAAAAACTTCTACAACTGAAGACATGACATATGGAACTTCGTGTATTTGTGTTCAAGTTTATTCACAATACTGATAAAAATGTCATTATCCTTTTTGCTTTTTTTTGTTTTTTTAGTATGGCTACAATTTGAACCGAAGTGTGTAAGGGAAGGTGGTGATTCAGTCCCATGAAGCTCATATCCTTTTTTTTTTTTTTTTAAATTTTTAGGTTCTTTTTTTTTTTTTTTTAGAAAAAAAGTGTTTTTCATTTTTTTGTGGTGGTTGTCATTGTTGAGTTCTCGTTGGTTTTTTTGTTTTTAAAAAAAGGTTCACAAACTTGGACAGAACTTTTCTTTGCTGGCTTCAAGGCCTGTTCTGTTCTCTTAGGCTCCACAGGAGGGCAAAGGGGAGGTTGATGCTGACGGGGGTAAGTTGAGGCAGGGGGGCGGAGTCAGCAGGGGCTGTCCTGCTGACCGAAGAGAGAGCCCCCCCCACCCCGGGCTCTGGAGGGCTGTGGGCGGCGGTTGTGGCGGCGGCGGCAGTGGCGGCGGGGGGG
>NW_027530974.1:8999608-9002158 GCF_008692635.1 Crocuta crocuta
TTTGCTGATCCCGAAAGCTGTCACCTGCCTGCGGTGGTAGGTGGCGGGGGAGACGACCGAGTGGGTGGGCTCGGTGGGCGAGGAGACGCAGGGCCGGGGGACAGCCTCACTTTCTGTGTTTCTCCTCTTTGTCACTGCTTTTGGCGCTGTTGTCCGTGTGGCTGTTGGGGTTGTTGCTGAGGTACATTTTGTCCATGGCCTTGAGGGCCTCGGTGAGATAGTTCTGCAGGGCGGTGACCGCGGCGCACACCGCCGGGCTGCCGAAGCCGTGGGAGATGAGGTTGAAGTGGGTCAGACAGCTCTGGATGCCGGGCTCCAGGATGGGGTTGGGCCGCGAGTTTCCCAGGGGAGATCGGTCCTGAGCCAGCAGGTCAGTGAACTCTTTGCATATCTGTCTGCAGCACAAGTGAAGCAGAGAGAGAGAGAGAGAGACAGAGAGAGAGTGGTGGGGGACGGAGAGAGAGAGAGAGAGAGATGAGGCTCCCCTGTGGGCAGCACCAGCAGCAGAGAGAAAACCTTTCTCCCTGAAGTTCCCTCCCCAGGAATCGGGGGAGCCCTGGTGTGACCCAAGGCCCCAGAGACAGACGTGGGGGAAGACCCAGTCACCGATCCGTGTCCACTGAAACATGGCTCCTCTCTCTCTCTCTCACCCCTCAGCTACCCTTAACTGCTAACCGCCTCTCTTCTCGCTCGTACCAAACACCCCAGACACAGAAAACATTTCACACATTTAGAAGAGAAACAAAGGAGAATAAGAGGGACAGGAGTCAGATGCCCAAGCCCCTCGCCCGTGGTCAGTAGCACGCGGCCATCAGCGTCCTGTTCAAAATCTGAGACAGACCCTCTTCCTGCTTCTTCCAGAGAGAACCCAGTTGGTGGGATGAAGTCTCCACTCATCCACCTTCAAATCAGGTTGGAGGCAGACAGAAAGGCAAAACTTTTCTGGGGATTATTTTGCCTTAAAAAAAAAAAAAGGCACAGAAAACCTGTTACCTGGGCACAATTCTGACTGTGTTTTGAGAAGGAATAGATGCTTCAATTTCAACTTCTCATTCCACCTCTTTTCCCACCCCCACCCTACCCCCACCCCCAAATCTAGGGAAATTGTGAACACGGGTGGGCTTAGGGAGCTAAGGGAAGAGAAAAAGTTGACATTTCAAAAAGGGTCTCAAAAAGTCAGAAACAGGCAGATGAGGCCTGTATGCTTGGGAAGGAAGGTAGCTGGAGGCTCCCTGAGGCAGCAGAAGCCCTGGGGGTGGGGTGGGGGGGAGTGGGGGGGGTGGCAGTAAAAGGCAGGCAGGGAGGAGGGAGAATGGGGAGCATCAGTAGGCTGCCTTCTCCAAGGCCAGCTGATGTCCCCAGGTCAGAAACTACCCCGCCTGAGGCCTCAGCCTCTGCCCTCAGGTTCCATGCCCTCCTGTGACATCGACTTTGATAATTAAGGGCTTCCAAACAAGCCTTTTAATTTCCAGAAAACATATCAAAACAGTAATTTTCTTTTCACACACCACCTGGAGAAGCCTATTCAGCCCAAGCACTGATGGGAATAGAACTTGGGCCATTTTGAAACCTATTTGACATCTCGCCTGTAGGCTAAAACTTGTGGGATGTGTGTGTGTGTGTGTGTGTGTGACTTCTGAGGAGGGAGGAGAAAGGAAGGCAAGAAATGGGATAAGGGATTAAGGCTGAAGTTAGGACTCTCAGCTTGTACATTTTGCAGACCATTGCTTAATCCTTGCCCTCAGAGAACATATTGATAGGAGACAAAAACTGATAGAGGCAAGCTTGTTACCCATTTAAGGGTTTGACGCTGGGCTTTCTAAAACAAGTGAGTCACCAGTCCACACTCAGCTTCTATCAAATAACTATGTTACCACCCCCCCCAACATCCCCACACTCATTTCTAAAAAAATGAGGTGTAGCAGAAGAGAGGATTAAGATTAAGATGGAAAGACACCAACAATCCCGCCTACACTTCCCCTTTCAAACAGTATGGTTTATAAAACCTCATTGTTAATTTCAGTAATTTACAACAAAGCTGATTAACACAAAAGGAAGACAGGAAAAAAGCACAGAGACCGAAACAATTTCCAGAGTTGTTTCTCTGGACAATAGAGACAGAGAGAGAGACCCCGGAAGAGGTAAGGTAAATGCCTTACTTTGTAGCCAGGAGCATGTTTTTTCTTGTCACTTGCTCATTGGGATCGGAATGTTGTCGGTTGAGAAATTCAGCTACTGCTTTGGCAGGAAATTCGGTTTCGCACACGTACCCAAAGTCCCTGGCTAGATGGACGGCTTCTCCTGGCAAGAGAGGAGAGGCAGCAGGGCAACAAGAAATTGAAAAGGGGCCCGAGATCAAAATTTCCTCCCAACTCCCTTATTTGCTTAACCCAGATGTTGAAGAAAACACAAACTCCTTGTTTTCTCATTTCAGGAATTTTATTTCCTTCTCCGTAGGATCTGGCAGATGAATTTATCAGGAAAAAAAAAAATGGCCACTTGGCCTAGAAGGCCAAAGAGGGGTTTGAAAATGTGAGTTCCCCCCCCCAC
>NW_027530974.1:9002275-9005744 GCF_008692635.1 Crocuta crocuta
ACATTTTCCCAACTTCTCGTTTAAAATGTTTCTTGTCCGCCAACCTCACACCTATCAACACATTCATAAATGATATTCATAATGACTCGCCGAGCTTTTCTGCGAGGGAACAACTAAAGGTTTACATTTTAACTTGATCGCGTATAATTATCTGTTCATCCAAACCGATTAACCAAGAGGATTTGAGGGTCACTCCACTGAGTCTGTCTGTGTTGTTGATTTTCGAATCTTTGGTTTTAATTTCCTGAACCAGTTGGTTTTTACTGCAGGGCTTCCTGCCATTAGCTCCAGCTCCGGAAGAACGCATGCGCCAATTAGAGCATCAAAGCCCTCTCTGCAGAGCTCGTTTCCATAAAATGGAGCGGATCGCAAAACAATAACAGTTCTCCAGAAACTGCCTCCCCGCTACAGGACTCAACCCCCAAACCCATGCACACGCTCACACCACACCCGCAGCCACTACTACCATTTCCTTTGCATGTAATTCTTGGGGGTGGGGGGGGAGGGTATGGAAAGTGGGTTCTTCTTTGTAGTGATGTTAGTTTTAATGTAACGCTACTGTAGTTGAGTTTCTGGCTCCGAACAATTGCTTGTTATTTAACAAATTATCGTCTTTAACGCCATGAACAAATGCTTCATAGGATTCCTACTCTAATTTATGGTTTTGAACTTTTTTTTTTTAGTGTTTATAAAGCTGGAGCTTAAAGTCAATTGTAATGTATCTTCTCAAGTGCAAGATGTAAATAAGACAAAATGCCTTCTTCAAATATAAATGGCCATTTGAAATCTACCTGATAATGTGTCTTTTCCCCCCCATCAACACAACACATCATCAGTGTAACACATAGGAAAACACAAGTCATCTTATACATTCATTCCAACACATCTAAACTGAAGACAGTTCAGAATGAGAAAAACTTAACAAGAAGCTGGAAGAAGCAGGAATATAAGTGGATTCTGGTGACAGAGTATCTAGACCATGGAGTGAGAACAGGGGTAGCTTTTGTTTTGAAGGGTTTGGAAGAGTGTGTGTGTGTGTGTGTGTGTGTGTGTGTGTGTGTGCTCGCGTGCGTAAAACTGCCATGAGAAACTTTTGGCAATGCTTATATTTCTTTTTTCTTTCCAGCCAAACAATTCAGAATCCAAAATTGCTCACTTTTCTTCCCCTCCACTAGAGAAGCACAATCAAGTAACAGATAAGGGAGCATATGTTTGGAAAACAAAAACCTAAAAGGGCATATAACCCTGAGCTTTCAGGACGGTCTTAAATCAGGATGCAGGTCAAAGATTCCCAAATTAATTCAGGAAGTAATGGTCACGCATTTCTCAAACGCAGATGTCAGAATAGCTTAAGTGATTTACTGCTGAGTTCTATAAAGGAGACAGGAACTTGGACTATATGCAGTTCTTAAAATTTCACGTTTTTTAGGTCTGGATTGAGCTACGGAGGTGTAATTTTGTGGCAGAGGGGAAGAAAAAAGGACGACAGGAGTAAATGCAAATAGTTTTTTGACATGCAAGCGTTCTGTTCACTTCCAGTTAGTCTCTGGGAAAAAAAACGAGACCGCCCCATTGACACAAAAATACAACCGAACGGCCACTAAGTATTATCCATTTCCCCACAAGACCGGTCCCTTCTTGTTAGCAAGTGGACTCGCTTACCCTCTACTAGTGATGTGAGCAGAGTGACATTGGCAGCTTTACGTCTCCCTGCCGGCAGATTTAATCCTATTTTGTCCAGTTTTTCTCTTAACGATCTTCCTCCATTTTTAGACTTCGCCCTGTTTCACAAATATATGCAAGAAAGGGATTTAGAAAACACTGGGTTGCTCAACATCACATTATTTTCATTTTGAAAACATCCTCAAAGGTGCTTTTCAAAATTTAAGAATCGTGGCCTGGTGGTACTTTAGGGAGGGAAATCGAGGAAGGGCTAGTTACAGAAGAACCACAGGAGACAAATGCTCAACAGTGCAGCACCCCCTGTATGCAGTTATGGCTACAGCAACTGTGGCAGGTTCAAAGGGTTTGATTTCCCAAATCTCTACGGAAGAACCACAAACAAACAAACGCAACTCTCATCTCTAGGGTTTGAGGTATTTTAGAGTTCAACTGATTACTGTATATTTTCCCTGTTGTTACAATCACACAAATCCCAATGGGGTCTTTAAATCATCTTTGCAAGGACTGCTGTTAGACTGTTCGGAGTAACCAAAGTTATCATCACTCTCACGTTTCTTGCTCTGGCCCCGGCCCCAGTGGGAAATTCATTTCACCAACTGTTTACATACCGTGTCACTAGCCTAACTGGAAATATCGAAAGCGGAGATCGGCCTTTAAAAATTTCACTGATTTCAGAGACAATGGAGGTGGTTCTAAATAGATGTCTAAATAGACTCCCATGATCAGAAAGTGGTTAAGATAAATTGTTTAAATAAAACAGCAAATTAATTAATTTCAGATTTTATTCCCTACTCAAGTGCTCTTTAATTGTGTGGATTAGATTATACTCCCCTAGGTAAACAGTCTCCAATATTGGGGATGGGGGAAGGGGAGGAAAAAGCAGAGGGCGGATTCAGATCTATGTCAGTGAAGGATTACAAAGGGAAGCAAAACGACTGTGAAGGAGAAAGAAAAGATTGGAAAAACTGATGTTAAAACCTTCCAAAAACGGCTTTATATGGCTTTGTATGGGAGATCCCCATCAGAGCGGACCTATGGGTCCATAGATACATAAAAGAATAAATGTCAAAACAGCGAAGTCCTTGGTCTACTTTCTTATCAAAAAAAAAAAAAAAAAGGAAAAGATCATGTGGGAAAGTTCAACCCAATACCCACCACTCACTAAGTTGGGTGGAACTCTAGGAGGAAGCACTCAAGGGAGGGAGAAACGTGCCCCGAGGGAAGGTGCTTCACCTTGCAGACCCTTATAAAACCTTATCTAAGAAACGAATCGTTTCGACCTCACAGGGGTGAGATGTGTATCCCTAGCCACGTATGTAACATGCACTCGTGGGTAACGACTACACATAATGATGCACGTAACCGTATCTTGCATACTGCCTGGGGCGCATCGCGGCTGCAGTACACGGGAACCACTAATGCGAGCGCCCTAGGCACGCGGAGTCGCCGTCTGGCCAGAGGTGACAGTAACAGAGGGGGGGAGGGGGGCAGGAAGGGCGGCCGACTCGAGAGAAAGCCACTGCCTTCCACTTAAAACCCTACTCAAGGGACGGTGGGTTTCCGTCGGAGACCCTACACGGAGGTAAGCCAAAGTACGGCGCCTGGGAGGAAGTTTTCCAAGGCTTGCGAGGTGTTCGCGAAGAGTAAAAAGGTGGCTGCACGGCGCCCCGCCGCTGCAGCAGCCGGGACTGAACGCGGGGTGGAAAGAGCTGCGCGTGCGCGCGGGGAGTTGGGTTGGGGGCGGAGGGCCCGGGGAGCGCGCGGCGGCGGCGGGCCGGGGCGCGGG
>NW_027530974.1:9006206-9012043 GCF_008692635.1 Crocuta crocuta
CCTCCTCGTCCCGCCCCCAGCTCCCACCCACCGGGTTTGGCGCTCTTCTCCCCGCCCCTTTCTTTTCCCGCGAAGGGAGGGCCGTGGCGCGAGGCCCGTTTGCGTCGTCGGCCCCGCGCAGGCGCAAGTGTGTCCCCCGGCCGCGAGGCGGGGCGGGCGGGGCGGAGTCGNAGCGTTGAGACACTCCGGCGGTGAGAGGCGCCGCTGTACTTCCGCCACCGTGACCTTGTACTTCGAGGTGGAGCTGAGGAGCGAGAGGCGACCCGGAACTGAACAGAAGACTTCGTTGGGGTTCACGACGCCGCCGAAGAGGTTGTCCTTGTTTATGGGGATGGCGGAGACGGCGTTGCTGTTGGATTTGGACAGGGACACGGGGCCTGCGGAGACAGACAGGGAAGCTGCGTGTGGGCGTCGAGGGTCCCTCCCTCCCAAGTCCTTCCCGACCCCGGCCCTCGCCCAGGCTTGTGCCGCAACTGCCACTTTCCTTCCAGCCCTGAAAATCCCACCTTCTGCCCTACTCCCTGGTGTCTGCCGGTCCTGGGGATCGAGCCCCTGCCCCCCGGCGCACCTTACCCGGGCGGCCTGCCGGCGCCGCCACTTGGCACCACCAGCCAGGCCCGAGCTTCCGCCTGGACCCTTTCCTGTTAGCCGTAAGGGTGCTGTCTAGAGATGGTAGTGACATTGTGACCCCCCGGGCCCTCATCCGAGGACAGTGGCCCCAGCTGAAGTGCTGGAGTATAAGTGTGCAGGGGAGGCCATTACATTTGCACACCGAGAGCAAACTGTATGTGCTTAGGAGATTTTGTGGGATGGGAGGGGCGTTAGTGTTGGGAAGAAATCGCTTCAGAGACCTACAATTAAAATCAGCGGAGTTTAGATGGCTGAAGCGGCCTGTAAGTGAGCATCTCAGTTAAGGCACCAAGCTGAGAGGTGGTGGATTCGCTTGTCACACACCACACGTGCCCCACCCATCCTTTTGAGGAATAAGCCCTTTCCTACGTTACGTGTTGAAAAAGACCCGGGTTTTGGAAATCCATCCCAAAGCCCCCTTTTGAACTGGGAGAAAAAAGGATAAATAGGCCTACCATAGAATATTAGCAATATCCCCTGTTGTGGAGCAAATCGTTAATATCCTTGTCTGCTTAAGTGTATTCACTGGGAAGGGGAGAGGATATATTCTTGCTGGTTCAAATCATAAGCTCTTCGTTATCGGCCCCACCATAGTCAGAAAAAAAAAATCCAAGGCCAGCAGAAAGTGTACTACCATGTTACATTTCTCAGCACCAGTGTAATTCGGATGCTTTCACAACCATTTAAGTACAGTATGCATTTGTATTTTAAAATTCCACAAGGAGACATATATAATAATATGCATACATTCTATTCACAGTACTCCTCCCTCTTTAATGGGGATATTCTAGACGTATGGGGAGGTAGGGGGCTCTAGGTTTTGGATAGATCACTTGTGACATTAATAGCTCTGGGGAGGCTAATAGAGACAATAGGAGTTAAACGAACTCTTGAGAGATTACTAATAAAAGAGCCAATTATCATGTCGACTTGGAAAGAGCATCTCTTAAGATTTACCCCTTGCACATCTAATTTGACGTGACAAAGACTTCACAGATGCAAAAACGAAACTTTAAACTAGCTAACAATATACTGATTGGGGTTAGAAATGAGAACAGTTTTATATAGCATTGTCCTTGGTGGTGCCTAGGATCCCGAAATGTAACATTGCTACCATAACAACAACAAAAAAAGCTGCTGTGAATAGCATGTAATCCAGTAAAGTTTATTTCTACTCACTAAACACAATACAAATTACAAATCCATCCAAATCACTTGACACTTTTTAAAAACAATTTCTGCTCAGAACAATTATGCTAATAATCCCAGCATCTTCAAGATGCTAATTTTAACCAAAAGCCAAATTTTTGTTAACCTAATTCACAAAGTTTAAAAATCCTTAAACAGCTAATGAGACATTAAATTGAAGAACGTGGAAGTTTTTTCCTTCCTCTGCTAAGGCGTGTTACAAAAGACACAACTGTCCTTCTATTAATGTTGAATTATTTGCACTGTTTTAGCATTATACCACTTCTTAACACTCATGGCCACTCACACAATGGATTAACTAAACTATTAAACCACTTCAACACTGAAATGCCACTTCCAAATCAGTTCAACTACTACACATTTCATGTGTTTGTCCAGATACCATTAAACTAAATTAAATGGTCAAATCATGAACAAAGCTAGCCTGTTGCCATTACTAACACACTGAGAGCCGATCATTTAAGCATTGCTGTTCTGTGCCCATCTATTTGCTAATTCTGAGCCTTTAGGAAATCCTATTTGAAAAAAATAAATACAGCTCTGCAAGTTCTTTTAAATAGCACTATGCCTGTAAGGACATGCCTGGAATGTAGAAGGAAATGGCTTACCTTTCTTAATTACAGTTTGATCTGGGATGTTAATACCCGGGTCTTCTACATGCTGCAACAAAAGGGTACACATGGATGTAAGTGTATAATCAAAACAAAAGGAAATGAATATTCCGTGCAACATGGGGGGAGGGGAAGGGGGTAGGATCACAATTTCCCCCTCCCATATAGTGACATTTATATATAAACATCTCATCTTGGCTTATTGGAATTTGAGGCTTTGCAACTCAAGAGGTTTCACTGCACACCCACGGCCAATTTCTCCTCCCCCAGCAAATAATCCATGTTTGAAGGAGGTGGGGGTGGGGAATAAAACTTTCTTTGGAAATGAAACCAAGTTTTGGAGCACCTAATCTTTCTCACAAAGTCGGTATAACCTTTAAAAATACACCTAGCTTTAGCTTGGCGCCTCGCGGCTTCGGACTTCAGCGATTCAAGTGTTCAGGCAGCAAAAGCCAGAGAAACACAATAGAAATGACAGAGGCGGGAGTAACGGGGGAGGATTTTAAACATTTTAGGTAGTGTGATAGGAAGCAAATGCATATACACACCTTCACTTATGAAAAACCAAAAATAATTTTTTAAAGAAGACTACTGCCTAAACTGGATATCAGAAAGGAATAGGGAAATGATTTAAAAACACACACACACACACACACACACACACACACACACNGTAAAATGAAATCATGTTTTCTAATGCAGAAACTGACAGGCAATATAATGTCTGGCTGTGTTTACAAATTAGCACCAGGGCTGCTGAGATAGAAGATTTCGCAATCGTTACCAAACACAGGCATTACCATTTAAAAAACTATTACTTCCTTCTCTAGTCTTTGTCCAACAATAATACTGATTCGAACATTTTCCATTCTGTCTTGGATTTATGCTCCTGTTAATTGTGCCTGATCGCAATGATTCCGGGTGGATGGTACTAAGTTGCTTTATTACAGGTTTTATTATACTCAATGCTCTCATTTGTAACTTGCCTAAAGTGCTTCTGGATTTAAGTATAATTAAATTGAGAAATGTTCAGAAATGACTACTGCTGCAGTTCTTGTGTTTTAACTATATGGGGAAATATGATCCCTTTATGCATGCACCCTAAACCCATAAAGTAAATGTAGTGTGGCATAATACTTTTATTTGTGTTATTTCTAGACCTTGTCCATACAGGGAAGACTGTTAAGTTTAAAACCCCACTGAGATATTAATGATTAAATAATTTTCACCATCAATTTGATTTTCTTAAATATTTAGCAGTCATTCTTATTAAAGGTTAACTGTTGCAGCAATGGGAAAATTGAAAACAACCCTTTTCCTGACCCAAATTCCTTTGAAAGAATTTTTTTTCCTAATAGGTGGGGGAGGGTGGGGGAAGAGCAGCAACTGGGTTTACTTGCTTTTATGTGATTTTTTTGGTTGATTTCTCCTGCTGACTAATTTCACCCCAAAGAGTAACTATACAGGTATGAAGAATTCACACCAGCCACTTTGGAATTTCTGCAAAGTAGAGCAATTCTAATTCACAGTAATTCCAAAAGGTTGCAAAGCATTTTGCAATTCAAATAATTCCAAAGAACAGGCCAGGAAAAGGATTCAGAGGTTCTTTGGGAAGGGGAACTAAAACGTTCACAACTTCCAGGTTTGTTTTTTGACTGCTCTTTTCTCAACTCTTGCTCCTCTCATTTTACTTCCCAAGAAATGTACTGTTTAGTAACAGTTTCCAAAATCATTTATGAGCACACACACACACACACACACACACACACACACACACACACACACGATGCTTATACTAAATCCCACAATGGATCAAGTGCCGACTTTCTTGCTTTCCATGCAAGGCTGCTCAACATAACCAACAAATTTCAGTGATTAACTGGGCCAAATGAGAGCTGTAATAAATTTTCTATTTTCCTATGTAACTTAAATACTGTTTTAAATTCACCAAGCAAGCAGGTAAGTTCATCTGACCATTTTCTTTGCAATCTAATGCAGTAATCATTAAACTGTCAACGGACATATTGCTGCAATATTTGATGCACTAATTTGAAATAGCATTTTAGCAAAAATCACATCCAGATACATTTCCTCTCCAAAGAAAAGTAGCATTAACAGAGCCTTTACAGCTTTAATAAAATTATTGGCTCATTCTAATTCCATTTCAGGAAGGTTGTGAGGAAACCATAAATACGTAGAATTGAAACAGAGATGCTGGTTTAAATTTAATTTCAGAGAGTATTTTCAAATTATCAATAGCCTGGTTTACATTGTAAATGGGAAAAGTGCTAATACCATGCTTATTCAGAAATCATTTTAAACTGCATTTATTGATAACTGAATTAGAACTCAAATAACGTATTGCCCAATAGTCTCCAAACATTTAATTTAATATGGGGTGCAGCAGGTTCTGATAGGCGTTGGGAACCCAGCTAATGATTTATGAGGTCAGCACTTAGCACCCCTAGGAGAAGAAGGAGGCTGCATTTTAATGTCCCCTGCTCCGATTTGCTACTTACTATTCTTTAATCAGTGTAGGGTACACACATAACTTTTAGTTACCACCAGTGCTTATAAAAGCCGGTAAGACTGATTTTCTTAGTATGTCGTTTGCACTTTGTTTTAAACTGCTATAGGGCATTACAATGAGCTCTTTTGGGTGGATTTAACGTCTTTTTCAGGGCAGACCGAAATCCCCACGCCAGACGCAGCGATGGAATTAGATCCTCTCCCAATCGAAACAGTCTACTGTCGTGGAGAGGGCCAGATATTGTTAATGGTGACATCCCTCTGATTTATTTCTGGGTTGGTGGACATGGTAATGCAGGCATTGTTTGCAAGAGCTCCAAGGAACCGTTGTCCTAGGGCTCTGTAACTCTCAACTACTTTTTTATTTTTTAATTCGGTCGTTTACGTGGGTTCTCAAAGTGTCCGCCCAAAAAATAAAAATAAAATGACATTTCGGAGAAGTAAACGCCATTGAGGGAAACTCGGGCCCACCCGCCCAACGTCCCGATTATCTTCCGGGGGGTGGGGGGAGGTGAGCACGGGCTGCGCCCCTCCTCGCGCCTCCCGCGCGGCCTCTTACCGGGACGTCCTCGATGGCGTGAGGTAAGGAGTGGATCGGGAGGTCTCCGAGTCCTGAGCTAAGCCCGTGCGGGCCATGCAGGAGGTCTTCGTGCCGCCGGTAGTCCCTGCGAGGATCCAGGCCCGAGAGCTGGTGGGGCAGCCCCCGGTGCGTGTGCAGGAGCCCAGACTCCTGGCTCTGCCTCTGGCCCGGCCAGCCCGGGTGCTGCGGCTGCGGCTGTGCGTGCAGGGGGTTCAGGCTGTAGGGGTCGTTGACGTGGGAGTAAGGATCTTGCGACTGGGGGTAGATAGGCTGGTAGG
>NW_027530974.1:9012170-9014223 GCF_008692635.1 Crocuta crocuta
CCCGGGGGGGCCGGCGGGGGGGGCCGCGCGTCCCCAGCCGCAGGCCGCCGAAGGAAACGAGCTCCAAGTTGTTCATTTCGGAAGATACCCCAGAAGCGAGGCGGGCGCTTCCCCAAACGCAGGGAATTAGATCGTGCAAATGTGGGGGCATAAGAGGCCCTGCGTTTCTTTCACGGCGGGGGGGGAAGAGGGAAAAAGGCCTCCCAGAATACACTCCGTTTAGCTGCAGCGTGAAACCTCCCTTAAGCAAAATTAAAATTCCTGCTAAATATTAAACAGCAGAACCGGCCTTTCCTTTTTCCCCCGGATTTGAACCTGCCTGCCCCTGCCTTATTGTTTACCCTGTTCACTTCTTTGGAGAAAAATCGTACCCGTTCAAAGACCACTACCATTTCATGACTATTTAAACAGAAACATTTCATAGAGGGGCTGTAACGAAAGCACACGTTTAAATTACCAGCTTAAAGAAGGTTTTAACTGCAGGTTGGGGGTCTTTCTTTTCCGCTTCCTCAGTTAGGAGCTCTTTTTCTCGACAGGGTCGATTTATGATACGGATGGGGAGAGGGGGACGTCAAGTCAAGGTTTAAAATAGAAAGATTCAGCCTTATTGGGTTTAAAAGAGAGAGGTGCACCCCGGGGCGGAGGCTCCCGCCCCTTGCACCCCAGCCCCAAAGGGCAGAAGAAAACGCCTGACTTTATGTTCCCGTATTTGCAATTCGCTTGCAAAACAGGCGAACGGAGTGGATTCCAGGGAGTGCGAACCCTCGGAGGTTCAGCCCCGGGCTCTGAGGGTAGGGGGGGCACACCGGGCCGCGTTTTCCCTGCAGATGGATGAAGCCCCAAATGTTGAGAACACCTCGGGAACAAGTGAATACGCGAGGGAAGAAAGATGAACGTGGCGAGGAACACGCCTGGGAAAGTAGCGGCGAGGTAGGTCTGCGCGCCGGGAGAGGTCGAGCAGGGACGGAGGGGTAATGCATTCGATTTAAGAATGGGGGGGAAAAAAGCGAGAGAAAAGAGGAAAGAGAGAAATGCAAATGGAAAGGGGGTGGGGGATGCCCTGAAGGAAACCTGGGCGCGAACCCCGAGGTTGCGGGCAGCTCCGCCACACCAGGTTTCCAGAACAGAATTCCTAAGGAAGCAGGGGTGGGGGTGGGGATGGGACTCACCATAGCTGAAAAACTGTGAACTAACATCTGCGAAGAGTCTGGGGTAACGAGTCAGGGTGGAAAAAAACCAAGCAAGCCCGGAGAGCCCGGCTGCCCCGCCGCCCGAGCGCGCCCCACACAAAAGGCGCCGAGAGCCCCGCGCCACCCAGAGATGCAGTCACGGCGCAGCCGCTCCCGCGCGCGCTGGAGCCCCGCTCGGGTCCATCCGAACTTGAACCACCGATTGGAGCGGCGCCTTCAGCTGGTCGAACCCACGGTCTCTATCCTGCCGCGATCGGTTAGGATTCAAAGTTCCTTAAAAAATGAGGGAAAAAAAAACCCAAAAAAAAGGAAAAAGAAAAAAAAAAGTGTGTGTGTGTCTGTGTGTCTGTCTCCCCGTGTCTCCCCTCTTTTCTTAGCGGCGGCTTCGCTTGAGCTTCTAATAACCGCGCTGGGCAGCGTTCCTGGAGCCTCCTAATAGCAGATATTCATGACTATTAATATTACACGAATACTTAATAAGGGAAGAATGCCTGGAAATCGAGCGTGAAGCGGAGAGGCAACTCGCGCCGGAGCCGGCTCTCAATGCAGTCCATTGACGGGAGCCTCAGTGTAGCAAATCGGAGGTGGGGAGAGGGAGCGCGCGAGACAAAAAGCGGGCGAGAGAGGGAGCGGGCGAGCGCGCGGGGGGCCGCGGCGCGGCGTCTGGCGAATCACAGGGAAGGGGCAACATTTTAAAAGGTTGCAGGGCATGCAAAAGTGAAAGAGAAAGAGGGAGAGAGGGAAACCGAGGGAGAGAGCGCAGAGAGGGAGAATGTGTCTGCGTGCGTGTGTGAGAAAGAAAGTGTGGGTGAGAGAGGGGAGCCCGGAGAGGGGAGAGGGGAGGGAGGGAAGGAGGGAGAGCC
>NW_027530974.1:9014254-9015996 GCF_008692635.1 Crocuta crocuta
GCTGCCGGGCCGCCGCCGCCGCCAGTCCGCCCGCTGGGTTGTCAGAACAAGCGGCACCTCGCCTCCTGCGTGTCCCTGCAGAGCCCCGACATAATTAGACAGCCCCGAGCCGGCTCGGAAACCCGAAATCCCTGCTCCGGCGCTCGCCCACCGCAAAGTTGTGGCAACAGCCCTCACTCTGTTCTCTCTCCCTCTCCCTGGTCTCACTTACACACATGCACACGCGCCCCCACAGGAGCCCTCGGAGGGAGCGAGTTCTTCGCCTCCCACCTGAGTCTCAGGCGCCCAGCGCCGCGCAGAGGTGCGGACCCCGCCCGCCGGGGCTCGGCGCGCGGAGCCGGCACTCGGCCTCCGCGAAGGGGAGCTGCCCCCGCCTCGCGCTTGCAGCCCCGGCGGGGACAGTTCGTCCTCCACGGAGGGGCTCGGCTGCATTCGGACCAGTCCGCAGAGCCACCCCCTCCACCCCAGGCCGGAAGACAAAGCGGCCGGTCTGCCCCGGGGTCCCTGCGCCCCACAGCGCGCACGGTCGGAGCCCCCTGAGAAGTGCCGGTCCCCGTGGGGTGTCCCCTCGTGCCCCGAGGGGTGAGGGGAGGGCGGAAAGGGAGGGCCCTGGAAAGCAGGAAGGTTTAAAATAGTCGACGGAAAGGAGAGGGGGAAGGGAACGGGTGACACATCGGTCACATAAGCCCGGATTCTGATTTCGAGTGAAGACAAGACCCACGCTGCTGCGCCCGCATAGACCTCTGCTCCAGACATTTCCAGCTCCAAATGTCAAAGAGAAAGAAAAGAGCAGAAAAGAAAAAACAAAAACAACAACAAAAAAAAACCCCAGCAAAGGCAGGGACTACCACCTATTTAGGTAACCATCGGCCGCGGCCCTCCTCCCCCCGGCGCGACTCCGCCGCTCGTTTCAGCTGGGGCTGCAGAGGACTTCACGGCCGCCGCAGCCAGGCGGGGGCCGGGGGTGCGGGGGCTTCCCCGGCNCAACGGGTTGCAGTGCGGCGCGCTCTGCCGGCGCCGCGGGCTCCACGCGCCAGAGGCCGCGTGCACCCCGCCGGGATTCCCACGGTCACGCAGCCGGGCGCCGGGCGGCTGCGGGGGCCGAAGCGGGAGGAGCCTGCGGCTAGCCGGCCCAGCACCGCGCAGCCTCCCCACTTCTACCCCGGGGATGCTCCCAGAGCTTCCCTGCGAGGGAGAAGCTGCTTAGGACTCCTTCAATAACACAGATACCTAGAGCGAGCCCCGAAGCAATTGGGGAGTGGAGTGTTTCCACACTGAGCCCCGTAACTGGGAGGTGCAACCCAGCTCAGGCAGAAGTGTGCGGGCCCCTTCTCCAGACAGAAAAGAGCCTTTTTTTAAGCAGGGGGGAGGGGGAGGGGGAAGGAAGTAAAAAAATGAATAAATAAGAGAAGAAATAGTAAAGATCGGAGAGGAAGTTAAAGAGCCAAAAAGGATTTTCTCTTTCCTTTCTCTTCCTGGTGACTCGGGCCCCCAGAATCTCGCTGGAGAGACAGGCAGGGCGCACAGACGCCTGCCTGACTGCCAGCAACTGCTTCAAAACCCCAAGCTCGTCTCTTCGCCCCACTCTTAGGCAGACCCAAAATTGGTCAGGAAAAAAAAAAGGTGGGGGGGAGGGTAAGTGGGACACGAGCTTCGAAGGAGGGAAGTGAAAGAAGGCAGCGTCCACATCCTTCGTCTCCAGCTTCGCCCTGGCGCTCTCCGCGCGAACCGGAGAGGCGGGC
>NW_027530974.1:9016023-9030636 GCF_008692635.1 Crocuta crocuta
ACCGGAGAGGCGGGCGCTGCGCTGGGGAAAGTTTGTCCCACCCGCGTTTCGCGGCCGGCTGCGCGGAGAGGAGGAGGAGGAGCGGGAAGGCAGAGCGCGGAGCCTGCGGCTGCAGGGATGCCCAGCGCCGCGCTTACCTCGCAGTCCTCGTACTTGATATTATCCGTCAGTTTCCAAAGCATTTTCATGGATCGGCGTGAACGGATTTGCGCCCTTCTCCGCCTCGCACCCAAGTGGAGCTACTCTCTGGGTAAGCGCAAAGTGCCGGCTGCCGGCGGTGAGCGCAGGAGGAGGAGGAGGGCGAGGAGGAGGAGGAGGGCGAGGAGGAGGAGGAGGGCAAAAGGGAGGAGGAGGAGGGCGAGGAGGAGGAGGAGGGTGAGGAGGAGGAGGAGGAGGCGAGAAGGGAAAGAGCTCCCGTGCGCGCTCGGAGATCTCCCTCTAATGGTAGAAACTTTTCCCTTTTCCAGCTCTTTACCAACAGCCTAATCGCCTCATTAGCATATCAACAATAGTCCAATTGCTCGCCAGCCCCGCAATCTGCGGCCGGCCGCTCCGACCCAGGTATAAAGGCCTCTTCNCACCCCACTCCCCTTCCTCTCCGTCTCCTCCTCCAGGGAGATGCCCTCCGCAAAAAAACCTGCACCGTGCAGGGTCCAAGCGGGTGCGCCTGGGGCCGGGCTTTCGGCACCTCTCCCTCACCCCTACCACCGCTAACCGCGCGGTCCTTTCGGCCCCGTCCGATTTTATTAGAAATTATTATCCCTTTCGCAATTAAATGTAATCACCAAACCAAGAGCGGCAAACTGACTCCAGGATTTTTGCCCAACGAGAGAGCGCCTCCGCTCGCGGCAGCCGCCACCTCGGGCCCCAGCGCCTTGGGAGTTTTATTGACTTTGCACTCTCCCCCCTCCCCCAACCCCAGGTTGAAGATTTTGCCAAACGGCTCCAGTCGCTCGGCTGGGGTTTGCGATCCTTTAATTGCCGCGTGTAAAATAAAAACTGTACCCTGAAGAGGTTAGTTGACAGCTCCAGGGGTTAAATGATTTTCCTCTCGTTTGTATGAAGCTAGAGCTGACTGATAATTCAACGCGGTGTTTGGGCTAAGGGTTTTCTAGGTGCGGTGTGGACAAAATACAGAACTCCTATGGAGTCTCACAGTCGCTCCTGGAGTTGAGCCGAAATACCGACATGTGTGCGCCATGTCATGCATGCATCAAAATAAATCGCTGGGAACCAACTCTTCGCTGTGCTAATCTGCTCCAGTTTTCCCAAGATCCCCCTTTTTAATTAAAGCAGGGAGAGTTCCTTCATGATTTGGTGATGTTACTAACGCGGGTGTGCTCGCGGCGCCGTGCCCGGCTGACGCGGAAGCCGGAGGCCCCGGGGCCCCCCTCCGGGCCAGGATGGCCAGTCCGGGCTCTCCGGCTCCACACGGGGACCTGCTCGCCCCACCGGGCTTAATTTTTTTTTTTTCCTCTCTCTGCTGTTTTAGTGAATTATTTTAAGGGAGAAATTAACAAGAAAGCCGCGATGTAACCCTTTGAAATACGGAGTAATTGATTTCTCGGGCGGAGCTTCTCATTTGTCCTCCATGAAAAAAAAGTTTTTGTGTGTCTTTCTCCCTCTTGAATATCGCAACTCGTAAACTCACTGACAAGTAGTAGGGCTGCCTCCGAATTGCTCTGGTAATGACTTCTGGTTCCACCTAGGGCCTGTTTCATGCAAACTTCCAGGCTTCCCAGGTTGCCACAGTGTGTTCTCACAGCAGGGGAGAGGCTATTAATAATTCGAGCATTTAACAGGTGGAAGGGAGACAAGAAGAGGGAAGCCCCCCCCTTCCCCCAAATCTGTAAAAGGGCAGTGGCGCTTCTGGGTGACCACCGCAAATTCTCCAAGCCAGCGGAGTAGGCCAGAGGCCCTCCCACAACTTAGGAAGAAGACTTGAGCTAGAAGGGGGATTTAGAGCTCGGGCCACCCGGGACAGTCCCCACGCTCCTTTCCGCACCTGAACACTAGCACAGGTCATGGGCTGAACACCGCCTGCGGTTAGGAGCCACGCTCCACCCGGCAAACGGTGAACGTCCAGGGCCGGCCCCACGCACCCTGAGGGGCTGCCGCGGGCCCGCCGCCCGCCGCAGGGCCTAGAAGTCCCGAGAAGTCGGGAGATGGGCCGCCGCGAGCGTTTCCACCTCCCTCACAGCAGCCGCAGCCGCAGAGCGGGATCTATAGACCAAATCCTACGCCTGGGAACACGGGATTTTTACACCCTCAGACGTCGCCACAGCGTGCTTAAGGGGAACTTCAAGTTTCGCTTTTTCGGTTGGTGGGCTGGGGAAGGCATTCAAGGCCCTTCATCTCCTTCACCCACCCCCACCCCCCTTGCTGACCCGTGACCCGCAGATCTCTGGCTCCGCACCCGCCGTGGCCGCTACACTGTTGTTGTATTCCCGCGGAGGGTGCCTTTGAGGTGCAGATTGGGGCCTGCGGGCTCCGCGCCGCCGCCCGACTTACGGGCGTTGAAGAAAGGCCCAGGCCAGCGCCCCAGCGGCCCCTGGAGCCAGCCTAGCCGCGTTGGTGTGAACGTCATTACCACGACAAGTCGCTTCATTGCATGTCAATGCTCGGTCCTCACCAGCGCCCCGGGATGGTAGCGCCAGGCCCGGGGATAGAGGTCGGGGGTCCAGGCCTGAAGTGAGGGAGTGGAGAGGGCGTTGGAGGGGAAAATGAGTATCAGTGCGAGACAGAGACGACGAGAGAAACAAAGAGACCGCAAGGGGCCGGAATGGCTATTTTCTCCGCTTGTCACCGCGCAGTGGGACCCAAGAGCCCAACAGGCCAAGCCTGAAGGCTCCAACCCCTCGAGGCCCCAAATCCACGCGCCCCACCCTAGAGGCTGGCTTCCCACCACTTGCCAAACTGTGAGCCCGCAGGAGCCAGGCCCTGGGTTCACTCTTTTCTCCTTCCGGCCAGAATCTCACCGCTTCTGAACCTTAGGCCCTTTGGAAGCTCAGACCTCCTCGGAGGCTATGCTATTGGCGCTTTCTCAGACCCTGGGCCTTCTGCTGCTGCGAAGTCCAGTCGGCTTGTGGAGAAAGGTGCAAAGCCCTTAGCCAAAGACCTCCCGGCCTCTACACCCTCCAGAGAAGGGAATGAACCAGGGCCCTGAGGCCTAAAAGGGCAAGGGAGAGGAAGATGTGGATTTCTAACATTTGTGTTTCCTGCGGCTGTTTGCACCCTTCAACCAAAGTCAGTCTACCTTTGGGGATGAAATTGCATTTTAGTGAGGTTTGGCTGAGGGGAGAGGTATAAAAAAGCTCAGTGTTAATAAAAATGATCAATACAAGGAAGGTAAATAGAAATCGCAAGACGGCTTCCTTTCCCCAACTCCAGGGAACATAGTAAAGATGGGACTTCTCTGAACTTTACTACTAATGGCACAAATCTGAAACAAGAAAAGGACCTGGCTCCAGAAAGAGCAGGCCCTTGACTTTTCTCCGGGGGTTCAGGGAGTCTGTTCGAATCGCCCGACGGGCCTTTAGGCACCCAGAATCTCACCCTAACCAGGCCTCGCTTGGCTCTGGGGTGGGGGGTGGGCGGCAGAGGGCTCCCCGCTTCCCATTATGAAATCGGCAACAGAGGAGGCAGCAGCCAGGCCAGAGCTGCCCTGGTTTCCCCAGGGGAAATGTCTGGAAGTTAGAAGCCGAGAGCTGCAAGAACGCTCCTGGGGCCGAGTCGGGTCCCGAGCTCAGGGACGGCAAGATCCAGGGCCCAGCTGGCCTTGTAAGACGGGCGGCCTAGTGTGACAGGCGTCCGCTTGGGAAAATGTTGGACCTTCCCTACCACCCAGCGTCCAGCCTTGTCCAGTCACCCCCATCCGTGGCCCAAGCGGCGCAAACTGCCTTCGCGAGGGAGAGGCTAAACTTTGTGCAAACTCTTTTAAGTATTTCCCCCAAAGAACATTCTCGCCGGCGCGACCCGTCCATCCGGACCTCTTTCCATTCTCCACCCCCATTAGGTCCCCAAAACTTGGAGACGGGAAGACAGGTGCTCCAGGACCCCACCTCATGCGTAGCCCTGGGGTCTAGGGCACGAACGGAGGCTTCCCGAGCGGGGGAACCTTCTTTACCACGCACTGCAGCCCCCGCCCGGCGCCCTTCCCCCTCCCGAATGAGNTCGCGGCTCGGCGCTCCTGGCGACGGGTCCCCGCCGGGCATGGGCTGTAGGGCTCGGCCGGGCCCGCTCCCTGGAATCGCTTAGGCAAATCCTCCTTTTTTACCTGCTCACCAACATCTCACCTGGTCATAAAGAGCTGGGTTGCTACCTGCCGACGCATGCGCGCTAGCCCAGGAATTCACTCCGCCAGCCCTAGTCCCAGCGCCTCGCAGAGCTGACCTGGGAAGTGATGGATTTATAGCCGCGGCAATCTCGCCATCAGCTCCAGCTCTTCCCAACAGCCCCAACCCGCTTTCCCGGTCGGTCCCTGGCCGGGGAACCGAGGCGGACTGCCTGCTGGGGTGCGCAGGGCGCGATGCGAGTGTGAGTGGGTGTGTTTTCACACTCAAGCCGTGGGGGCATCTGCGCGCTCTTCCGTCGACTCTCGCCCCCCACCCTCGGAACTTTGAGGCTAGGAGAGTCTCCACCCCGAGGGTGGGGGCAGGATCGGGAGGGGGGGGGGTGGAGGAAGAGGGCGAGGCCGGGAGATTGGGCCCGACCGGCTAGGTCCCGCNCTCCCGGCCCGGTGAGTCGGCCCCAGGGCCGCTGCAAGCGTCCGATCCCAGATCAAAGTGTTGCTCAGTAGGTGAAAACGTTCGCGATTGTGTTCATTTCTGGCTTCTAGGTTTAGTCTCCTCCCACCGCAGACACACACACACGCACACTTGCACACACTCACACACTCCTATTTAAGGTGCGCCCCTCCCCCACTCCTCTATGGCTTCGCAGCTCTTATCTTTTCCACTAACAACTTTTTAAAGGGAGACTGGGGGCGTTGGTGGTTCTGGGATGGGCAACTGAGGTTTGGGCTTGGGGTTTGCTTTCCCATGACAGATAAAATCGCTCAAGTGATTTCACCGCTGCTTCTAATTAGAAGGGAGATTTAAAAGAAGCCACAGGATTTGGGGCTCCCCAGGAGCTCACCGCTCCGTCGGGAACCACACCTGGTCGGGAGGGCGGCCCGGGTGAGGAGCCTAGCCTCGGGCCGCGCACTCCTCGGCAACCGTGCCGGCCCCATTCCAGCAGGGAGAGATCCGAGGATCCAGGGCTTGGGCCTATAGACCTAACTCCTGGGACAGGCCCGGTCATCCCCGCCTGCTGCCGTCGTCTAGGACACGTCAGGCCAAAGTGTGTAAAGGGTCAGCTCCGCGCTGAGGGGTGAAGACTTGTCCGCGCACCAAAGCCTCCATCGCCGGTGGCTCTGCAGCCTCCCCGCATGGGCGGCGGTGCTGTGGTTGGTGCCTCTCAAGGAGTCCCCGTGTCGCCTAGGCATTTGGGTCGTCCCTGGGCTGCGGGATCCCATCCCGGGGCCGATGGCGGGTTTGAAACTTTTTGGACCTGCGTTAGAACCTTGCGCAACAAGTTTGGGTTTTGTTTTGGGGTGCTTTTTTTTTTCCTCGCGAGAATTGTAAATAATTTAAATTACGGCATATGTATTTTTTTTAACTCCTAGTGTGTCCACTCCACCATCCCGGCTTTTCCCACACTGTCGAAATGGGTTGGTGAGAACCGAATTCTTGAAAGTCCAAGACCCATGCGAAAGACGCGCTCTTCGAGATTCCGGCGGGGGGCGCTGTGGTCTCTTAGAAATGAGCACGGTTTCAGGCCCCTGTGGCCTCGCTGCTGGCGCTCACTTCTGGAACCAGGGCTGGAGGGGGACTCGGGTAGCTGGGCCAGGCCGAGCCCAGGAAGGACAGGAGGTCGTGTGCTAGGGCGGGGGTGAGGCGCGAAGAGTGCCGTCTCTAACTTTGGTACCTTTTTGGGGGGAGAGAGGACGCGGCAGGGCTTGTGCGGGAAAGAGAAGGCGACAGTGCCGGTGCGCTTGAGCGCGAAGCCAAGCCGCTGCTCTGGATGGGAGTGGACAGGAAGATTTGGAAGCGAAGCAGCCCAGGCCTTGGGCACGGAGGTCTCTGTTCAGAGGATTGGGGCTGCGGCTGGGATCGGGGTGGGGTCGGGGAAGGAAGAGAAGGAGCAATCCGGAAGCAGCCGGGAGCTAGAATTTAGCTTTGGAGTACGACCCTTTGGGATCCAAACTCCGCTGGGTCATTTGCAGTCAACAGGCTGAGTGCCCTGGGGCAAGTTGCTGAGCTTGCATGAACCTCAGTTTTACTCATTTGTAGAATGGGTACTTTGTTGTGAGAATTCACTAGAGGAATGTGTGCGCCTAGCACTCAGCACAGCACTAGCCCAAGATGCGCTCTCATTCAAGGCTGCTGAGCCTGGCCACGGACGGTCTACTTCGCCCCATTCCCTGACCCTGATAATATCCGGAGACTGGTTCCATTCTAGGTGGGGTCAGTTCCCTCGTTCTTTCCTTAGGCACCCCGCAGTCAGAGCTCGTGGTCACCTGCACCTCCTGGGGCTCCCTATCCTCCTTTTCCCCAGGAGTGGGCCCTCCCCCTGGCTCCAGAGACCCTTGATTCTCCCTTCAGGGCCTTTCTCCACCTCCACCGCCTTCCTAGCTCTGCACCAGCGGGACTCTGCCACCTGGAGGGGCGGGCAGGGGCGACACCTCCCAACCTCACCCCGCACCCAGGCTCCAGTCTGCACCCAGTGCCAGGGCAGTCCCAAGGCCACTGACTGCGCTTGGCGACCCGCCTCAGCACCCAGCAGCCTCCAGAACTGTGGCTTCGGGCCTCCCGCGAGCCAGAGAAAAGTGGGACCCTTTTTTGTGTTTGCAGCGTCGAAGGAAAGGAGATCAGCAGGGATTCCCCTCCCCTCTCCCTGCGCCGCCGCCGCCACCCCAGAAAAGCAGGTTCGGTACCTAACAGGTCCTAGAATTCTCGGCCCAATGGCAAACTTTTTAGTGCGCGGCTCAGTGCTTCGGTGCAGACGGCGGGAGCTGCGGGAAGGGGCTGGAAGACTTGGTGTCAGATTGCGCGGACCTCTCGGCTTCAGGTAATGCTGAGCTCAGGCTCTCTGAGGCCCCTGGTGTCCGCGGATATCCGGGTGGAGTCTATTCCTAGCCGGTAACGCACCACCGACTCCGTGAGTTCCCCGGTTGCAGCGGGAACTATCTTTCCCTTAGAGTCAAAGCTCGGCTTGAACCGCATTCCTCCCCAGCCCAAAGCTCTCAGGACGCTTACTCACCTTCTTTTTTCACTCACCGTCAAGTGCCACCCCCACCCCGCTCCGCAGCGTTCCCCTCCCCGTATCGGAGGCTTCTTAAGCCACTTGGAAATGGAAACTTAAATCTGAGCAATGGGTTAACTCAGAATTTCAACCTTGTGGTTGCCTCAGCTTGCTTTCCCCTTAGAGGAGTCGGGGATTATTGGGACAGATTGAGTGACCGCTCATGGCCCCTGGCGTCTCTTCCTCTGCAGAGGCTCGACTTTCAGGCCCTTGGCCTGTCAACTCTGGGCCATTCCTGGGCCCTCTCTGCAGTAAACTGGCCCCCAGGATCTGAGCAGGGACGGGAGAGGGTTTGACTACTCAGAGGAGAAAGCGAGAGGAGTTGAGCGGTGACTTGCCAGGATGCTCCAAGGATTCCTACAGAACTCAAAAGCCCTCTCCAACTGGGTTAGGGCAAAGGAACAGGGTTACTGGTCACCACAGAAGAAAGAAGCCAAACCTCTTACCAAAGGTGCCCAAGGAGAGTGCAGAAAGGAGGAGCCGTGACCCTGAGGTGTGCTCACCGCCTCCAAGGCACGCACTCTGAACTGGGACCTCTCGGAGCAGTGGGTACAGAAGGCCCCAGGCAGGGGCGCAGTAAGACAGGTGGCCTAGAGGCCCAAACCCTAGAGATGCCCTGGAGGCCATAGGACCGTGACCCCTCCACGCGTGGCCCCGGTTTCTCTAGGCCCCAGGCGACAGGTGCAGTCGCAGCCTCCACCGCCCGCTGTGCCAGGGCGGCCGCCGCTCACCGGTGCGGAACCACTATCGGAACGAGTTTGCGCTTCTGTTTACAAAGCAATCCTGCCATCAAAAGAGGAACAAAATCACCACTTATCACACCCTGTCATAAAGTAATCTGCCCTGGAGGGAAACCCTAGCGAAGAACCGCGAGGTGTGTGGTGTCGTGTGGTGTGAGTGTGCGTGCGTGCGCGCGCGCGCGCGAGCGCGTAGGTATGCGCGCTTGGGAGGGGGCGGGGGGCAGGGAGAGCAAAGGAAAGGGGGACTCTCCCAACTCTTTCAGAGTAAATCGCTTGGACTGGTAGTACCCCTCCAGGCGGGGAGAGACAGAGGGTAACCCCAGCGCTGGCGCCAGCAGAGCCCCGCCCAGGACTGGGTCCGATGGGGCGTCAAATCTCTCTCTTCGCTCTTTGGAGTCCACTCATTTGCAGCCCCTGGCCAGATGCCTACTTTTCTGGGGTCTTCAAAGATGCTCTACCCACCCCACCCCCATCCCCACAGATGGGCAGAAAGACGGAAAAGTGAGTTCTTGGAAACTAGGAGGTCTATTTTGATTTCCCTCCGGGTAGGGGCACTGAAGTAGTCTTCAGTAATTCCTAGCCAGTGGGGGAGGGCTTTTCTCCCTCTCATCCCCGTGGTGTCCCCCACCCCCATTCTCCTTGCTGAAGAGCATGTCCTTAAGGATGGTCTGGCAATATTGGCCAAATGGTCTGTAAAGTGGCCAGGGGCGGGGGCGCGTGGGGGGAAGTATTGTAAAGTTTTAAGCCACCCCTGTGGGCATCCAGTCCTTTTGGATTATCTCCAAATAATCCTGGTTTGTCTACAGGGAGATGGGAAGCCTTTCAGGCAACGAGACCTATCTATGTCCAGCAGAATACCTCTGGGGGCTTCCCCTGGGGTTGCGGGGTCTCCGCCTCCTGTGTCACCCTTGGAAGGGCCAGAAGAGCAGCCTTCCACACCCTCCCCATTTCCCTTCCGCCACCGTGAAGACTTTTCTAGTCTTGCTATGGTAATTCACAACCATGCAGAGTTTGGGCTTGTGCATAGGTGATCCCAAGTCCAATACCACTCTCCCCACTCCCACTCTCCTAGTCAAGGGAGTGATTTTCCCTGCAACCAACGTTAATGTAGCAGGACACCATTTGGTTAATTTGTATCCACAGGCATTTGGATTTGGGACTCCTGGTCTCCATAATGTGAGCCTGAAAAGCTTGCGGTCACAAACCCTGAGAGATCACTTTGGCCCCTCACGGGATATCCCGGAGCCCCGGCAGGCAGAAATATCAATGTTAAAGCATCATGTGCATTTTTAAGGCCCTGGGGGAATTGTTTCATCCTTTATAATTCCTGTATGGTTGATGAAAACAGAGTCCACATGTAAGGGGAAGGACTTTTCTTTCCCAAGACTGGGGAGCTAGAGCCAGTGCTGGCAGAATCGCCAAAAACAGGGTAGGAGAAGGTCCTCGTCTTCTCTCCCTGCCCCCAAACAAGCTGTCTTGGGGCAATAAATGACTTAGGGCAACAGTATTCAAACTTTGCTCTATATTAGAATAACCGGAAGAGACTGAAAAATCCTGATGCCCAAGCGGCACTTGAAATCAATGGAGTCAGAATTCGGGTGGTTAGGTCCTAAGCAGCAATATATCTTCAAGTATCCCAGGCGATTGCATTGTTCAGCCAAACTTGAAAACCAATGGCTTAGGGCAGTGGGTCTCAAAGTGTGGTCTAGAAGACAGCAAGATCAACATCATCTGGGAACTTTCTGGTAGAAACTCAAATTCTTTGGCACCACTTTAGTTCTGCGGAAAACTCTGAGGGCCGTTCAGTTGGTACTGCAACTAGCCCTCGGAGGGATGGTAGTGCAGGCTCAAAATTGAACCACTGACTTAGGGAATTGTGTGCCTGTATTTGAGGCAGAGTTTGGAGGCTGACTTTCCAATCTGCAATTATTCACCTTGGTCTTTGGGGAAACCTGCGAGCCCCAGCGTTAACCTGTCCATCCTTCAAGAACACGGGGTGGGGTGGGGGGGATGGGGTCCCTGNTTGGGTATGGAGAGGCGTAAATCTCTCAAGCAACTTGCCCTGCGTTGGAATTATTAACCAACTTAAGAACAAGTTTAGCATTAGTGCTAAACAGAAGCCCACAAACTCAGCGTTTACCCGCCTCTGACGGTGGCGTCGGCCAGGATACAGTTTAAAACCACACCTGGGTTTTACTTGGGGCCAGATGTAACTTTTACTCAAGGTCTGAGCTCTGGGATTCTTTTTCTTTCCGATTTTACNTGTCTCCCACGCTCAGACCACGTGTCTGGGACATGTCCTGAGAACTTAAGGTCCGACCACAACTATCCCTCCATTCGCCAACTTCTTCCAGCGCCGCGGGAGTGAAATCTCCCTCCGACCCGTCTTGCCCCCAAACCAGTCGGGTTAAGTTTGCTGATGTGGTGCGCACCCAGTCACGCGCCCTTTCGGACACCCCGGGCCCGCTCCCTAGGGCGAGCTTGCCCCAGCTGTCCCTAAAGGGCACTAGGGCGGCTGGGCGGCGCCGCTCCGCGTCCTTCCCTGCGGCGGGCGGCCTGCGCGGCTGGGCCCCGGGTNACGCAGCTGCCCCTCGGGCCACGCGATCTAGAGCGGGGTGCGCGCCCGGGTGCCCCGCGGCGTCTCGGCTGGGGCGCCGTCACCATTCGGGCCAGAAGTGTCTTTCCTTGGAAAGGGCGGTANAGTCTCCAGAATTGCGGCGAGTCTCCCGAAAGTCTGGGAGGGACGCCTCAAAACTTTGTGGGACGCAGAGCCGGGGCCACCCGGGGGCTCGGTCCCGGTTCCCTTGGTGCGAGCCCTTAAACGTTCGCCCGTGTCCCGCTGCCCGACGGATGGACTCCCACGAGGCTCCGTTTCCATTCAGTTTGTCCTAGTTGCCTAGTGTCACAACAGGCTGCTCTGAGATTTTTCTCAAGGATCTGTCACTTTAACTTAGAAATCCGAGGTCAGGCCTTCTTTTAAAACGTGGAGACCTCCAGCTCTGCCTTTCCGCCTTCCTAAAGGAGGCTGCGGCCGATGTGCTCAGCGGGGACCGGCAGACGTCAGATTCCACTGTTGATTTTTCACGCGACCACAGACTTGAAAAGAAAGAGCACGTTTAGGGATTGCCATTAAAACCGGTCAAGAGTTTGAGGAGTTCCAAGAATTTCCTCTCTTGTAATTTCCTAACGACGGAGCCTTTCTGCTTTTCAGGTGCTGTTTGGAAGGCTTGCTCCTCAGGGAGGGTGCTTTGCTGGGCGTGTTTTGAGGCTGTGCAAGACTATTTGTCAGAGATCTCAGAATAACAAGCCAGCTCCCTCCGGATTTCCAATTACGGATTCCAAAATCACAGATGCGTGTATCTTGCTTCTCGAATCTAGAGAAAAAGAATATTTTTGAAGACATTATTATTATTATTATTATTCAAGAGAAAACGATACTTGATTGTCCCAATGGTATTGGGTTTTTCTGTATGTCTTTCTACGTGGCAAGTTGCACTGGAAATTTATGTTGACGATTTAACAAGGGCAGATCAAGTACATGAGGCTTTGAAAAAATTGGACATGGCACACATCTCGTCATTGGTTTCCAAACTCAAAACGTATTTTCCCCCCTAAATCTTACAGCGTAAATTACACAGCCTTTCTAATTGGATAATTTCAGCCCTTGTGTTGTGGATATGAGAATTATACAATTTTCCTTTGAAGTGTGGTGCTGAGAAAAAGGAAGAGGAAGTTTTTCCTTGGGAAGTGAGTGCAAACACACACCAGAACCTGACAATTTATACGCACAGTTCCCTTTCTGACTTGACTTGAGAATTACTATTTAAAATACCGAAGTTATGGGATACTAACTTAACTGTGGTCTTCAGCGTAAATACGTTATTCCTCATTTTGAAAAACGCATTTTCATTTGCTTTAGAAACGTTTAAAGGCACAATCATTCAAGGCATGTTTTAAAAATGTTTGTTTATTGGTTGTTGAGAGTGAGAGAGAGAGCAGGGAGAGGCACAGAGAGAGGGAGAGAGAATCCCAAGCAGGCTCCTTGCTGTCAGCGGAGAGCCCTGCATGGGGCTCGATCCCACAAACTGTGAGATCATTACTTGAACTGAATTCAATAGTCTGAGGCTTAACCAACTGAGCCACCCAGGTGCCTCTTACACACTTTTCTGAATAGAGACTCAGACAATAGCAGTTGGCTGATTTACCAGTTATCTTAAAACCTTAAAATTTCAAAACTATAGTGGGAGGAACCTTTCAACTGTATGAATAAACTTTAATTACATATTTTCTCCTTTCATTGTTGGAGCACACAAGCAATTTCATATGCAATTCAGGTTAAGTAAAACACGTGAAAAAATACATATGCAGTTTGCACATTCTTACTGCATTCGAATATACACAACAACCCCCAGAATACTGACAAGATTTTTAGCATCTTTTTTCCCCATTTTCTTTTACTGCTAGAAGGAGAAACTAACAAAGCAAAACTTGTTTAAACCATAGGATTTCCTTGGCCTTGGCAGTTCTCAATGCCAGCATTAGATGGGAACTATCTGACTTGTGAGTTTCAACAGCCATCTGGCTCAAACCCCCCCAAAGAGAGGGAATGCAGGTCACTTTCCACAGATTTATCACAGGGGAGAAACAAACCAGTCACAGAATTTTAGAGCCTAAGAAGGTCTGATCATGATGCCCTTCACCATGGGTGTGTGTATCCTGAGCCCAGTCCTGGTGGTGCATGCACGGAGCCCAACACCATTCACCTGTTGGTCGCCAAGGGAGTCTGGACTTAGTGTCCAGGCTGATGGCCTTTCCCTCACCACACCTGTTCCCTGATACTGTATCCTAGATTGTGCTCAGGATTAAGGGCCTGATTAATTACAAACCTTTCTGACTAAACGTTTGTAAACCTAGGTATCCACCCCTTTTAAAGGAGTTGGGGTTAAATATGCCCTCTGTATCCATTGTTAATTGCAGATAGGGAATGTCCGGTGCTGATAGAAGTGACCTCTCGAAAGCCTTGATTCTGATTGGCCCTGGAGAGATGGCTCTTGGAGCTAATGTGGATGTTTCATTTGGGACTGCTTCCAACGAATGAGCTCAGCCTCCGCTGAAGTCTACAGGAAAACCAGAAAATGTACAAAACTTCTAGTCTGACTAAGCCTGTGGTTACCTGTCTTATTAATGTCTTGAACATTGTCTAGACTCATGCTTGATATTTTATAGCACACAATTCCAGGATTAGAACCCCACTTTTAGTAACAAGTGACGGCCAGAATCACTACTTGGGAATATTAGATAGTGATAAGAAACTAGTGGAAATAAGAAGGAAAACATTAAATGGGTGGGGAAGTGAAAACTTAGAAGTAACTACGAAAAGAGGGTGTTTGATTCCTCAGTAATCATAATGATTATGACAACATATGGGTTATGAGAACAGCTGGAAGAAATCTTCACCAATAACCAGTTAATAAGTTCATGTGACATAAAATTTCATTAACTCCTATAAGGAAAGTGTGGCTCAATATTACCAAACATTCTGGAGAGGACACATTCCACTTATAAGGAATGCTTTTGATAATCTCCGCGGTGGCATATTTGGAAGCAAAACTGAGTCATGGTGACTACCACTTTCTCTGAAATCCCTGGTATGAAGTTGAAGCGCATGGTAGAGAAGCCGTTTCCGTACCGTCAAATAAACAAACCAACCCCCCTCCCAGGAAAGTCTCTTAAGATTTTCCAAATCTCCAAGGTAGAGCGGGAAGTTTTTCCTAAACGTTTGCTGCCCCCATGTGTTTCTTTAGAGAACTGAATGTTAACATGAAATCACGTTTATTTAGCGCCTCCTGTACAGCATTCAGTTTAGATACACAGAACTACAATCCCAGAAACTCCAAAATCACTGTAAGCAAGAGCACCAAAGACGGGGCTAGGGAAAGGTGGAGAGATCTTACTTTGGCCTCAGCGTCCTGATGTAATCTCTAGTAATTACATAACCTCTCACTGCCTCCGCCTTCTAAAGTGTGTGGCCGGTTGGTGGGATGGGGTGGGATGGGGTGGGATGGGAGCCACTTTTTTCTCTGAGGTCCTACCCAGTCTTTTATTTGGTCATTCCCATTGGGCATGATAACACAGAAGTAGGAAGATCTAGTTATTCCGTTTCTGGCTTGGAGGTGTGCCCAACACTCATGAATGAATTTCCTGTTTCATCCCTGGAATCCATTACCTCGGTCCTCTGACATCTTGACAGACCTGCTTCTCTGTGGCTGAGTAGCTCTGAGCCTCAGGAGACAAGAAAGAATTCGTTTTCTTTAATGGCCAACAATTATGCAGTAGACCGCTTGTGGCTTCAAAACCAAAAATCATCTTCAGTGTTCACAGTGTGTGTCAGTAACAGGTGCGTCTTCGGCTCCAACTAGTTTTTAAGTCTTCTGTGCAGAGCCATGATCAACTGAACAAAACTGTTCACTCCTTACTTCCTTGATATCAGAACACTGATTTTTTTTTTTTTTTTTTTTTTTTTTTTTTT
>NW_027530974.1:9030808-9217363 GCF_008692635.1 Crocuta crocuta
TTTCAACAACCTTTTTTTTTTTTTTTTTTTTTTTTTTTTTTAGTTTCCAGGCAACCACATGTTTTGAGAAAGGCTGGGTCCCTCCCTTACCCAAGGGGATGAATCTTGGTTCATCTAAGAATTAGACTATTCACTGATTTCACTGCTTTCCCTTTTGTTCAGAAGTTTTGTTTTATTATTATTTTTGTTCTTATTGAGGTATAATTGACATACAACACTATATTAGTTTCAGGTGTGCAACTATAACGAAGTTGTACTACGTATGTGTATGTATTATGAAGTGATGATCACAGGTATAAGGCAAGCTAACATTCAACACCATGCATAGTTAAACATTGTTTTTTATTTAAAAAAATTTTTTTTATTTGGGAGAGAGACTGTGTGAGCAGGGGAGAAGGGCAGAGGGAGAGAGAAAGAAAGTCATAAGCAGGCTCCAAGCTCAGCGCGGAGTCGGATGTGGGGCCCAGTCCCGCAATCCTGGAATCATGACCTGAACTGAAATCAAGAGTTGAATGCTCAACTGACTGAGCCACCGAGGTGTCCCAAGATTTTTTCCTTAGGTCGATAACTTGTAAGATCTACACTCCTAGAAATTTTCAAATATGCAATGCAGTATGAACTAACTATAATCTGTACATTATATTACCATGACTTATTTCTTTTATAACTGGAATTTAATACCTTTTGACCCCTCCATCTATTTTCCTAACCCCCAATCCCCCTCTGGTACCAATCTGTTCTCTGTTTTTTGTTTGTTTGTTTGTTTTTCAGATTCCACATGTAAGTGGGATTCTGTGGTATTTGTTTTTCTCTGTCTGATTTCTTTCACTTAGCATAATGTCCTCAAGGCTAATCTATGTTGTCCTAAATGACAAGATTCCCTCTTTTTTATGGCTGAATAATATTCCTCTGTGTGTATGTATATACACATACCACAATTTCTTTATCCATTTACCAATTGATAAATTGGTAAACACTAGGCTGTTTTCATATCTTGGCTATTGTGAAAAAATGCTGTAGTTAATATAGGGGTGCATATCTTTTTTTAACATTTATTTATTTGAGAGAGAAAGAGAGAGAGAGGGAGCAAGCAGGGAAGGGCGGAGAGAAAGAAGGAGTCACAGAATCCGAAGCAGGCTCCAGACTTTGAACCGTCAGCACAGAGCCCGACGCGGGGCTCAAACCCACAAACCACAAGATCATAAACTGAGCCGAAGTCAGACGCTTAACCGACTGAGACACCCAGGTGCCCCACATATATCTTTTTGAGCCAGTGATTTCATTTTCCTTTGGATAAATACCCAGAGGGGGAACTGTTGGATCAAATGGCAGTTCTATTTATAATTTTTTGAGGAACCTCGAATACTGTTTTCCAGGGCAGTTGTGCCAAGTTACATGCCTGTCTGCAGTGCACAAGGGGTTCTTTTCTCCACATCCTTGCCAACCCTTGTCATTTCCTGTCTTTTTGATACTGGCCATTCTTTTTTTTTTTTTTTTTTGAACATTTATTCAGTTTTGAAGGAGAAAGAGACAGCGAGAGCAGGGGAGGGTCAGAGAGAGAGGGAGACACAGAATCTGAAGCAGGCTCCAGGCTCTGAGCTGTCAGCACAGAGCCCGATGCGGGGCTCAAACCCAGGAGTGATGAGATCATGACCTGAGCTGAAGTCGGACGCTTAACCAACCGAGCCACCCAGGCACCCCTGATACTGGCCATTCTAACAGGTATGATTACTCCTCATGGTTACTCAGAATTTTCTGGGGGGCTGTATAAAAATACTGATGCTTAGGCCCCACTTCGGAGAGTGTGGTTACTTGGTGTACAGATTGATGGGTTTTGACAACTCTCCACATGATTCTAGTGTGCAGCCTGGGTTGAGAATCACTTACCTAAGCCAGTGAGGATTATTCCACTCCCCTCTTTGGTAATTACTTTAGGAATGAACACATGATACTATTTTTAGCCTCATAAGGAGAAATCTGCTTGGAGTGGGACATCTAGGACAGTTTGCCTCACTCTTAGAAAGGAAGAGAAGATGAGGTGATGTCTTTATTTTCTCTTCTAGGTTTTGGTTGTTACCCTCTGAAGACGTAAGGAGTGTGATGTCTGGAGCTGTGGCAGCCACCTTGTGACCATGAAGGAAGCTCCCATGTGCAAGGTACAGCTGAGTGGGATGACATAAATAATTCCGGTCTTTGATGATCTTGCTAAGCTGCTGAATTAACTGACCCCATAGCTGTCCTACCTCAGGACTTAATATGTAGTAAGTAAAAGCCATTTAATTTAGTTGGAGCTGTAATCATCCTGATATACTGATAGCTCTAAAAACAAGTAGGAACACTTATTTTATTTTATTTTATTATTTTTTAAAATGTTTTATGTATTTCTGAGAGAGAGAGAGAGAGAGACAGAGAGACAGCATGAGCAGGGGAGAGTGAGAGAGAGAGGGAGACAGCCTAAAATAGGCTCCAGGCCCCGAGCTAGCTGTCAGCACAGAGCCTGACACAGAGCTTGAACCCACAGACCATGAGATCTTAACCTGAGCTGAAGCTGGACGCTTAACCGACTGAGCCACCCAGGCGCTCCTATTTTATTTTATTTTTTTAAATGTTTATTTTATTTTTGAGAGAGAGACAGAGCATGAGTGGAGGAGGGGAGTAAGGGCAGGAGACACAGAAATCCGAAGCAGGATTTCCCATAAGAGGGAGGCACAGAATCCGAAGCAGGCTCCAGGCTCTGAGCTGTCAGCACAGAGCCCGACGCGGGGCCCAAACCCAAGAACAGTGACCTGAGTTGAAATCAGATGCCAACCGACTGAGCCACCCAGGCACCCTGGCACACATATTTTAAATGGGGTTCCTGGAACCATGCACAATGGATCATCCTGGGATCCTAAAGAATTCTGCGAGTATTCTATACGGATGTTTTATAAATAAGATTCTGTAATGGGTGTATATGTGTTTATGTAGAAAAAGTGTGAAGATACAATTCCTTTCATCTGTTTAAACTAAAGCAGTGCATTCATTTGCACTGAAATTTGAAACAAATTTCATTTTGTTTCAAAATGAATTTGAAACTGAAATTCATTTGAAACAAAGACTGGGGCAGACTTAACCTTTTCTACCTGGAAAACTTCTTATTTGTCTTGGATAAGATTGAACCTAAAAATAAGGACATTTTTTTTACAGTGTGTACAAAATCCTTAAACTGTCGTAAGATGTACAATTGGAATTTTTTACAACTCTTATCTTCTGAGTGATTATGAGTGCTACGAACTTTATTACCCCTTGCCTTGAAGATGTAAATCATTAAAATGTTACCATCATGTCAAGGTTGGCCGATCGTTTCTTAGAATTGTTCAGCGTTAGTGGCTGAAGTGTTTGAAAACTCCTGTACTCCAATCCGTTTTTCTCTGAAAGAATCCGGCCCTCCTTTTTACTGTTAGCTGTTGTGTTCATTTTGGGAGGTCATTTTCATCATTAATGTACACATCACCACCTGATGTACCATGAGGCCCTTTCACTCTTTTTTGCCTGTCTTACTTGTGCACCTGAAACTTTCACACCATAGCTATAACTCTAGTGCACAGGATTGCAAGTCATATTCAGGTTTAGGAGCGCTGCTTTGAATATCATATATTAGTGCTAGAATATTCATGTGCTGGCATACTATGCTTGACAAAACCATGTGATAAGTGATCGCACTCGTGGTTGCTTGCAGGAACTTGATTTTGGTCTAACATTCTTGTGTTTCCTAAGCATTACTGGCATATTAGTAAAGCGTGTGTCATATGCATCTGTTTCCTGGCTTCAACATGTGCCTACGTCTAAGAGAGGTATTACTTTTAGCCTGATCACCATTATTACAATGTGAAATTTAAAAATTCAAAGCCCCAAAGGCATTAAGTGTAACATTTCTGGTTAACTTAGGCGGATTTTCAAACATTCTCTCCATTACCAGATGGTTTAACATAGAGCTGAATAGAAAACAGGCTTACGGTGTAGGAAATATTCATGTGTTCTTATCTAAATAAGGAGGCTGCTATTCAGCTTCTTCTTCGGTACCAAGAAACCAATGAGATTTATAGACGTTATTACCAGTCGTAACCAGACGTGCCTTGTGAGAGCCACAGATGTAATATGTGTCCTCAGAGCCAAGTGCAGAGTGACAGGTGCGAAGTAATCACCTTTAGAGCCACAGCTCAGTTTGGGGGAGGAGCAGAATGCCAGGTCCAATTGCAGCCTGCTCTGCATCACGAGGGTTTCTGCAGTGCTTCCCAAATGCCAGTCCCCGTTCCTATGCCGTGCCCGTTGTTTTCCAAAGCTGCATGATCTGTTTAAATACAGTATACAGCCTTCTAAAAACCACTACTGTCGCACGTAGGGTCGTGCTCAGTTTGCAGTGGGGCGGAAGGTAGATGGGTTTTCCGAGCAGCAGAAGATGAAGGAAAGAGGCTCAGACTGGCATCGGAAGAACAGGACGCTAATGTCAGCCTTGCCACAGGCCACCTGCCCCATGTTTCTGGGTCTCCTCTCCTGCCCTGGAAAGCAAGAGTGTCACCCCGATGATCTCTGAGACCCCCTTCTAGGTCTAAAAGCCCCGTGAGTCAGATTCCTGTACCTGTCAGCTGAGCTCCCAAACAGCAGGCTGGACACTGTGGTTCAGGAAGGAAAACATACAACTGAGAAACACTAACACCCTTTAATGCATTCAGTCACTTTCATAGGAAACTTCTGTAAACGGTTCGGGACCCATGATGGTCCATCCTATTTTAGATTCATCAGTTAGTAGGCCAAACATTTTCATCTACTGCTTTCTCACTATGTACCCTAACTTACAAAGTCCATTACGTTCTCCTGACATGGAGATGATATACCGCTCCGTCTGATTATTGACACTGTTGAAGGGAGCTATATAAACACAGGCCAATAATATTCAGGACATAATAAAAATTATGACATTTCCTCAAGGGAACTGATTCATGCAAGCCTATGACTATATTACATATAATAATCATCAGAGTTAACTCTGCTGTTGGCTTTTTTTTTTTCTGTTATATTTTTAAAAATTTTTTTAAATGTTTATTTTTGAGAGAGAAAAAGAGAGAGAACATGAGTGGGGATGGGGCAGAGAGAGAGGGAGACACAGAATCCAATCGGAAGCAGGCTCCAGGCTCTGAGCTGTCAGCACACCCGATGTGGGGCTCGAACCCGCAAACCATGAAATCATGACCTGAGCTGAAGTCGGTCGCTTAACTCACTGAGCCACCCAAGTGCTCCTCTGTTGTGTTTTTTATAAAAAACAGAAATAGTCAGGGCACATGCCTGGCTCAGCCAGTAGAGCATGTGCCTCTTGATCTCGGGGTCATGAGTCTGAGCCCCACACTGGTGTAGAGATTGCTTAAATATGCTTTTATTTTTTAAAGATTTTTTTAAATGTTTACTTATTTTTGAAGGAGAGAGAGACAGAGCGTGAGTGGGGGAGGGGCAGAGAAAGAGGGAGACACCAAATCTGAAGCAGGCTTCAGGCTCTGAGCTGAACTCACAGACTGTGAGATCGTGACCTGAGCCAAAGTTGGACACCCATCCGACTGAGCCACCTAGGCGCCCCATTAAGTAANCTCTCTCTCAGAAATAAATAAAACATTTAAAAAAATTAAAAAAATAAAATAAAATAAAAAAGTTTATTTATTTATTTTGAGAGAGAGAGAGAGAATGCATGAGCCGGGGAGGAACAGACAAAGAGGGAGAGTAGAGACTCCCAAACAGGTTCCACGCTGTTAGCCCTGAGCCAGATGTAGGGCTTGACCTCACAAATCTTGAGATCATAACTTGAGCCAAAACCAAGAGTTGGATGCTTAACGGACTGAGTCACCCAGGCATCTCTTCACTAACCTTAAAACAAAAAAATCTTTAATAAAAAAATAAAAACAGAATTAGTCTTACAAAGCTATTTGATGTCTGCACAATCCTTTGTGCACGTAAGAATGCTGCATTTGAATATTAAAACGCACAAAGGTCAAATACAGAATACATTTATTTCTGTTGTCGGTACGGGAGCCTGGAAGGCCAGGAAGAGCCAGCCAATTCCCTCTCTTGCCTCGACACACAGCGGTGGTGAATATCATCAGCAAATTTAGCAATGACTGTATTTCCTAGTGTCTTTGGAGATTTGATTGTCTTTCTTTAGAGCTTATTACAATAGTTAAGAATCTTCAATATCTGGTCATTTTATTTTATTCCAGATAATCCTTTATGTTAGTGGTTTACATCAGTTTTTGCTTGTTTTCCCTGTGTGAGATGTAGAGAGCTGGTGGGAATTTTTGGTACGATAACCTTTGTCATCGTTAGTAATTATCTCCGGGTGAGGCAACATGGTGTGTTCTTTCAATTGTTCAACATATAGTCATAGAGTGTCTTTGGTGTGCCATGCCCTATTCTAGATTTGGGGAGCAGAACAGTGAAAATAAAGGACAGAAACCCCTGCCGTTTGGAGTTTATATTCTAAAGGGAGGAAACAGACGATAAACAAGATAAGTAAGTAAAATATATAGTGTGTTAGGCAATGGTATGGGCTAAAGGAAATCTAAATGAAGAAAGGGAGTTAGGAAGTCCTGGGAGAGTGCGTGATTTGCAGTTTAGATAGTAACATCTGCATCACCAAGGAAATCAGCAAGTGCAAAGGCCCTGAGGCAGAAATGTGACTGGCTTGTGTCGTTGGAGTAAGTAGGCAAAGGAAAGAGTAGTAACTGATCAGGCCAGAGAGAAATTGAGAAATGGTGGAGGCCTACGGGCTAGAGGTGCTCATGGCCAAGGGCCTCCTGAACCACCGTAGCTACGTCAGCTTTTCCTTGAAGGGGTTTGTGCCAAAGAATGACGTGATCTGACTCTTATTTTAACAGGGATGTCTTGGCTGCCGTGTCTCCAGAGGGGACAAGTCCGGGAGCAGGGAAACCAGTTTGGAAGCTGTCGCAATTACCACGAGCCCGAGCCCGGCTGAGATCACCTGGGGGGTGCTTTCAGGTAAACAGGAAGAGGCCTGAGTCGGAGCCCTGGGGTTCTCTGGTGGGTAGCCTCAGGGGTGTGCAGAGACGCCTACACGGCACTGCCTGAGAAAGGAGCCACCAAGGAAGTAGGAAGAGGCCACTGAATGTGGGCTCTGGGAGCCACATTTTCAGAAGAGGGAGGGAACGCCTGTTTTCAACGCTGCGGGTAGTCGGAGCAAGATGAAGACCCTCTGTGGTGGCATCTGAAGGCATGTCGCAGTCAGAAAGCCCCACAGTCGAGCCAGAGTCTCCCTGTGAAGCCTGGATACCTTTCAGCTGTTACTTAGCCCTCAGTGTCCTCACCGGTATGGAGGTGTGAGACTTCCTGCCTCAGAGTGGGAAGAACCTAAGAAGGTACTGTAGGCGCCTGGGGGCTCAGTCGGTTGAGCGTCTGACTTCAGCTCAGGTCATGATCTCGCGGTTCGTGAGTTCGAGCCCCGCGTCAGGCTCTGTGCTGACAGCTCGGAGCCTGGAGCCTGCTTCGGATTCTGTGTCTCCCTCTCTCTCTGCCCCTCCCTCGCTCACACTCTGACTCTCTCTCTCAGAAATAAATAAAGATTTTTTTAAAAAGTTGAAAAAGTTAAAACAAAAAAAGAAGATGATGCAAAGAAAGCATGAATGCATGGGCTCTGGCTGCCATACAAAATGCCATAGACCAGGGGGCAGAACAGAATCTGGAGGGAAAAAAATACCACAGACTGTGCGGCTTAAATCACAAAAAAATTATTTTCTCCTAATTCTGGAGACTGCAAGTCCAAGATCAAGGTTCCTGGCTGCATCCTGCTGCCTTCACGTTGTGTCCTCAAATAGGCTTTCCCTTGTGGTCCTGCAAAGAGAGATCTCTTGTGTCTCTTCCTCTTCTTCTTTTCTTTTTTAAAGTTTATTTTTATTTATTTTGAGAGAGAGATTGAGAGCAAGCAGGGGAGGGGCAGAGAGAGAGGGGGAGAGACAGAGTCCCAAGCAGGCTCTGCACTGTCAGCACAGAGCCCAACGTGGGGCTTGAACTCACAGACTGTGAGATCATGACCTGCTCTGAGATCAAGAGTTGGACCCCCAAACTGCTGAGCCAGGTGCTCCATCTTCCTGTTCTTATAGGGACATCAGTCCTAGTGGATTATGACCTCATTTAATCTTAATGATCTCCATACAGGCCCTGTTTTCAAATGCAATCATTCTGGAGTCAGAACTTCAACATATGAACCAGGGGAAGGGAGAGACACATCTCAGTTCATTATGAAAGCCCTTAATACTTTTAGTACTCAAAAAACGTTAATTCATATCTTATTTATTGTTGTTTATATTATTAACAGTTAAGTTTTTCTTATTTTTACAGTTTAGAGCAAATATATAATAAAACACACACTCAATTCTTACTTAGAAATTAAAAAAGTAATCTATCTTGCCCAAACAAGGTTTAATTAATGGTTTAAAAAACAACAATAAAAAACAAACCAAAAAAGAAAAAAAAAACTGTAAGAAAAAAGTTGGCCAATACTGCCATCTATTGGAATTTTGTTCAAAGCTCATTTGTGGGACTTAATTTATTCATATCTTATACGGTACCTTCCTCATTTTTCTCTTTCTAATGAGTGTAAAATTGGATGCTTTTGTTCTCGGTTTAATCCCACTAAAAGTATTCTGAGAAATACATACAGTTTCTAACATGATAAATTTGGTCTCTTCCTATTTTGAGGATCCATTCTGAATGAGACAAAGGTAAAGTTTAGATGAGAAGGTATAATAGAAACATCTTTACTTTTGGACACAGCTAAACATTTCATTAATATTAGTTCTTAGTTTTGTTTCTAAGTTATAATGTGTTTGGAGTTCTGGCTCACTTAATCCATGAACAAAGCAGGCTAGTTTCAAGAGCCTGGTAGTAGACAATGAAGTTTCAGGTTTTGAGCTGATGAATATTTGTCTGCTGATTCCAAGGACCAAGTTCCAATACTGCAGAGTTGATTCAGAAAGGACGCATGGCTGGGGAAAGGGTGTAGCTGGCATCTTAGCACAGTACCTTGGTAATATCAGTGTCCAGGGAGAGCGTAAATTGGCATTCTCTGCCTTTGCTAGGAAGAGAGTAATATAGGTATGGCTCCTATGTGAAATTTACCCAAACAGATGCGTGCATACCCTTTAACTCCGTGATTCCACTGTTAGGAATTTATCCTACAGATGTAGTTCCAAGTATGTGAAATGATGGGTAGATAAGTGTATCATTTTTTTTTTCTTACAGCAGAGATCGGAAATGATCTCAAGGCCAGCAGCATGACACTTTAAGTAAATCATGGTATAGTCATGTAAAAGGAATACCATTATGGTATCAGGATGAGGCAGTTTTCTGTGCTGAAATGGATGAATCCCCAAGATAATATTGTTAAGGAAAATAGTAAAGTACAGAGCTGTGTGTAAGTTATACACATCTGTTAGGAATTCTGTTTTGCTGTGAATAATCGTAACCTCCTGACAGTGGCTTAAGCTGCTTCTCTTGCTAATAAAAGAAAATCCAGACATAGGCAGGTTATGGCTTGTAAGACTCCCTGAGCCTCAGGACCCAGCTTTCTTTATTGAGTTGACCATCAAACCGAGTGGGCTGCTTCATGATCCAAGAAGGCTGCTCAAGCTCTAGTCATCCAGTACACAATCTCACTGGCAGAAAGAAAACTTTTGAGAAGTCTAACATGCACTTGGGTTTCCATTCCAGCATCTAGAACTTAGTTACATAGCCAACGTGATTAGCTAAAAGAAAGGATGTTAAGGGCACCTGGGTGGCTCAGTTGTTTAAGTGTCTGACTCTTGGTTTTAGCTCAGGTGGTGATCTCACAGTTTGTGGGTTCAAGACCTGCATTGGGGTCCAAGCTGACAGTGCAGAGCCTGCTTGGGATTTTCTCTCTTTGCTCCTCCCCCAGCTTGCACACGTGTGTGCTCTGTCTCTCTCAAAATAAATAAATACACTTAAAAAAATAAAAACAAGCCCCTCTGGAAAACATTGTGGAGGTTCCTCAAAAAATTTACAATAGAACTCACCTATGACCCAGCAATAGCACTGCTAGGAATTTACCCAAGGGATCCAGGAGTGCTGATGCATAGGGGCACATGTACCCCAATGTTCATAGCAGCACTCTCAACAATAGCTAAAACATGGAAAGAGCCTAAGTGTCCATCAACGGACGAATGGATCAAGAAGATGTGGTTTATCTATACCATGGAATACTACATGGCAATGAGAAACAATGAAATCTGGCCATGTGTAGCAACATGGATAGACCTTGAGGGTGTTATGCTGAATGAAATAAGTCAGGCAGAGAAGGACAAATATCACATGTTTGCACGTATAGGAGGATTAGGAGGAACTTGACGGAGGAACAAGGGGGAGAAGAAGGGGGGAAATAGTTGGGGAGAGGGAGAGAGGCAAACCATGAGAGACTCTTGAATGCTGAGAACAAACTGAGGGCTGATGGGGGTGGGGAGGGGAAAGAGAGTGATGGGCATGGGGGAGGGCACTTGTGGGGATGAGCACTGGGTGATGTATGGAAACCAACTTGACAATAAACTTTTTTTTTTTTTTTAAAAAAAGAAGCGTTGTTAAGTGCAGGTTTTTAGATGGACAGTAATGAGCAGCCATAAGTGAATTTGGGGCGCTATTGGAAGAAGTGGGAATGACTGTCGGGACAGGCACACGCTGTCTCCGTCGAGCTATGCTAACTTTTATGGGGTGGGGAGGGGACGTAAATAATATGTATCTGTATTTGTTTGGAAAGGGTTAGAATATCTAGAAATACACAAGTACCTAGAAACAATATCCTCTTTGCAAAGACCTAAATTGACTGAGGGAAAGGCCAGGAACAGAGGTACTTTTTGTGACTTACCATTTTGTATTTTTTTGAATTTTATGGTATGTCCATTTTTCCTATAAGGAAACTTTGAATGCAAAAAGGTGTCCGCTAATAACGCTAGGAAGTAACCATACTGCAATATACAAATGTTTCAAACGTTGCACACCTTGAACTTACACAGTGTTATGTCAATTGTATATCTGCTACATGTCAACTATAGCTCAGCAAACAGAGAACACATTTGACTTTGAGATTTTGCATCGGACCTACTTTGTTAGCTAGAGTTTCCCAGAAGGAATAAAGTGGGGGTGGGGTGGGGTGGAGGAGAGATGAAATCCCCTGAGTGGAAGAAAGACGAAGAGAAACAGGATTGTGTTTTCATTATGCCCACTGGGAAGGAAAGAGCTAACCAGACTCCGGTTGACTCACACCGCCCTTCACATGACTATGTGGCTGGCACACGTGTTTCTCAGCTGAGATGAGGCTTGATAAGAGTTTGCAAGAATGGACAGAAATAAAAACTCCGTGGGGGGTGGGGTGGGAATGAAATCATTGTTCTTTAGCACAGCAAACTTTTCCTTTCTGATATACCTGCACTCTGACACTCTCTGATCCATTTACAAATGAAAAATGCACGTTTGAACTTTGGAATCAGACAACCTGCCCAGAATGCTCTGATGCGTTGAATGCATTAAATGCACGCTGATATTTTCTTTCCTCCCAGAGGAAGATTTCAGGAGCTTGAGGAGTTTGCCCAATGCATCAGCTCCCTGCCTGGACTGGCCCCTTACCCCACTTGCTTGCCGATGCTTGAAATTCTTTAACGGGAGATAAAACCTCTCATTCTGCAATTTGGAGATAAATCTTAAAATCAGAGGGTAAGGTAAGCCACGTGAAAATGGGGCTGAAATGGCAAGCCATAGAATACGAAGGAGGCTGACAAGGGACAGCCAGCCTGTTGCCGTCCCCACTGAGAGAGAGGGAGTGTGGTATATGGAAGGTGCAACAGAGAGTGTTATCACACAACATGGTTATCTCTGGGCTCATGGGGAAGACAGCCAGCCTAAGCGCCTGTGATAGAAAGAAACAGAGTCTCTTAAGGGAAACCTCTGTGACCACAGTCAAGAGGCATAGGGGAAGAAAGGGAGCAGTTCCAAGGGAAAAAAGACCTGCATTCCATTCCTGAAGGAATATCCATTGCCTCTGGGGAATAGGCTTAACAATTTATGTAGTCAAAAGGTACAGACTCCCAGTTATAAAATAAAGAAGCTCTGGGGGTGTAATGTACAGCCTGGCATCAGTAGTTAATAACACCATATTGTATATTTGTTTTTTTGTTTTTTTTTTTAATGTTTTATTTATTTCTAGGAGAGAGAGAGAGAAAGAGAGAGAGGTCAGAGAGAGAGGGAGTCACAGACTCTGAAATAGGCTCCAGGCTCTGAGCTGGCAGTCAGCACAGAGCCCGACGCGGGGCTCGAACCCACGAACCGCGAGATCATGACCTAAGCGAAAGTCGGATGCTTAACCGACTAAGCTACACAGGCGCCCCCGTATTGTATATTTGAAAGCTGCTGAAAGAGTAGATCTTAAAAGTTCTCATCACATGCAAAAAAGTGTAACTCTGCATGGTAGATACTAACTGGATTTATCATGGTGATCATTTTATGCGATGATATTTGCAATATATGCAAATACTGCATAATTACGTTGTACCCTTGAACCTAATGTTATGTCAATTATATCTTGAAAACAGTGATACAGGTTTAGTAATGAAAGTGTTTTCTACCAGTGGACACTGGCTTAGGGCTTCCATTAACCAATTTAACTTTTTTCTCTCCACTGTGTTATGTAGATAAATATTCACACAACGTGTGAAGAATGTTGAAATAATCAGCACTGATAGATCTCCATATTAGTGTTTTTCTTAATTTAAATATATCATACTTTAATGTTTTATCCATTTAAAAATGGATTTTGAAAAGGGTTGGCAGTATCTTACAAAGCTGACCAATTTATCTAAGTTATGACCCAGTAAACCCACCCTTAGGTATTTACCCAAGAAACAGGGATGCATATGTCTTTGGAAAGAATTCCTGAAAATTTTTCATAGCTTTATTCAAAATAGCCCCAAACTGAAAACAACCCAGCTGTCTATCAATAGTAGAATAGATTAACCAATGGTGGGAAATTCATAAATGGAATATTGCTTAAGCTAAAGAGGGGATGAACTGCTGAGAAATACGGCAACGCGGATGACTTTCAAAAGTACCGTGCTGGGGCGCCTGGGTGGCTCAGTCGGTTAAGCTCCGACTTCGGCTCAGGTCATGTTCTCACATGTTGTGAGTTCGAGCCCTGCATCGGGCTCTGTGCTGACTGCTCAGAGCCTGGAGCCTGCTTCAGATTCTGTGTCTCCCCCTCTCTCTGCCTCTCCCCTGCTCATGCTCTGCGTTTCTCTGTCTCTCAAGAATAAATAAATGTTTAAAAAATTTTTTTAAAAAGTGCTGTGCTGAGTACAAGAAGCTTTATACAAAACAGTATGTGCTATCTTCTTGTGAGATAAGCAAAATTATAATCTATAGCAGGAACAAGGGAATCCATTCAACGGCTGCCTCTGGGAGGTTGGAGGTGGGGGTATGGGTTGACTGGAAGGTGATCTGCAGAATCTTTAAGTAACCTTACTCTACTGTACCTTGACAGAGGTTTGCACAGATGTATGGTATTCCTTGTAACTCCTGCATGGCCCACTTCAGAACTGTGCATTTCATTGTATGCAAATGTTACCTCAAAGGAAAAAGGCAGCAAACCAAAACTAGACTTGAATAGATGATGTGCATGTTGGAGAATGTGGGGAGAAGTGTATTGCTTTCTGAGACTTACTTTGATATGCATCAGAAAAAATAAATGAATTGGCGAGTGGATAAAGGGATGGATAGATGGATAAATGTGTAATAAAGGAAGTATTAGTAGAATGTAATTGTTGAATCTCATTGGAGAATATATGAGAGTTCATTGTAAAATTCCTTCATTTTTTGGTATGTTTAAAAGCTTTTATAAATAAAATGTTGACAAGGGTGCCCGGGTGGCTCAGTTGGCTCAGGTCATGATCTCACGGTTTGTGGGTTCGAGCCCTACCTCAGATACTCCGTATTGACATTGTTGAGCCTGCTTGGGATTTTCTCTCTCCCTCTCTCTCTCTCTCTCTCTCTCTCAAAATGAATAAACTAAAATTCAATTGATCTTGAATTTGGAGTTCTAGTAAAGAGCTTGAGCTCTGACCTTACATTATCTATGTTGGAGGCATTTTTGTGAGATTGGGGGTGGCCTGCAAGGAGATCTCTTGGCAGCTGTGAGACCTTTCATTGTGCTTTTTTGTTCTGTTGAAACTGGCACATACCAGAGCCTCAGAAAGCTTTTGAATGAATGAAATGAATGAATAGTCTGGCTTCACATCATCACAGGGGAAAGGGGAAAGGGGCTCATTCTAAGATATGGAAGTTGGGGCACCTGGCTGGCTCAGTCGGAAGACCATGCGACTCTTGTTCTTGGGGTCATGAGTTTGAGCCCCACTTTGGGCGTAGAGATTACTGAAAATAAAATAAAATGCAGAAGTTTGGCAGAAGGACAAATGGATCAAACAAATGGTGGGGCTGATGTCTTGCAAAATAGTAACTAATAGTAGCAATGTTTATCGATCTTTTTTATTTTTAAATATTGTTTACATTTATTTTTGAGACACAGAGAGAGACAGAGCACAAGTGGCAGAGAGAAGGAGACAGAATCTGAAGCAGACTCCAGGCTCCGAGCTGTCAGCACAGAGCCCGATGCGGGGCTCAAACTCACTAACCTTGAGATGATGACCTGTGCCAAAGTCAGAGGCTTAACCGACTGAGCCACCCAAGTGCCCCAACCAATCTTTTTAAAAAATTTATGGGCGCCTGGGTGGCTCAGTTGGTTAAGCGTTCAACTTTGGCTCAGGTCACAATCTCACGGTTCATTACTCTTCCCCTAAATGCATTACTTCTCAAAAACTTGAAAGTCTATTATCTTTTATAGGTTTCTATATAAGTAGCATCAAGACTGCCAAGCAGTTAAAGCTCTTTTGTTATTCAATATCTTGGGTATTTAAGGTTGTGTTTTCTTGGTTTTGCAATATCTTAGGATTGCTTCTTTAATAACAGAGTGGAAGTCTATTGTACAAGAGAGTTGGGGAGGCAAAGGTGTACCTACGGACAATGGGCTGGGGCAACTCAGAAAATCACGACGAGATTTTTTTCTCCTGGAAATCTCTAATTTTTCTTTATTTTAAATGACTTCTGGTTCAAATTTGACACCCCACTGTTAGGAACACTTCCTTCCCTCCCTCTTTCCTTCCCCCCATGTCACCTTCTCTCTCTCTCTCTCCAATCAAAGGAGATTCTTAAGTTTAAAAATTATTTATTAGCATTGGCCATGTGTCAAGCATTTGTGACACATTAATTAAGAAATAAGACAGAGGCGCCTGCGTGGCTCAGTGGGTTAAGCATTCGACTTCGGCATAGGTCATGATTTCACAGTTCACAAGTTTGAGCCCTGTGCTAGGCTCTGTGCTGACAGCTCAGAGCCTGGAGGCTGCTTCAAATCCTGTGTCTCCCTCTCTCTCCACCCCTCTCCTACTTGCTCTCTCTCTCTCTCAAAAAATAAATACACATAAAAAAAATTTTTTTTTAAAGGAAATAAGACAGACTCCAGACACAGCACTTTCTTCTCTGACCTCACACTCAATCAAGTCAATGTTTCTCCCCCCCAAGTTTTAAAAAAGTAAACTCAAATCATCTGAAAAGCTGGAAAATAGTATGCAAACACCAAGTATTCCTCATTTGAACTTAACTCTTGCTTATTTCTCAGATGATAGATAGATAGATGATAGATAGATAGATAGATGATAGATGATAGATAGATAGATAGATAGATAGATAGATAGATAGATAGATAGATAATGATAGTTGATAGGTAGATAGATGATAGATAGATAGATAGATATAAGATAGATACATAGATAATGCATAGATGATAGATGATGTGTGTGCATATGTGAATGAGAGAAAGAGAGAGATTTATACTTTTTCTAAGTCATTGAAAGTAAATTGTAGAAGCCATGATACATAACCCTGATATTCTTCAGAATGCATCTCTTCAAAATAGTACATCAAGGCTAGATCTTGAGAAGAGAAAATATTGTGTCTTTTTTTTTTTTAGCTAGACTGGATCATTGAAGGAGACTGTGATCTGAGCAGAGAATACAAGGAGAATGTAGGCTGGAGTTCTGGTAGCCATGGAGCCTGCAGTTTGGACCTGGATCGGATTTTCTAAGTGGCCCAACAAAATGGCAAAAGCCCGGGAGTAATGGCTCATTTCTGGATGAAGCATGTTCAGGCATAAGAGTTTCTTGTCAGGCTGGATTTGATGAATGAAGTAAATACATCTAACTAGCTCTGTCCATGTAGTGTGTACTCCAACCTCCCTTTAACTTCTCACAGTGAATCAAGAGTAATTTTGCACACCAGACAACTGGTAGAGCATCCACTATATTTTGGACCCACTTGAGTATCTAAAATACTGTATAGGGACGTTGTCACAATATAAGGAAATCTTCCTTGCATCTTTCCCTCTTTCCACCCCACCATTACATCATCGGGTAGCAACAGGGATTTTCAGCAATAGGTTTAGGAGCACTCTGATGTGGGGTCATTTCCAGGAATCAATTTGCTACAAATTGTAATTCTGTCCTCGGTTCAGTACATTGGTTTCCAGTGAAGTTATATCATCCATTGGTCAAGTATTGCCAATATTTCTGTTTAATGTACAGTATGATGACATCAAAACCAGTTCTAGATTTAGTCCAACGGTTTAAAATGTATTTTTCGGGGCACCTGGGTGACTCAGTTGGTTAAGCGTCCAACTTTGGCTTGGGTCATGATCTTGCGGTGCATGAATGTGAGCCCCATGTCTGGCTCTGTGCTGACAGCTCAGAGCCTGGAGCCTGCTTCGAGTCTGGGTCCCTCTTTCTCTCTCTTTGCCCCTTCCTCACTTGTGCTCTGTCTCTCTCAAAAATAAATAAACATTAAAAATAAATAAATAAATAAATAAATGTATGTATTTTCTTGTATAAAATTTTGGGGAAAATAATATTTTGAGATAAAAAACATCTTTTAGTTACACAGACTTAGATTTTTGTCACATTTATATGCCTTAATGTTCAATGTGTGTATTTACTACATTAGAGACTCAAGGCACAAATACAATTGTTCCATTTACTGCCACAATAAGCAACATGGAACATGAAAAATAATATGTATTCATAAAGAAGAGCAAAGATGGTACGGCACTATAAAATTAAGAAGGACATTACAATTGGACTGTATGGGAACAGCCTGACTGATTTATTCCAAGCGATGCATTTTCATCAAAACTCATACATATTCAGCGAGACAAATAGCACGCCGATGAATTCAACGGGCCGCCACTGAAACCGAAACATCTATTTCCTAGCATCTGTTTGCGGGAATTATGTAAAATATTTAATGCAATGTGTTTTCACTGCAATCCTATTTTTGTTTCCCAACCAGTGAATTTTCATTTAAATCAGTATGTTTACCTGAGCCCCGTGTGCGTGCAGTTATTGGAACTGAAATGCAGTTACAGATACAGACTACATGTCGGCGGCCAAGCCAATGCATGTTGATGCAACTGAGCCACTTTTCCAGGACGTGTATTCTGTTTCTCTAGAGAGAAACAGAGAGCCCCCTATGATGGTAAATGATCTTGATCGTGAGGGAGGGCGAGAAAGACTGGAGTCCTGGGCTGGAGGGAAATACCACAAGAGCAACAGCTCTCTTAAAACTTTGTTACTCAGGGCACCTGGGTGGCTCAGTCCGTTGAGTGCCAACCTCAGCTAGGGTCATGAACTTGCAGTTCATGGGATCGAGCCTGGTGTTGGGCTCTGAGCTGACAACGTGGAGCCTGGAGCCTGCTTTGGATTCTGTGTCTCCCTCTCTCTCTGCCCCTCCCCTGCTTGTGCTGTTTCTCTCTAAAATAAATAATCACTTTAAAAAATTATACAAACAAAACCAAAAACCCTTGTTATGCAAAGGGTGTCCTGTGGTCCAGCAGCGTTGGTACCCCTGGGTGGGGGTGGGAGTGGGGGGTTTGTTAGAAAGGCTGAATCTCGGGCCTCACCCCAGACTCACAGATTTGGAACCTGCATCTTAACAAGATCTCAAGAGAATTTGTTTGAACAGTAAAATTTGAGAAGCCCTGTTTTAAAACAAACTCTTACGGGGACCCAGGTGGCTCACTTGGTTGAGAGTCTGACTTTGGCTCAGGTCATGATCTCTTGGTTCGTGAGTTCAAGCCCCGCGTCCAGCTCTGTGTGGACAGCTCAGAGCCTGGAGCCTGCTTTAGATCCTCTGTCTCCCTCTCTCTCTACCCCTCCCCTGCATGTACTCTCTCTCTCAAAAGTAAATAAAAGTTTAAAAATAAAGTAAAATAAACTCTTTTTAAAATTTTTTTTAAATACTTTTTAGTTTATTTCTGAGAGAGAGAGAGGCAGTGTGAGCAGGGGAGGGTCAGAGAGAGAGGGAGTCACAGACTGAAACAGGCTCCAGGCTCTGAGCTGGCAGTCAGCACAGAGCCCGATGCGGGGCTCGAACCCACGAACCGTGAGATCATGACCTAAGCGAAAGTCAGACGCTTAACCGACTAAGCCACCCAGGCACCCCAAGAAGTGGTTTTCATAGTGTTCTCAGACATCATCACTACCTGGGAACTTGTTAGAAATGCACATCCTCAGGCCCTGCCCCAGACCTACTGAATCAGAAACTGTCAGGAATAGCACCCAGGAATCTGTATTTGAACAAGCCTTTCAGGCGATTCTTTTTTTTTTTTTTCCTTTTTCTTTTTCTTTTTTGGTTTTCCAATATCTTTTTTTTTTTTTTTTTTTTTTACAAATAGTTTATTGTCAAATTAGTTTCCACATAACACTCAGTGCTCATCCCCAAAGTGCCCTCCTCCATGCCCATCCCCCCTCCCCCCCACATCCATCAGTCCTCAGTTTTTGTCAGCATTCAAGAGTCTCTCATGGTTTGCCTCTCTCCTTTTCCCCCACCATTTCCACCCTTCTGAGAGAGGGAGACAGATTCTGAAGCAGCCTCCAGGCTCTGAGCTGTCAGCACAGAGCCCGATGCGGGACTCGAACCCACGAACTGTGAGATCATGACCTGAGCCCAAGTCAGATGCTTAACTGACTGAGCCACCCAGGCGCCCCTAAAATAAACTCTTAGGTGCACACAGTTATTTTTAGGGTGATGCTCAAAGTTCTAAGACAAGCCCTTTCTCCAGGGAACAAAGAGTTTGGTGGCACCAGCTTCCTTTACCTGCAAAGGCAGCCCCAGCTTCTTCTTTTCAGCACACACGCCAGACACATGTGTATTTTCTTTGTCAAGGCTCAGGCACCGGAGTGTGCAGAGCTGTCTTCTTTCGCCAGAGTTCACCACCATCACTAGTTTCTCTTCCTTTTATTTTCTCTCCTGTGAATTTATGGGCATATATATGTGTCAACACATTATGAAAACATACATGAGATATATATGTGTTAGACATCATGTGTGCTCTTTCCATTTATCTACATGTTTCTACTATCTTTCCTTGTCCATGTATGCTGGATGGCTTCGACCTTCGAAACAACCGCATAGTTCTCCCTGCTGTGGATACCCCATAATCTGTACAGCCCATTCCCCATTAGTGGACGTTTGGATCGTTTTGATTTTTGTTTCTACCAGAAACAGTGCCTCATGAACCTTCTTGAACATCTATTTTTGTGGCCGTGTTTGAGAATTTTATTTTATTTATTTATTTTTTTTGCTTCTGTATTTTTTTTTTTTTTTACAAATAGTTTATTGTCAAATTAGTTTCCACATAACACTCAGTGCTCATCCCCATAAGTGTCCTCCTCTATGCCCATCCCCCCTCCCCCCACATCCATCAGTCCTCAGTTTTTGTCAGCATTCAAGAGTCTCTCATGGTTTGCCTCTCCGTGTTTGAGAATTTTAGATCAGATTCCTAGAAATCTTCAGAGTCATGAAAAAGAGATAGAATAGCCTACTAGCACTATGCTGGCTCTCAGTAGTGATCAAATGAACGCAAACCGAATAATAGGGCCCCTCTCCTTTTCAGGCTAGCCAGAAGGTTAAAGACTGATACATTTTTGGTAGGAGTGCAAATTGGTGAAGCCTTTGAGAAAAACAGTTAAGCAACCTCCAATCAACAGGTTTAAAAAAATTTTTTTTAATTCTTATTCATTTTCGCAAGAGAGACAGAACATGAGCGGGGGAGGGACAGAGACAGAGTGAGGAAGATGCAGAATCTGAAACAGGCTTCGAGCTCTGAGCTGTCAGCACAGAGCCTGACGCGGGGCTCAGATTCGGGAATGGTGAGATTATGACCTGAGCGGAAGTCGGACGCTTAACCGACTGAGCCACCCAGGCACCCCTCTAATCAAAGTTGATGATGAAGGTCATGTGCAGGCTGCGTCCAGAGCTGGGGGGGGGTTGATTCTCAGACACCCAGGGAGGCCCAAGTCCCATGTCTTACAACTCTTAAACCTCTTTCATTTCCTGCCTGGGTTACTTCCCCTCTCGGAGGCAAATCCCAGGAGGGATCAGAAGAATGTGCTAGGGTGTCAGTGACCCCAATGAACCCACACTTCTACTGCCTCTTCCCAAAGTCTCCTTGATGCCAGGGCTAGCCTATGGTCCCATTCTTCTTGTGCATCGGGGTAACTTTATTCTGGTCATCTTGTTGCCTTTCCCAGAACCTGGCCCTTCATTAGAGCTGCTCAGGCCCTCTTGCCAGAGAGCCTGAGGTTGATTCCTAGGGAACAGGGGTTGAGTGAGTGGGTCCTAATCTCTCAAAAGGCCTTCATCTCCTTATGGGCACAGCTCATCTCCCTTCTAGAACCCTGGTCCATATGTCGTTTGTATAAGTAACAGAGAAGTGCACTCAATAACCTCTCACTGGGCATAACAGATCAGCCTTAAAAAAAATCCTATGCCTGGGGCGCCTGGGTGGCTCAGTCGGTTAAGCGTCCGACTTCGGCTCAGGTCCTGACCTTGCAGTTCATGAGTTCACACAGTTCCTGGAATATTCAAGTTCCCTGCTGCCGGACTGGAAAAAACTTCATAACACACAGGGCATTGGGTAGCGGTACTCAGAAGGGCACTGCCTCAATTGTGGGGAAGAACTAGCTCCAGATCAAAGGCTGTTCTGGTCTCACCTACAAAGTTAAAAGTAAGGCTCAGGGCAATGGGGCGGGGGGTGGGGGACTCGGTTAAGCATCCAACTTCGGCTCAGGTCATGATCTCACTGTTCGTGAGTTCGAGCCCCATGTCGGGCTCTGTGCTTATAGCTCAGAGCCTGGAGCTTGCTTCCAATTCTGTGTCTCCCTGCCTCTCTGCCCCTCCCCTGCTCACTCACGCTCTCTCTCTCTCTCTCTCTCTCAAAATAAATAAATATTAACAAAAAAACCTCTTTAAAAAATACTATGCGTTAGTGTGCTGAGACTCAGAGAAAGGGCCAAAAGGAGCCACATATGGCCCCTCACAGGTGTCCTTCAGCACCACCGGGGCTCAGCCGAGCATGGACGCCCTTGATGGGAAGGCCGGCCATGTCCAAGGAAAGTTTTTCCCCCAGAGCCAGAATAGGCGCCTACTCTCCACCGTGAGTCAAGCATGCAATGTCTCTCTCGCTTGTTGCCTCTCATCCCTGGGAGTGTATACACTTTGCTGTTTCTCCCTCTCTTCCCACTTCTTCACGGGGCACTTGCTCTATGCGGCAGAGACGAGGGCCCTCTTGAATTGGGAGAGTGGTTTCTGCCATGCCACGAGCAGCCCCTTTCGGGCCCTGACATCTGGGACATTTGGAATCACTTGTTACAGGAATGGTGCCCTGGCCGGGTCCTCGGGGGAGGACGGACAGGCAAGAGTGGACACGCTCCCATTCTGGGGCGATGACCGTAGGAAGCCAGGCAGGAGAGCAGCCTGCGAAAGTCTATTCGGTGAGCCTTGTCCGTGTCATTAACGGCACGTTATTGTGAAATAGACTCACGTGCATCAGACATGCCCTGTGCCCTCCTAACTCCGTCGGTGATCTCCTCACTGGCTTCAAAACGGAGTCCAAATTCTAAGCCAAGGCAAGGATGTGAAGGAGCGAAGGTGCCCATTCTCGCACAAGAGGTAGGAGAGAACGTCAGCTCTGGGTGCTGGAGGGAGGTGGGTAGCAGGTCACGGACAGGGGCAGCGTGAAGGGTGGAGCTCAAGACCTGGTCAATCAGCCCCTTTCCTCCAGGATTTGGGCGCAGCTGACATTGGATGAATGGATGAATAAATACCAAGGCCCATCCTCAAAGCCACAGAAACCTCCAACGGCAGGTATCAACGTGTGAGTGTGTGCAGAGGCTGGGGGGAGTCCGTTGCAGCCATTTGCTTTCATATTAATGGCAGTGGTGTGTGTGTGTGTGTGCGCGCCCCCGCACACGCACACATGTGTTGTGGGAATTCAAGGTAACGGAAGGACTTCTTTGCTGCTAATCAATCCACTTGTGGCTCTAAGGGTGTCATACACTTTCGTTTGAATGTATGACCGAGGCCTGTTTAATGGTAACCGATGCAAAGAATAATTCAATGGTATTAACCTTGGTATTGATAAATTAAAATTGATCTCCTGAGGCTTCTGAATCCGTAGACTAGCAAAAAGTCACGATTGCAACTTTGTAGTTGTGCTGTGTGCATTTCCAGAGTAGATATTTTGAATTCCAGCAGTGGGAAAGGATACTTTTTAGCTAGTGACAGGCCACCGTTATCCTGAGTTCTTGTGGCTCTGTGTGAGGGCTGTTTTTGTTGTTCAAATTTTGGTCAGAATTGGTTATTAAGGGAAGCCCTGTTTTGTGTCTATCAGTTTATTCCAGTGGATCATGCAGTAGTGTCTTAAACATAATATGATACATGTAAGTCTCCTTTTTTTTAATTAGGGGAGGTAAAAGCCTAGCATTAACAGTTTATTTTGATTTATGAATGTAGTTTATTCTTGAAACTAATGTCTCTTCAAATGGAAAGGTTTTTTTTCCCTTTATGGGAATTGTAAGTAATATTTAGTGCCTGAGAATGTTCTCTATAAAACCCAAGACAGAACACATAACAATGGCTCAAATGAAAATAGTTACATTAAGACAGAATTTGATTTGCAATTTTAAATGCCTTATAATTGGGGTATCAAAATGTAGTAAAACATTTGGCAAATATAACTTTTTAGGTGCCTTATATATTGAACAAGTTAGAAAGTGTTTATATTCACTATGTATTTCATTAATTATATCTACCTATATTCATATTACTTAAATGAATACTTTTAAAAAATATGTAATGTTCATTTATTTTTGAGAGAGAGAGAGAGAGCGTGAACAGGGGAGGTGCAGAGAGAGGGAGACAATCTGAAGCATGTTCTAGGCTCCGAGCTGTCAGCACAGAGCCCGATGCGGGGCTCAAATCCACGAACTGTGAGATCATGACCTGAGCCGAAGTCAGACGCTTAACCAACTGAGTCACCCAGGCTCCCCAAATGAATACTTTTTTAATGTTTATTTATTTTTAGAGAGAGGTAGGGGAGGCGGAGAGGCAGAGAAAGAGGGGCCGGAGGATGGGGAAGTGGTCTCCTCACTGACAGCAGACAGTGTCATGCAGGGCTTGAACTCACAAACCATGAGATCTGACCTGAGCTGAAGTTGGGTATTTAACCAATTGAGCTACACAGGCGCCCCTAAATTAATACTTAAAAAAAAAAAACACTTTTAGTTTTATTAAAAAGTAACACTTCTGGGAAACAAACAGGAATGATTTCGCAGGAACTGTAAGTAGCGGAGAGATGTCACGGAAGCGAGGGCTCGTCAGATCAAGTGTCTTCTACCTTCTCCGAGCGGCGACTTGCATCCTGTCCTCTGATCATGTCACCTCTCCTCCAACCCATGCAGAGCCAAGAGTGTAAAAGTAAAAATGTCCGTTAATAGTACTTTACAAAAATGTCTTTCATATACAACTGTGTGTGTTTTAAAAAATTGATTTTCCCACGGCCAAATCGGAAGTGCTATATGTCTGAATGTGTTTTTTAAAAGTTCTTCCGGCCGTTCTCCGTAAGCTGTCGGCAGTGACTAGGCACTATCAAGATGACGGAGAGTTAACTCCTTTTGTGGCATGAACTGGCTTTAGAACCCTGGCTGGATCTCAGGTGCCACGTGGGGAGCTGACCCCCAAGGGGCCCGTGGCTTCCCACCCTCCTGGAAGAGAATTTTGAGGCCCGAGGCTGTTGTTCATCTTGGCAAGTGAGCAGAGGTCAGGGCAGGAGGAAGGCCCAGGAAACCGAATCTCTCCTCCTTCCCCCCCATTCCATGTGCCCTCGAAAAAGAGGTAATCCAGAAATTGAGCCAGCTTGTCTAAAATAAGACATTTGGTCACCTCTGTGCATGGCCTTCTTCAGCAGATTTATGTCCACATCTAGTACGTAGGGCGAAGTTATTCTAAGCCAGTAGTGACTTTTAATTATGCAGTGTTACTGGTTTTCTTTGTCTTTATCAATTGACTTTGTAGCGTGCTGTTTGGTTAACCCTACAATGTGCAGCAAAACATCTGTCTATATTTCTTTTTTTAATTTTTTAATCTTTTTTATTTTTCAGAGAGAGAGAGAGAGAGAGAGAGACAGAGCACAAGTGGGGGACGGGCAGAGAGAGGGAGACACAGAATCCGAAGCAGGCTCCAGGCTCCGAGCTGTCAGCACAGAGCCTGATGCGGGGCTTGAGCCCACAAACTTCGAGATCGTGACCTGAGCCAAAGTCAGATGCTCAACCAACCCAGGTGCCCGTCTATATTTCTGATTTGCACTTTCTAGCAGCTAGACTAGAAGATAAGTTGTATGCATTACTGCTTAAGTAGAAATAACCCGTGCCCCTATTGCTAAAACACATATATTATCAATTTTCAAATTGTGGTAAAACATGGACACTTCATGGCTGATGAGCTGCTTACATACGTGTGTGGTTCATTTTCAACGCCATATCAAAATACGTATAATAAAGCTACTTTTAAAGTTTATGGTGCATTGTTTTATACTATCATGTAAACAATATTTTACATGTTCACTATGTTCTGCTATAAATATTTGTCGAAATATTTTGTCAAAAAGTGGGGTGAGTAGGCTAAATGGGCTGAGGAGTATTTGGGCTGGTTAAGTGAATCATCATACAAAGGCTGGAGAGCCGTTCATTATGGAATGCGCTTATTTGGTAAACTTTCAGGCCAGATCACCTCATAGGCAACTGAGGTGCAGATTGGTGGTTTTTGCATAAGTTTTGCATAAGTGCAGGAGTTGGGGATGTGATAGAAGAGTCACCTGACCCCGAGCACACTGACGGCCAGAAGCTACACTACGGAAGACACCCGGACCTTAAATTAACACGCATCCTCACTACAATAATGGTTCCTGTCCAACAAACAGGCATTTATTCAGCACTGTTGGGCACTGTTTTATAATACTTATCCATTGTGTTTATAAATAAGTTTTTTCGCAGGGGCGCCTGGGTGGCTCAGTCAGTTAAGTGGCTGACTCCGACAAAGGTCATGATCTCACAGTCCGTGAGTTCGAGCCCCGCATCAGGCTCTGAGCTGACAGCCCAAAGCCTGGAACCTGCTTCAGATTCTGTAGCTCTTCCTTTCTCCTCCTCCCTCGCTTACACTCTGTCTCTGTCTCTCTCTCAAAAGTAAATGAACAAGGGCAGCTGGGTGGCTCAGTTGGTTAAGCGTCCGACTTCGCCTCGGGTCATGATCTCATGGTTCGTGGGTTTGAGTCCTGCATTGGGCTCTGTGCTCACAGCTAGTTCAGAGCCTGGAGCCTGCTTCAGATTCTGTACCTCCCTCTTTCTCTGAACCCTCCCCTGCTCACGCTGTTTCTCTCTCTCAGAAGCAAATAAAACATTAAAAAAATCTTTAAAAAATGTAAAAAGTAAATAAACATTAAAAAATTTTTAAAAATGTTTCTTCTCCTCTAACGTAACTAATAAGCAGTGCTTATTAGTCTCTTCTAAGTAACTAATAAGGTGAAGGGGGTTGAGAGACCTCCAGTCACAAGGAGCACTGAGTAATGTACAGAATTGTTGAAACATTATATCGTATACCTGAGACAAGTATAACACTGCATGTTAACTCTACTGGAATTAAAATTTAAAAACAGTGAGCAGTTCACTATTTTCTGCTCCAAATCTCCATTATTATACATAGAGGCGCTCCTTACCACCAAGAAGCTCATAATGTATGAGGGTGGCAAGCTTTTTATAAGCCATCTTAGTAAGGATATATTAGCAAACACAATCACAAGGATCAACTAGAGAAGCAGGGTGAAAGCAGGAAGTCTGGAGTCAGGCCACCTGCATCCGAATCTTGATTCTGACACTTTCTAACTTACTGGCTGTGTGATCTTGGACAAAATACCTAACCATCCTGTGCCATTTTCTCATCTGCAGAAAAATAATTTTATAAGAGTTGGTAGTTATGAAGCACTTAGAAAAGCACTTGTGCTTATTAGTTGTAAAATACTGTTTCCTAAATAGAGTTAACATTAAAAAGACTATGTGGGACAAAGAACAGCAAAGGGTTAAGATTCTCACATGTGGATCTGGGAAATGTACCCCTCCCCTTCCTCAGCTATGGAGTTTGGGGAGGATCAAGCTCTTCCTGTAGCTCCAGGAATGGACCCTGATTGGTTCATCAGCAAATAATGCCTTTCTTCTCATTGCACTGATTGGTTAAGGAATGGGCAAATGACCTATGTTAGACCAATGAGAGAAAGGCTCTCGGGAATTGTAAGAGGCATGCCAGGGTAGAGTCTTTTTTCTTCTTGGGATGTTATCTTGTAGAGTGAAAATGCAAAGTCTGGACTCCTGGCAGCCATTTTGCTACCACAAAGGGCAAGCCGGGAGTGGAAAGCACCCCTACCCCTGGGTGTAGCCTGATGATGAAGATGACACCATGAGAGGAAGAGTGAGGAACATGGAGAATTTGTGTCTTTGATTATATTGCTTGAACTGCTGGATCGAACCTTACTTGAAGGCAGTCCCTTTGTAGATTTCTGAATTTTAGGAATCCATAAATTCCCCCTATGCTCAAGCAAGTTTGAGTTCGAGTGCTGTCACCGGCGACTGAAAGAATCCTCACTGCTTAAAAATATTGACTTTGTGGAGCAAGCAAAAGTCGTGATTCAACTAAGTTCTAGAAGTTTATCTACCTCTGCAGCTATGGAATTTCCAGAGAGCAGTGTGTCTCTAAGTGTGGTCTACAGACCACTAGCTCGACAGATGGTCCATGCAAAAGTTCTCCCGTCACACAAATTTTGGAACTGCTACCTACTGTAAACCCCTTTTGTAAATTAATGGTGATATGATCGTTTTAAAGGAGAGGTCCCCACAGAACAATCACTAACCAAACAGTTTCATGTTGTTTATCCTAGCATTTCCAGAACTTACTTGACCCACGATTACTCACACGATTGTCAGTAACACTTTAGGAAAGGTTGGGGCAAAGACCTCACATGCAAAGAATGTACAGCTTTAGAGAGAAAGACAGCTCCATGACTAAAATGGCCCCATTGTAAAAGGTTTGAGACGAGCCTGAAGGACCATACTGTTCGCATGTGGGGAACTAACCTTGCAAGGAACCCATACGGGGATTGTACAGCCACTCCATGGTCTGTAGAAGGACTGACGGACTAGGGGCAGATTTCTACTTTAATAGGAGCAGTGTGGAGGAACTGAACGAGCCTGGATCTTGGACTCTGATTCCTGGTCCTGGAAGTTGTTTGAGATAAATGTAGTTAAAACTTTCTGAGCCTGGTACCTCATTTACGTAATGGAGCTAGTTTTATCCTTTCTTTAAGCATTGCCATGAGAATGCAATGAAATAATATATTCAATAGATGGCAGTTGTTATTAATATCTTAAGAATGTTTTACGACAAGTGGGCTACGGGGTATTTTGCCGAGGTATCCTGAGCCTTAATTAGAACCAGTTAATTCTCTTTGGCTTGTTTTTGTTCTTTATAACATCTAGCATTATATTTATATATATATATATATATATATATATATATATATAGTTTGTTTGTTTGTTTATTTATTAGCTTACTGTCTTTATCCCCTATTAGAATATAAGCTCCTTAGGTGGCAGTATTGTGCGGAATAGGGACTCAACACGATATCTGTTGAATTAAATAATGAGTACCACAATCCGTCATGTATTGAGTGCCTATTATATGCCAAGACTCTTACTATTTTAAATAGAATTTTTTATGGTGTCATGCAATATTTTTATTAGCCCTATGAGATGGCTATTATTATCCCTATTTTGCAAAAGCAAGAATTGAGAGTAAAATCAGGCAACTGGCCCCAAATTACACTGTTAGCAAGTGGCAATCCAGATTCAATCCTAGGACTCTCTTGCACTGCGGGTGGGCATGCAAGCTGGGGCAGGCACTCTGGAAAACAGAGTGGAGGTTCCTCAAAAGCTAAAAATAGAACTACCCTAGGATCCAGCAATTGCATTACTATGTATTTACTCAAAGGATACAAAAATACAGATTTGAAGGGATACACGCACCCCCATGTTTATAGCAGCATTGTCTACAATAGCCAAATTATGGAAACAGCCCAAGTGTCCACCAACTGATGAATGGATAAAGAAGTAGTATCTATATACAATGGAATATTACTCAGCCATGAAAAAGAATAAAGTCCTGCCATTTGCAATGACATGAATGGAACTAGAGAGTATTGGGCTAAACAAGATAAATCAGTCAGAGAAAGACAGATACCATATTATTTCACTCATACGTGGAATTTAAGAAACACAACAAACAAGCAAAGGGGGAAAATGAGAGAGAGAGGCAAACCAAGACACAGACTCTTAACTACAGAGAATAAACTGATGGTTACCAGAGGGCAGGGGGTGGGGGTGGGGGTGAGTGAAATAGGTGATGGGGATTAAGGAGGGCACTTGTGATCAGCACTGGGTGATGTATGCAAGTTTGAATCACTGTATTGTGCACCTGAAACTAATACGACACTATGTTACTAACTGGAATTTAAAGAAAAACTTGAAACAAACAAAACTCGACCCCGAGTCTCAATTTACATTTCAAATCATTCACTACCTGACCGTATTAGTGTCCTGTGGCTGCTGTAACAAATGACTGCAAACTTGGTAGCTTGAAACCATAATTTACTCTCTCACAGTGCTGGAGACCAGGGAAGTCAGTATCAGGGGATCCATATCAAGGTGTTGGCAGGGCCGCACTCTTCCAGAAGCTCTGGGGGGAGAACCACTCCTTAACTCTTCAAGCTCCTGGTGGCTGCCAGGCTTCCTCCACTTATGGCCCCCTCGCTTCAGTCTCTGTCTCTGGTCACTTTGCCACCTCCTTTTCTGTGTAAAATCTCCTTCTTAGAAGGACATTGTGATTGCCTTTTAAGAATCACCTGGAGGGTTGCCTGGGGCAGGAGGGGGACTCAGTGGATTAAGCATCTGACTCTTGATTTCAGCTCAGGTCATGATCTTACGGTTGGTGAGTTCAAGTCCCAGGTCAGGCTCTGTGCTGCCAGTGGAATTCTCTCTCTCTGTTTCTCTCTCTCTGTTTCTCTCTCTCTCTCTCTCTCTCTCTCTCTCTCTCTCGCTGCCCCTCCCCTACTCACTCTGTATCTCTTTTTCTCAAAATAAATAAATAAGCATTAAAAAAAAAAAGATCTATCTGGATGGTCCAGAACAATCTCTCCATCTCTAAGTCCTTAATCACATCTGCAAAGTCCTATTTTGCTATATAAGGTCACAGGTTCCAGGAATTAGGATGCGGATATCTTTTGAAGGGGCCATTGTTAATCTACTGTTCTCATCTCTTAAGGAAAGAATTCTGAGTCAGGTCCCCGGGACCAAGACAGAGGCCACTCTCCAGGACAGCACGCCAGTTATAGCCCTCAGGCAACATCTGGATATTGGGGTAACACCTGCAGCAAAGAGCCCAAGGGGTGAGGGGAAACTTTATGAGATGCAACACTTTTTGGGGCACCTGGGTGGCTCAGTCAGTTAAGCCTCCAACTTCGGCTCAGGTCATGATCTCACAGTTTGTGGGTTTGAGCCCTGTGTCGGGCTCTGTGTTGACAGCTCAGAGCCTGGAGCCTGCTTCAGATTCTGTGTCTCCCTCTCTCTCTGACCTTCCCCTGCTCATACTCTATCTCTGTCTCTCTCTCTCTCTCTCTCTCAGAAATAAATAAAACATTAAAAATTAAAAAAAAAAGATGTAACACCTTTTTTTTTTTTCCTCTGGGTCTGGGGGATGTAGGCCAGGCTCAGTCCAGGAAAAACTGGATGGGTCAGATGCCAGGAAGGTTAAAAAGATAAATGCTCATCTATCAGATAGGCAGTGATTTGTGTGTGTGGATTCTCTGAAAATGGAAGAAAGAGGGGAAGGAAACAGATATCCCATTAATATGAAAAGAACATGAGTAGTCACGTTAACCAAATGATCAAGCGTAGAATCACCAATAGTAGGAAAACCTGGTATTATGTGCCTTCTGATGTGACGCAGGAGACACATGACGTTGTCTATGTGGTATTCTTAACAAAGGGACAAAAAGGTAAACATATAGAAACCAGCAGACAAATTCAGAATGTGGGATGTTTTATAAAAACAAGCAAGCAAACAAAAGAAAAGAAACAAAACAACTGCTCTGGACTCTTGAAACAATTCCATACATGAAAAAAATTCTGAGATCGTTCTAGATTACAAGACACTAAAGAGACATAAAAACTCAATGTAACGTTTGATCCTCAATTGAATCCTGGATTATTAAAAAAAAAATCCACTATTGGGGCGCGTGGGTGGCTTAGTGGGTTGGGCATCCAGCTTTGACTCAGGTCATCATCTAGAAGTTCGTGAGTGGGAGCCTCGCATCGGGCTCTGTGCTGACAGCTCAGAGCCTGGAGCCTGCTTCAGATTCTGTGTCTCCCTCTCTCTCTGACCCTCCCCTGCTCACGCTGTCTCTGTCTCTCTTAAAAATAAATAAACATTAAAAAATTTAAAAAACTAAAAAAACAGCTATTAAATTTTTGGAGCTATTAGGAAAATGTGGATATGGGCCAGCTTATTATATGTTGCTATATGATATGATATATGATATCAACATGAATTTTCCTAGACAGTAATGCTCTTTCATATATGTCAGAAAATATTTTTAATCTAGAGGGCAACATGCTGAAGTATTTAGAGAAGTATTGTGGTGTTTGCAATATTTGATAAATTCAAGCAAAGGGTATGTGGGTGTTATACAATTTCTCCAACTTTTCTGTAGGTTTTGAATTTTTTTGCCAACTCAAAAGCAAAAAGTTAGGAAAAAAAAAAAAAAGATTGTATGGTGACCTAGTGAGTCGGTGGTGCTCATTACCAATGGTCACAGAAGGTCAAATAAACTTGGAATTGCGCAACTCTGTTTTTGGATTATTCTCTTTTTGGTAACAATCAGGATACTGAAATGGTGTAGGAGATTCACCAGGGGTTCGTATGCCCTGTCATTGTTACTGTGCCATTTTTCAAAATTGCAGTCATGACGCTGACTAATATAAATGGATTATTTGTGAGGTTTTCTTTAAAGATTCTATTTTTTGAGTAATCTCTACACCCAATAGGGGGCTCAGACTTGTGATTCCAAGCTCAAGAGTCGCATGCTCTACCCACTAACCAGACCGGGGACCCCCATTTGTGGTTTTCCACCTATCTGGGTGGTCGATCTGCTATTCTGTTCTCGCCTGGAATGGATAATAGAGCGCTGGTTATTGACTTAACTATTCCTTGAGCATTTGATTCTGAGCATTTGTTCATTCAATAAATCTGCACTGAGCACCTACCAATGGCCAGTTGTAGGCACAGAGGATTTGGCGGACAAGACACGGCGCCTGCCATCATGGAGATCATGTCCTAAACAGGAACATTAGAAATACTTTACAAGTCTAGAAAGAGTTATTCTGCCTATTCTCACACCTACCAAGGCACAAGCTGAACGTGATCGTAGCTCCATAGAGGGCTCATTTCAAGATGGCCCTGAGGTCCACCATTGTTCCTTGCTTCCGGGTATCTTTGCGCTTGTATACTCCTCCCCGCTAACAGGGTCCTCGAGAAATGCCAGGGAAGGGACAGCCCAAGGTGTTGGAAGGACATTGAAATCACCCAGAACTGGGACAGGTATGGCATTGGATAGAGTGGCAAAGTGCCTCTACAGGGAATGAGGGTGTGACCCCAGGGTGGGCAGGTGACTGCCGGCAAAGAGGAATAATGAATAGGATCGTCTGATCATGGCGTGAGATTTCTAGCTGGAGGTATCCATGAAGAGGAATGAGAACGCACCTTGGAAGTCGCAAGGAAGAGCCAGGGGGAGGTTGACTCCATCCCTAGACTCAGTGGCACAAACGTTACAGAAGAGAAAGCAGTCATTGGAGAAACTCAGGGAGAATGGGGTCCTGGGGGGAGGGGAAGCCAGATTAGTTTAGAAGGCAGCTGATCGAAGATGAATTTGAAGGAAGAGGTTCTCTCAGAGTCCTGGCCAAATGACAGCTTGCCCGGGGTTGTTCTGACATCACATTTTAGCTGATTTAGCAAACACAATTATTTAACCAACAGTAAGGATAGGTTTTTTTGTTTCTTTGTTTTTGTTTTTGTTTTGCAAGCTTCTTTTTGTGTTGCCATTAGATACAGAAAAAGCAAATTGCTGTTATCAGAGAATGTGCAAGCAGCTGGTAACTGGAAAGCTCTATGTTGTGAGGGTTTCTTATTATTTGAGAAAGACACAGCCCTCGACCCTGAGAAAAACTGACTTGTTGGCTTTTGATTGAGCCTAGAATTTGTTACCCCTGCACAAGATCTCCCCTACCAGCCAGTCTTTCTCTGATCTCCAATTTATACCACTTGTCTCCACCCTTCTCACCCCTTTCTTGGCCCAATTTTTCTCACAGTACTTATTTCCACCTGAAACGTACATTATTTGCTTATTGCCTTTTTCATTCCACGTTTGAAAGCAGCAACCTTATTTGTCCACTGCTTTATCTCGGTGGAGCCTAGATGAGCATTAAACCCATGAGATTATTGAATGAATGGATAGATTAATGCAGTGCGACCATTGAACAACAGGCCATGAGATGTAGTTCAGAGCAGGGGAGAAAATGGTTTTGGGGGCAAAAATCCTTCAGATAAAACCTAAGCCTGGTCTCTGAGCCTCAGTTTCCTCATCTCTAATACAGAGGTGATCCTATAATCTCTCACAAGTATCTTGAAGACTAATGAGCAATCACATGTATGGTGAACATATTATGCAGTGTCTTCTCAGCTCCTAAGGACCCTATAATTGAGTTGAGTTGGGTGGACCAGGGGTTGACACCTCCAGATAAGGCCAGTCAGGAGCTCTCTCCTGGGAACTAGGTATGGGGATTACAAGACTCCAGTTCCATCTGGAACACGTTCTTATAAACCTAAGAGCTCTAGAGCTCCAGACTCCTTTTTAGACCCTTTGTTCTAGTATCTTCCAAGGCTGATTTTTAGCTTTGAGCCTCGATGAGATATATTTGTAGACTTATTGTAAAATTCCTTTTTTGCTCAGACTGAATCAGGAAGGCTTACTACTTGCAAAAAAGAGTGTGATGATAGAATGCAGTTATTCTGGCATGTAGTAAAGTAATGGTAGCTGTCAGAAAGAAGGGAAGGAAGGGAGGGAGGAAGGAAGGGAGGAAGAAGGAAGGAAAGAAAGAGGGCAAGAGGGGCACCTGACTGGCTCAGTCAGTGGAGTATGCTATTTTTTTAAATGTTTATTTATTTTTGAGAGAGAGAGAGACAGAGAGACAGAGCACAAGCAGAGGAGAGGCAGAAAGAGGGGGAGACACAGAATCTGAAACAGGCTCCAGGCTCTGAGCTGTCAGCACAGAGTCCAATGCAGGGTTTGAACTTGTGAGCCACGAGATCATGACCTGAGCTGAGGTCAGATGCTTAACTGACTGAGCTACCTAGGCACAGGGTGTGACTCTAGACCTTGGGGTTATGAGTTTGAGCCCCACGATGGGTGTAGAGATGACTTAAAAATAAAATATTAAAGGGGCGCCTGGGAGGCTTAGTCGGTTAAGCGTCCGACTTTCGCTTAGGTCATGATCTCGCGGTTCGTGGGTTCGAGCCTCGCGTCGGGCTCTGTGCTGACTGCCAGCTCGGAGCCTGGAGCCTGTTTCAGTCTGTGACACCCTCTCTCTCTGGCCCTCCCCTGCTCACGCTGTCTCTCTCTGTCTCCTAGAAGTAAATAAAATTTTTTTTAAAAAAATAAAAAATAAAATATTAAAGAAAAAAAAAGAAGGGGCACCTGGGTGTCAGTCGTTTGAGCTTCCAGCTCTTGATTTCCAGCTCAGGTCATGGTCCTCGGATCACCAGATGGAGTCTCGAATCAGGCTTCGAGCTGAGCTCGGAGCCTGCTTGGGATTCTCTCTTTCTCTCTCTCTTTCCCTCTGCCCCTCTCCCCCACTCGTGCTCTCTCTCGCGCGCGCGCACAAATAAAAAAATAAAAATAAGGATAAATTTTTTAAAAAGAAGGAAGGAAAGAAAAGGAAAGAAAGAAATAATAGCTATCGTTTTCAGCACTTTTAATGGTTTCTTTTATTTCTTTAACTGACCAGAATTGAAAACCAGATGTCAGGTGGGTGAAAGAAAAGGTCAGAAGGGGTTCGATCTAGAGAGTGAACCCTGGCAGAGCTTTGTATTGGGGGTGGGGGAGAAAAACAGCTTGCGGGTCCTGCTTGCTTTGGAGATGTGTATGGAAATAAGAGTTTCAAAGGAAGAAGGGTGTGGGGGTGGGGATGGGAGTGGGGGTTGGGAACACTACTGTTACCTGCTCCACAGCTCCCCCTGGAGGGAATCTTCCTTCCAGGATCGAGGTACAAAACCAAGAAGAAACCATTTAATACATAAATGCTGTGGCCAATACTTAAACTATTAATATTCACAGGGAAAGTATTTTAAATCTAATTCTGATATTCCAGTATTACTATTTTTTTCCTTGAAAATTGTCTTTATTTTTTTTTATATGTTTTATTTATTTCTAGGAGAGAGAGAGAGCGTGAGCAGGGGAGGGTCAGAGAGAGAGGGAGTCACAGACTGAAACAGGCTCCAGGCTCTGAGCTGGCAGTCAGCACAGAGCCCGACGCGGGGCCCGAACCCACGAACCGCGAGATCATGACCTAAGCAAAAGTCGGACGCTTAACCGACTAAGCCACCCGGGCACCCCAAAAATTGTCTTTAAATCATGAAAAGGCCTCCAAACTCCAAAGCAGTCTTTAATGTAGTGGCATCCTTCTCATTATTATGTGCCTTGCAAAGGTATAGATTTCACTTTTTTCTCCTCACTATGACAGCAAATTTTGCTGAATAAACTTTCCTTCGGACACTTCCTGAGCCCCCTTTTCTCAAGGGGTGCAGAGACGCAGAATATTTGCATTGTTCATCTGTCCAGCCTCTTTACCTACACATTCTGCAACCCACCCACACACACGCACACACACACACACACACACACACACACACCCCTTGCAGCCTTCCAAATAATGTCATATTCACATTCCAGGTGGGTGTGAATAATTTTGGAAAGGGTTATTCAACCCACTCCAGGCTTGTCTACTAAGCTTCTAGGTTCTGGTGACTCCAAACTCTCCTGTTTGTTCCCCCAGCCCTTAGAGGAAGGAGTTCAATCAGTGTGGGGTTTTTTTATTGTTGTTTTGGGGGTAGGGTTGTTTTGGTTTTTATCCTCTTTCAGCCCTTCAATACCTGTAGTACCAATTCCCCTTCTTGAATCTCATCTGTTGAAATACATTATGTTGTTTCTTTTTTTCCTGACTGATCCTGACTCAGGATCTTGTTACCAGGAGTGGTTCCAGGAAATAGAACATCAAGAGTGAGATTCAGGGTAAGATTGGAAATATCCCCTGCATAGAACACAGTGCCGAGTTCCTTGTAGATTGGAATGCCAGTAATCCATACATGCTGTGGCCCCATGATAATTACATTATCATCTCTTGTGGTTATGGTATGCTGCCTAGGGAAGCAAGTGCTGGGACACCTAGTAGGAGCTGCACTTCCCTAATTTGCTAGCCGTGGTCATTACAAGGGCTATGGGCTGGTGTATTAGCTTTCTTTTGCTAAATAGCAAAGTACCACACACTTGGCTTAAAGCAAAATTCATTTATTAGCTCATGGTCCAGTAAGTTAGAAGTTCAGACATGGCACAGCTGGGTTCTCAACTCTCGACTGAACATGGCTGACATTAAGGTGTGGCCTGGGAGCCATCTTTACTCTTACAGACCACTGACACTGCTTGCCACATGGTCCCTTCCTCTTTAAGCTAGCAGTGGAGAATTTCCTTTACATCAAATCCCTCTCATGCTTCAAATCTCTGACTCCCATTTCTCTGACTTCTAGACACGATTTAGAGGGCTGCTATGATTAGGTCAGACCCCCCTAAATAATCCCCCCCCTTTGATAAACTCAGTGTTAGCTGATTACCGTCCTCTATTGTCTTTGTAAAATTTCTTTTAGCATGAACTATAACATAGTCATGATACTCCTATCCCGCGTTATTATTTTACGCCCACTCAAGGGGAGGAAATTATACCAGATATATACGCCAGGGAGTGGGATTCTTGGGGGTCATCTCAGAACTCTGTCTAACATGGATGGAGTAATTATTTCTGACCACCCCAGAGAGCTTACAGGGGAAGGGGTTTGGGGAGACAAATTCAGAACTGAGCACTCAGCTCGAGTCAGAATCAGAGAGTCAGAGCCCCCCCCAATCTCTTATTTTCTGTAGCTTCAGGCAGACTTCACTGTAAATCAAAGTTTAATTTTGCGGGTTACAGAATTACAGTGTAAGTTGGCTTCACAGACATGCCAAGTGTCTTACATTGGAGAGCTTTGGCTGGGCATGAATGAGACCTCTGGGTGAGCTTCGACAGAGCTGAGAGCTTTGAATCCCCAAGTCTTGTTTTCACCAGCAGAAGCAACTTTTTCATATATGTGAGGTGATCAGCTTTCTCTTGCTTGAAAATCTTGCCTCTCACCTGAGGCAGTTACCTTACAAGAAGATGCCTATACCTGCCTTCCCAATACCGGGCTCTTTCATTCCTTACTGCTTTTGCAACCCTAACTGGAGTCAAAACCCAGGTTGTTTCAGGGAGAAAAGCACAAAGTATGTCCTAGGAATAGATGACTTAAATTGAAAAAAAAAAAAAAGGCAAGATTTAGGGTGCCTGGTTGGCTTAGTCAGTAGAACATACAACTCTTAAAGTCAGGGTCATGAGGTTGAGCCCCATGTTGGGCATAGAGGTTACTTTAAAAAAAAATTGGAACGTTTTGCCAGTATACATTGGCTGAAATCTGGAAAATATGTATAAGACTGGATTCTAAGGATGTTAGAACAGACTCTAATATTGCATCAGGTCACTTTATGATGCGAGCACTTACTGGGGATTCTGAATTTAATGTGTTTGCTTACACAGCCGGGATTTGACTTCAATAATTGCATTGGTGAGTTGGGTAAATTTTGGATTCAGTGGTAGCCTATGTTCAACAAAATTAAGATGTAAACCTTCCTGGTGTAATGCAGAGAAAGGAGTCTGAAGAACGAAGGAGAAAGGAACGTCCCCATTAATCATGTGCCACCACTGCCCCACCCCCAACACACACCCTGAGAGGGTCCCAGAGGACCCCATGTTTTACTCTGAACTGTAAGATATCTCAGACGTTACCCACGTCTGTATTTTTGTATTCTGCGTACAGTGCAGTTCTGTAATTTGCGTACTTGAATACAACAGAAACATAAGGCACCTGAGTTGGGGAAAGCAGCTCTTTATTGATAGGATCAGAGCCACAGCCCAAGTTAACACTGCAGAATCATTCCCCCACACCTTATTCCTGCAGTGAGAGGAATCTCATGCAGTGAGAGCTGCTGGCAGCTTTCTATGTGGGTGATGGATTGCACCGCATAGACCAAGGATGGAGAAGAATGATTTTCTTTTTAGATATAGGAGAGAGAGCCATTCCCTCCCCTCCTAAAAGGAGAAAAATAATAATTTTTGTTTTTTACTCCTCTGAGACTGGACAGAAAGGGCCTTAGGTTCTCATTCTGACCTTTTGGAATGTACATGTGTTTTTCCAAGGACCAGTTGTACCTATCCAGGTGAATCTTGCTGTTACAACCCAGAGATGGCTCTAAATTCTAGGCTTCATCCCTTCTGACTTGGAAATTCCTAGCTGACTAGTGCTTCAGTTTTCCTAGGACCTTAGGGCATAGCCCAGGGACAGAGTCTGGGCTGTAACCATTTGGCCTCCTTGGGGAGATAAGAGAAGTTTTATTATCTTTTAAGATCAGTGTGTGTCTTTTAAGATATGTGACAAGTAAAACATTTCTTAAGGAAGTGAAAAAACCCTCATATTGTATAGTTTTCTGTTTCTAAATAGGCTAGGGCTTGTGCAGAAGCACCAAGAAATCTAAAGATATTTTCTTTTTCTTAATGTTTATTTATTTATTTTGAGAGTGGGAGAGAGAGCACATGCATGAAAGAACAGGGGAAGGGCAGAGAGAGAGGGAGAGACAGAATCCCAAGCTGACTCCGCACTGTCAGCACAGAGTCCCACGTAAGGATCGATCCCATGAACCATGAGAGCATGACCTGAGCCAAAATCAAGAGTCGGACACTTAACCAACTGAGCCACCCAGGCACCCCAGACACGGGCTTTCTGATTTCAGTGGGATATGTGGTATGAGAGCCCCCTTTCCTACCAGAATCAAAGTGGCTACAAATGATATAATAGGCAACAGAAGGTTTTGACCTACAGAGACCTTTGGTGTTGACAAATTGTTCACATTGTCCTTAGGATAACAAAAGATGATGGCTTACTGAAGTATTGCTTAATCTATATCACACACAAAACTCTAGGTCTGGTGACCAGACACCTGACTTGAGTTGCCACAGTGGAGTATCATAACCTCTCACTCAGTTTCCAGATCCAAGCCAGTTATTAGACCTGGGGCCCTTGCTGAAAGAGGAGGCTGAGTCACTTTGAGAAAGACCCAGAAACACTGTCATAAGTAAATATATTTCCTCCTTCAAAACTTCTGCAAATAGATCTGTGATCCTTTCTAAGGGTATGAGGCACACAGAAAGAGAAATACCCAGTTTTATTATCTTGATCTTTTGTAGATTACTAGATACTAACTTTGACTTGTTGCTAATTCTAGGAAATATAATGTACCATTATGATCCACAGTTCGAAGTGGGGGCTTACAGTGGTAAATGGAGTTTTTGACCAACCATCTCACCACGGGCATCAACTTTGTCATTATTAGTCTAACTCTGGAATGTATAATTCAAGGGTTGGCAATTACGCAAATGCTCTTATAGTCAGAAATGTAAATATTTTAGGCTTTGCAGACCATGTGGTTGAGACTACTCAATTTTGTCATAGCATGAAAGTAGCCATAAATAGTATGTAAATGATGTGTCTATGTTCCAATCAAATTTAATCTACAGAAACAGACAGTGGGTCAGACTTGAAACACCGGCCAGAGTTTGCAAAGTCCCATAAGAAGTAGGTCACTTTCACCTAGCAGCACAGTAGTATATTTTCATGTTTTGCTATACCGTGTTTATATCGATTCTCTTATTTGCTATACTATGTTTATATCAATTCGCTTATTAGTATCTAATAAAATGGTAGACTGGCCTACTGAAGACCCAGTCATGATACTAATTTGGAGACAACACACCAAAAAGATAGGATTCTCTCTTACAGGATATAGTTTGTGCTTTAAATTAGTAGCCAGATTATGATACTGGTTTTTTGACAGGACGTATAGGTTCAATAATCAAGAGGTGGACAAGAAACTTTCTCTGTGATGCTTAATAATCCACTCACAGAATTTTTGCTTCCCATCTTCACAACTTTAGACTGCTGATCTGGAGGTCTTAGCTCCCAAGATTGAGGAATACATGTTTAGACCACCCCACTAAGTAAATAACCTCAACCAGTTGAGGCACTGACTGAAAGCAAAGGAGACATTGAATGCTGATGGAAAAAGAAAATTCAAACTATCAATTACAGTCTCAATCCCAGTTACAAAGATGGAGGCTTCAGCTATGTCTCTGGAAGTAGACACTGAATTTGACAAACAGGTTATTTGTTAGGATGTTTATTTATTACCTCTGGGAAAAATGGGGAGAAAGAAGGATTGGAAAGAGGAGAGGTCAAATTGCATTGCAGGTCTGAAAAAGCCTTGGTCAGTCCCATGGGGAAATCTGGTTCTTAGATAACGTTTGGCACTGGGCCAAAGCGGTTGGGCCCTTATATAGTGATCAGTCATGGCAAGTGAGCTGCCCCAGGAAGGACATGACCTTGGTCAAGGCAGCTCTTGGCAAACAAACTTTCAAGGATCTGGTGGTTGTAGGCTGTCTGCTCACAGCATTCCCAAAGCTGAATCAAGTCTTTCCTTGAATGGGAATCTCCATGTCCACCTCCATGTGGTCCTCCACCTCCTTTGGGTCACCACCATGCTGCTCAAATCCACTTTTTCACTTCCATTTGGAGAGCAGCTCCTCCAGCATTCGGATGAACTTCTCTTCTTGGGGAGAGACTTAAAAAAGAGGGTTTAGAAGACTGAGCTACAAACCCTGCTTCTGCAACTCTTGATATCCGGGTTGTGAGTTCGAGTCCCCCACTGAGTGCAGAGACTACTTATAAATAAAATCTTTAAAAAAAAAAAATGAACAAAGGACCTGAATAGACTTTTCTCCAAAGAAGACATATAGATGACCAATGAGCTCAGGAAAAGATGTTCAACATCACTAACCATTAGGTGAGTGCCGATCAGCATCACAATGAGCTAAGCTTCGTCCCAATTAGATGACTATTATAAAAAAAAAAATCCAGGAAATAAAAAGTGTGGATGAAAATGTGCAGAAATTGGAACACTTGAGCGCACACTGTTGGTGGGCATGTAAAATGGTGCAGCCACTTTGGAAAACAGTATGGCAGTTCCTTAAAAAATTAAAAATAGAATTATTATTATGATCCAGCAATTTCACTTCAGGGTATACAACCCAAGTGGATTAAAAGCAAGGTATTGAAGACATATGTCGGCACCTGTGTTCATAGCAGCATTATTCACAATAGCCAAAAGTGGAAGCAATTCACGTGTCCACCGATAAATGAATAAATAAACAACACGTGGTGCATCCGTACAGTGAAGTATGATTCAGCCTTAAAAAGGATGGGAATTCTGACACATGCTACAACATAGGTGAATTTTGAAGACGTTAGTTGGTGAAACAAGCCATTCAGAGAAAGACAGACACCCATTTATGTGATGTACCAAAGCATCAAATTCATGGAGATGGAAAGTAAAATAGTGGCTTCCAGGGGCTAGCCTGGAAGAGAAGAAAATGGGGAATTCTTATATAATGGCCATAGAGTTTCAGCTTTGCAAGATAAAAAAGTTCTGGAGGTCAGCTCTATAACCACGTGAATGTACTTAATACTATTATATTGTGCACTTAAGAGCAGTTAAGATGGGGCACTGGGTGACTCAGTTGGTTGGGCATCTGATTTCAGTTCAGGTCATGATCTTGCCATTCTGAGTTTGGGCCCTATGTCGGGCTCTGTGCTGACAGCTCAGAGGCTGGAGCCTGCTTTGGATTCTGTGTCTCCCTCTCTCTCTGCCCCTCCCCCACTTACACTCTGGCTCTCTCTCTCTCTCTCTCAAAAAAGAATAACCGTTAAAAAAAAAAAAGGAATGGTTAAGATGGGGCATCTGGGTGGCTCAGTCAGTTAAGCGACCGACTCCTATTTCAGCTCAGGTCATTATCTCATGTTTCGTGGGTTCGAGCCCCGCGTTGGGCTCTGTGCTGACAGTGCAGAGCCTGCTTGGGATTCTCTCTCTGTCCCTCCCCTGCTTACTCTCTATCTCCCTCTCTCTAAATAAGTAAATAAACATTAAAAAAATGTATAAGGATGGTCAATTATTTTCACCCTAATCCTTTCTTCCATAAGAAAACAAAAAATATACCCCAATCAAGTTAGTGGGGAAACATGCAAAATAAAAATCAATAGAGGCCACTTGTGATCTTATCAAATTTAAAGCTTAATGTGAGGATTATACCTCATTAAACAAGTTTAATTTGGGGTGCCTGGGTGACTCAGTCAGTTCAATGTCCAACTTTGGTTCAAGTCATGATCTCATGACTTATAGGTCTGAGCCCCACGTGGGGATCTGTGCTGACAGCTCAGAGCCTGGACCCTTCTTTGGATGTTGTGTCTCCCTCTCTGTCCCTCCTTCACACAGGCTCTCTCAAAATAAATAAATAAACATTAAAAAAATAAATTAGTTTTAATAAACAGTGGAAGGTGTGGATTTGGTCTTTAGGGCAAGTAGATCTGAAAACATAGTCACTCAAAGTAGGCATGTGATAAGAAAGTTTATGGGGCACCTGGATGGCTCAGTTGGTTAAGCGGTTGACTCTGGCTCAGATCATGATCCATGGTTCATGGGCTCAAGCTCGTGTTGGGCTCCATGCTAACCATGCAAAGTCTGCTTGGGATTCTCTCTCTCTCTCTTTCTCTCTCTCTCTCTCTCTTTCTTTCCAGAGAGAAAGCAAAAGTAAGGGAGGATCAGAGAGGAGAGAGAGAGAGAGGGAGGGAGAAAGAAAGAAAGACAGGAAGACAGAAAGACAGAAAGGAAGGAAGGAAGGTAGGAAGGAAGGAAGGAAGGAAGGAAGGAAGGAAGGAAGGAAGGAAGAAAGGTAGGAAGGAAGGAAGAAAGAAAGAAAGGCAAGTTCAGATTCTTGTTCATGTCTGGGAAACACACCTTCCTTAACCATACTAAACAAAAAAATCTTCTAAACTTTATTTATTTTTAAAATGTTTATTTTTTAGAGAGAGAGAAAGAGAGAGAACACAAGCAAGGAAGGGGCAGAGAGAGAGGGAGACACAGAATCTGAAGCAGGCTCCAAGCTCTGAGCCATCAGCACAGAGCCCAACACAGGCCTCGAACTCAGGAACCAGGAGATCATGACCAGGGCCAAAGTTTGATGCTTAACCAGCTGAGCCACCCAGGCGCCCCAAAAATCTTCTAAACTTTAAAGATGACTTCTTTCTCTCTTTTCTCTCCTCCTTTCCCCCCCTTTCTCTTCTTTGTCTCTTTCTCTCTCTTTTTTCCCCCTCCTTATGCTGCATTTTCACTGGGAACTGGTCATCACCCTTTCCAATGCACAGCTACTTTAATGTTCAAAGTCTAGAAAGGGACCCAAGTAGCTAGAGAAATTTTAAGGGTTTGGTATTCACCAAGTAACTGGAAGCGCGAGCACAGGAACAGAAGATTCTGGAAGCCCGTATCATATCCCTGCCCCAAACCTTGATTTCAGCGGCAGCTCCTATGGACAATTTTGTGAGAGTTACATCCCTGCTGATGGGGGCCGTGCCTCCGCCCTCCATCTCTTTGAGTTTTTGCCTTCTGGAGAGTGTGGGAGTCTTCGTGCAGCTCTTGAAAGCACAGCCCAGAAGTGCATGGAAGTTCATGCATCTGCTGGCAACCCTCCAGGAAGCAAGGGCGGAGCCGAGGACAAATGCTCCGGCCTCAGCCTCAATGCTGGGAAGGGTTTCGTATGCCTCTTAAACCTATTGCCTACAGCAGCAGCCTTGATAATGCACCCTTACTTTGTGTTTTCCTCAGACCCTCCCTCAATTTCCTGCTCCCTCACTCCTCCTTTCGGGGCCCAGCTCCCTCAGCAGGTGCTAGGAATGCCCTGTCACTCCCTCTCACGCTTGGAAGGTGCTGACTGTGGGCACCTTGCACTCCCAGCCCGAGGACCCACCAGCCTCAGGGGGTGTGGTCAACAGGCAGCCTTCAGCATCGGCCCCTTCCGTGCTGTGCTGAGGCCATCTCACCCGGGGTATGGTCCCCCTGGGGCAGACTCCATCTGGTGACTGATGGACGCATGATATGAAGACCTGATGGGGTGCCTGGGTGGCTTAGTCGGTTAAGCCTCTGACTTTGGCTCAGGTCATGATCTCAAGGTCTGTGGATTCGAGCCCCACATCGGCTCTGTGCTGACAGCTCAGAGCCTGGAGCCTGCTTCGGTTTCTGTGTCTGCCTCTCTCTCTGCTCCTCCCCTGCTCACACTCTATCGCTCTCTCAAGAACAAATAAACTTTAAAAAAAAATTAAAAAAAGAAAGACCTGGTTATTCTGACTCAAGGTGGGATAAAGCCCACAGGCCATTTTAACTCCAGAACTCTCCGTGCATTGGCTCAGGTCGTGGACCTGCAATTGCCCCTTGATTTCTTCCTGCGCCCTAGCCTGCTCCCGTCTCCTCCCTTCCACAAATAACGGATCCTGACAACGCTCCATAAAGAACACCCTGCACACTGAGCTCCATCTCAGAGATGCTTGCTGGAAGACGCGATCTTCAGCAGAAGGTCTGAGAAAGGCTGTGATCCGATGTGGTTTTATTTTATTTTTCCCCTTTTTATTAAAAAAAATGTTTTTGAACTTAAGTATCTCTTTATTTTTAAAAAAAACTTAAATCCAAGTTAGTTAACATATAGTGTAATAACGATTTCAGGAATAGAATTTAGCGATTCATCACTTACATATAACAGCACCCAGTGCTCACCCCCAACAAGTGTTGTCCTTAATGCCTATCACCCATTTACCCCTTCCCCCACCCCAAACCCCTCCAGCAACCCTCAGTTTGTTCTCTGCATTTGAGTCTCTTATGGGGGTGCCTGGGTGGCTCAATCGGTTTAGCGTCTGACTTCAGCTCAGGTCATGATTTCACGGTTTGTGATTTCAAGCCCCACGTTGGGCTCTGTGCTGATAGCTCAGAGCCTGGAGTCTCCTTCAGATTCTGTGTCTCCCTCTCTCTCTCTGACCCTCCCCTGCTCACGCTGTCTCTCTCTCTCAGAAATAAATAAAACATTAAAAATTAAAAAAAAAAAAAGCATTAGAGAGACCTTACACCCATTAGGATGACTAGATTTAAACAACAACAATAACAACAACAGAAAGTAACAAAGGTTGGCTAGAATGTGGAGAAATTGGAAATGCAAAATGGCACAAATGCTGTGGAAAACAAAGTGACAGTCCCTCCAATAAATGAAAATAGAATCACCCAGAGATTCCAGTTCTGGGTCTGTATCCCAAAGGATTGAAAGCAGGATCTTGAAGAGATATCTGTGTACCTATGTTCCTGACAGCGTTATTCACAATGGCAGCCCAAGCATCCGTCAATGGATAATTCAATGAACAGAATGGACAAAGGAATATGTTTCTGCCTGAAAAAGGAAGGAAATTCTGACACAGGCTACAACATGGATGAACTTGCGGACATTATACTCTGTGCCATAAACCAGTCACAGCAAGTTCATTTACATGAGGTACCTAGAGTGTCAATTTCACAGAGACAAAAAGATTGGTGGTTGCCAGGGACTGGGGCAAGGTGGGATCAGGTAATTGTTGCTTAGTGGGTATAACGTTTCAGCTTTGCATGATGAAAAGGTTTCAGAGATCTGCTGTAGGGTGTTTCGAATGTATTCAGTACTGCTGAATGATACACTTCCAAGAGGTTATGATACATTTTATGTTATGTGCATTTTACCATATTTTTAAAGTGTGGGAGCAATCCTAACTGTAAAGACAATGGGATGGAATGGCTGTAATGAAGCTCTTTTCACTCTAGGAAAAGATAACGGAAGGGTGAAAGCAATTACTAGGCCATTGAAATCAAAGTGCGAAAGCCAGAGCCTTACAGAGAGACGCTCCTGTGCATGGAAGACCAGAGAATGCTGAGTCCAGGCCCAGGAATTAATCACGTGAACCCAAAAAACTCTAAACTCCCAACCGAGACTGACTGGCTCTGCCAAAGTCAAGGCCTTGGCTAGGAAAGCAAGGGGCTCTGACATATGGCAAAGGAGACCTGTGTTGATGCCCTTTCCCCCATCTGGAGTTTCTAGCTTCCTCCAAGCCCACAGACGTGGCGCATCCCTCCATATTAAGAGCCAGCACCACTGCCTGTCTCTCCTCCGCCTGTTGCTCAAAGACAATGTAGAGGCCTCTTCCCTTGGACACAGCGTGTGTCTCCCCACCCTGAGGATGTGCCCCACCTCCCCTCCTGGCTACCAGGCATATAACTAGATTTAAGCTGAAGCGTAACCCAGCTGAAGTCATTCAGGGCCTTGGGAAGGAAGAAGGGCTCAAACTCCCTCAAAGCCATACCAGCCAGCCAGCACGGGTGAGCAAGCGGTGGGGGAGTAAGCGTGGGACCGGACTCCGAGGCGGTTTGATCAAGGGAGCCAGGCCAACCATGTGGATAAGGTGGAGTTCCCTGACTTGAGGACCCTCCTCAGAGATACGGGACTTAACCTGCCAGCCAGGACCCCAGGAGATGGTGTAACTCACTCCTGGGGTGGATGAGTGGGTTGAATGGTGCCCCTTCCTCCCCAAAGATACACCTACATCTTAATCCCCAGAACCTGGGGATGTGACTGTATTAGTAAAAAGCGTGTTTGTAGAAGAAATGAAGTTATAGATCTGAAGATGAGATCATCCTGGATCAAAAAAAAACCCAAAAAACAAAAACAAAAAAAAAGGGGCACGCCAGGGCTTCCCAGTTATGTCCCTATTGAATTGAACTCATTTCGCTCCTAAAGAAGCCAGGCACATCCTGGAGGGGAGCAGTCAACACCGGAGCTCAAACAAGTGGCCCCAGATTGGGCCAGATGTAGTATCCTCACTAGAGCAGACTCATACACCCTCGGGTACACGGAATGCATAGTACATGGTTTGACAAATGTGTCCTTTTCTTATCTGTGTCAGAAAAACAGATCAGAAGCAGTTTGCATTTGCATTGTATATTCACATTATGCACAGTTTTGCACCAGGGCTGTATGAACTATGCCTGAAGGGCTTGTGACATCATACAGCACATCACAGTCATTCGCTATGCCAGTGTCTGACTTTCTGTCCCAGGGTCAGAGTCACAGCACCCTGGACCAGGGGACTCACTCAGTAATGGATGAAGTGAGCACCCAGTTATAGGATCTGCTGGTCTATATACCACATCACCCAGGTCTGCTGACCTGACGGGAGGTTGGAACCAACTCCCAGGACGCAGGAAGGACTGACTCCAGCTTGGGGTGACCTCCTGCGGAGGCTTCAACACATGGAATATTCTGTGGCCTTTATATGGCTCCAGAGGGTTTCACTGATACTGAAGTGGAAACAGGGGGCTAGAGTCTCCCTCTAATATCTCCATTTTGTTAGTCTCTAGTGGTGATTTTTCCAGATCACCTCCCAGCAGAAACGTGAAAGACCAAGTCAATTAACTTAAAATAAATCATTGTAATTCACAGATTCACCTGCAGATGGTGCCATTTTACAGCTTTTCCCCTTTTTCCCTTTGCTTTGCTTCATTGTTGTGGGTCAATATTGTGGGTCACTATCCATCTGGGTATTATAAACTCAATGAAGAACGATCTCTGTCACGGAGTCTCGGAAAGTTTGGAGTTGATTTTTTTTTTTATTTTTAAAAATGCTTAGTTTTGAGAGAGAAGACAGAGTGTAAGTAGGAGAGGGGCAGAGAGAGAGGGAGACACAGAATCTGAAATAGGCTCCAGGCTCTGAGCTGGCAGCACAGAGCCTGACACGGGGCTCAAACTCACTAACTGTGAGATCATGACCTGAGCTGAAGTTGAACGCTTAACTGACTGAGCCACCCAAGTGTCCCTGGAGTTGATTTTAATTTCATACAAATACTGTCTGATGTGCAAACTTCCTTCAAAAATAAAATAGATGCTGTCACTAATAAAACAGATCATAGAGTGGTAGATGTTAATGAATTGAAGGAGCCTTTTGTCTGACTCTGTTATTTCCAGATAAGAAACTTATTTCTCTAAAATATTATAGCCAGTATCTATCAGAGCCTAGGTTGTTCTTCTAACCTTCCATCCAAAGCTAGTCTTGTTACTTCATTATTGCCTTCTCATGGGATAGAATAAATATTATTTCAGAATTTGAGAACATCCTTATTGGAGATACTTTTTAAGGCCAGGTTGGCAGTAATTATTACTCTTGGATGGGAAGTAGGTTGTACAACCATCACATGGAAAAAAATCAGTGTCATCTGGAGGCACCTGGCTGGCTCATTTGATGGAGTGTGTGATTCTTGATCTTGGGGCTATGGGTTGGAGCCTTGCAATGGGTGTAGAGATTACTTAAAAAAAAAAAAAAGGGTCACCCAAGACAATGAGGAGGGAGGGGGAGGAATAAAACTCTTCTGGATTGGAGGAAACTGGGCAACCAAATGTAATGTCTGACCCTTGATTGCATCCTTGGGTGCTGGCTTGCAGCCTTGCCCCATGCTCCCCAAAGAGCCTATAAAGCCTTTTGGAGACAATTGGAAATATTTAACATGTTTTGTGTATTAGGTGATATTACTGTATCAATGGGAAGTTTCTTGTGATAATGGTGGCATGGGTAGTAGAAGAATGTCTACAGTTCAGGAGGTAATGGCAAAGTATTGGAAGGTGAAGAGTCATGATGTCGGCAGCTTACTTTCAAATCATTCAGAGGGGGAAAGCTGTAGATAGATGCAGACATGGCTACATGGCTACTCACATGCATCTACAGAGAAGACAGAGAAAGAGAAAGACAGTGAGCCATGTTGTTAAATGGTGAACCTGGGTAAGGGGCACATGGTTTATGGCACCATTTTTTCAACTTTTCGCTCTAGTTTCAATTTTTTTTTTTTCAGATAGAAGATGAGGACACAAAACTATGAAAGTCAAACGTTAACAACAGATTGGGGGAAATATTTGCCATTCCTATTCCGGGAAAAATTGATGATTTTCCTAAAATATAAAGAGCTTCTGAAAAAGTTTTTTTAATTAAAAAAATGTTTTTTCCTTAAGTTTAGTTATTTTGAGAAAGACAGAGACTGTGCAAGCAGGGGAGAGGCAGAGAGAAGGAGAGAGAAAGAAACCCAAGCAGGCTCCGCACTGCCAGCCCAGAGCCTGACCCCGGGTCCAAACCCATGAAACCATGAGACTGATCTAAGCCAAAACCAAGATTTGGATGCTCAACCGATTGGGCTACCCCGGCACCCCAAGAGCTTCTACTTCTAAAATTAACAGCAGAAAGATGAACTCAGTAGAAATATGGGGAAGAAGATGACAAGCTGGGCCAAAAGAGAAGAAATGTCCCTTTAACATCTGGAAAAGATGCTCAGGACCACTCATAATAAGGGAAATGCACGTTAAAACTGCACTAAGTTCACATTTCTCATCTATCACATTGGCCAAAATCCAGAAGTCTGGATCTAACCGTCTGCTGGGTGGGGCTGTGGGGAAATTGAGAATTTTAAACTTTGTTGAGGAAATACTTATTGGTGCAGCTCCTAAGGAGGGCAAGAAGGCAGTAACTGTCAAAATTACAAGTTGTAGGCACTCTCGAAATATGCCAGCACATGTGTAAAATGATAAACGTATACGGCTATTTATTTCAGCATTATGAGAAGTAGCTAAAGATAATAATCTAAATGTCCATCAATTGGATAATACATTGGTAACATTAATTGTATACTACATCCAATGGTCTATTCTTACGACTGAAATAGGAGTAAAGAGGCTCCTTTTGTACTGATACAAAAATATCTCGGGGCGCCTGGGTGGCTTAATCGGTTAAGCGTCCGACTGTCGCTCAGGTCATGATCTCGCGGTTCGTGGGTTCGAGCCCCGCGTCGGGCTCTGTGCTGACTGCCAGCTCGGAGCCTGGAGCCTGCTTCAGTCTGTGACTCCCTCTCTCTCTGACCCTCCCCTGCTCGCGCTGTCTCTCTCGCTCTCTCCTAGAAATAAAAAATATATATATATCTCTAAAAGATACTGTTAGTAAAAAAGGCAAGGTACAAAATTCTGTGTGTAATATCCCTTTATGTAAAAGAGGCAATATAAAAATATTTACTAATTATGTGCTAATACTAGTATATATATATATATACACTAATATTTGTTTATATCTAATTTCAGAAGGACACCTATATTTATTGTGGGGAAAGGTTTTTTTTAATTTTTTTTCTTATTTTTAATTTATTTTTGAGAGACAGAGAGAGACAGAGCGAGCAGGGGAGGGTCAGAGAGAGAGAGAGTCACAGAATCTGAAGCAGGCTCCAGGCTCTGAGCTAGCTGTCAGCACAGAGCCTGACGCCAGGCTTGAACCCATGAACCATGAGATCATGACCTGAGCTGAAGTCAGAAACTTAACCTACTTTGCCACCCAGGCACCCCTACGGTGGGGGAAGTTAAATAGACGAGAAGTAACCCTGGCAGGAATTTTTTAACTGTATATCTCTTTAGTTTAGTTTTTATAAAACATGTGAATGTATTACTTACAAAAAATCAAACATAAAACCATTTTAAAGTAATACATATTCATCAAAAAATCATTTAAAATATCAACATGTATAATGTTATAGATGACTACTATGAAAAGTCGGTGTGGATATAATTCCAGACTAATGATATAGATACCAATCTATATCCCCACCACCACAAATGTTCACCGCAGGGGGAAAAGGAAGAAGTGACTTTTATATGCTCACACACACACATACACACACACATCATATAAATGCAGATATAGATATATAGGTACAGATATATGTTTCCTTCTATGGCAGTATATAAAAATCTACCTCATTTTTAAAATAATTTTTTAAATGTTTATTTATTTATGAAAGAGAGAGACACGGAACGAGCACTGGGGGTGAGGGGAGACACAGAGTTCAAAGCAGGCTCCAGGCTCTGAGCTGTCAGCACAGAGCCCGATTCGGGGCTCGAACTCACGGACTGTGCAATCATGACCTGAGCCGAAGTCAGACGTTTAACATACCAAGCCACCCAGGCACCCCCACCTCATTTAAAAAAAAAATTTGGCTGCTTGGAATTCTAGAGAATAGATACGCCACGCTTGTTTAATCTTTGCCCTATTAATGAATACTTGGGTATGGGGTTTTTGTTTGATTTTATTCTTACAAATGATTGTCCACGGCAGTATGATTAGCCTTGCAGCATCTGAAGCCAGACTGCTTGGCTTTTTTATTTATTTATTTTTTTGATTTATTTTTTAATATAATTTATTGTCAAATTGGCTAACATACAGTGTGTACAGGGCGCTCTTGGTTTTGGAGGTAGATTCCTGTGGTTCATGGCTTACATACAACACCCAGTGCTCATCCCAATAAGTGCCTTCCTCAATGCCCATCACCCGTTTCCCCCTCTCCACCACCCCCATCAACCCTCAGTTCTTTCTCCCCATTCAAGAGTCTTTTATGGTTTGGCTCCCACCCTCTCAGTTTGTAACTATTTTTCCCCTTCCCTTCCCCTGAGCGCTTCTGTTAAGTTTCTCAAGTTCCACATATGAGTGAAAACATATGGTATCTGTCTTTCTCTGCCTGACTTATTTCACTTAGCATAATACCTTTCAGTTCCATCCATATTGTTGCAAATGGCAGGATTTCATTCTGTCTCATTGCCAAGTAGTATTCCATTGTGTATATAAACCACATCTTCTTGATCCATTCATCAGTTGATGGACATTTGGGCTCTTTCCATGATTTGGCTATTGTTGAAAGTGATGCTATGAACATTGGGGTACATGTGCCCCTATGCATCCGCACTCCCATATCCTTTGCATAAATTCCTAGTAGTGCTAGTTCTGGGTCATAATGTAGTTCTATTTTTAATTTTTTTTAATTTTTATATTTATTTCTGAGAGACAGAGAGACAGCATGACCAGGGGAGGGTCAGAGAGAGAGGGAGACACAGAATCGGAAACAGGCTCCATGCTCTGAGCTGGCTGTCAGCACAGAGCCTGACGCTGGGCTCAAACCCACCAACCATGAGATCATGACCTGAGCTGAGGTCGGACGCTTAACTGACTTAGCCACCCAGGCGCCCCTAGTTTTAATTTTTTGAGGAACCTCCACACTGTTTTCCAGAGCGGCTGCACCAGTTTGCATTCCCACCAACAGTGGAAGAGGGTGCCCATTTCTCCACATCCTCGCCTACATCAGTTGTTTTCCGAGTTGTTAATTTTAGCCACTCTGACAAACTCACTGATGTTTACACACAAATGGGTGATAATCCCTTAAAATGCTGTCTCCTCTGTCAGCCCATATTTGACAAGAATCCAGTTATTCAAGCCACTGGGTTTTTTCAAGGCCTGAAAAATGGGGACACATACTATGCTTCACAGTGAGAAGATTCAACAATCTTCATAAACTATGCATTCAAAGCAATACTGAATTTTTAAATCCCATCGAGATTTTTAAAGAACATGGCAAGTTAATTTAAAAGTTTGTCTTAAAGATTAGTTGGCCATACATTTGTGGGTCCAATTCTGGGTTCTCTATTCTGTTCCATTGGTCTATGTGTCTGTTTTTGTGCTAATACCATACTGTCTTGATGATTACAGCTTTGTAGTAGAGGCTAAAGTCTGGGATGGTGATGCCTCCTGTTTTGGTTTTCTTCTTCGATATTACTTTGGCTATTTGAGGATTAGAAAGTTGGGAGGGTGCGCTTGAGTGGCTCAGTTGGTTAAGCATCCAACTTTGGCTTGGGTCATCATCTCGAGGTTCATGAGTTCAAGCCCCACATAGGGCTCTGTGCTGTTAGCTCAGAGCCAGAGCCTGCTTCGGATTCTGTGTCTTTCTCTCCTTTTCTTTCTCTGTCCCTCCCCTGTTCATGCACTGTCTCTCTCTCAAAAATAAATAAACATTTTAAAAAAGTTGGATGCTATCTAGGTTGATTGGGATTTGGGAGTAAGGGTACTCATATATTGTTGATGATAATATAAATTATAAACTTCTTGAAGTAGTAGGGGAATATTTATCAAAATATTACATGCTTATACTCTTTGTCCAGTAATTCCACTTGTTTTGAGAGAGGGAGAGAGCAGGGGAAGGGCAGAGAGAGAGGGAGACATAGAGTGAGAGAGAGAGGGAGACAGAGAGAGAGAGAGAGAGAGAGATTGAAAGAATTCCAAGCAGGCTCTGAGTTATCAGCACAGACTCGAATTCAAGACTCAGACTCACAAACCGTGAGATCATGACCTGACCGATATCAAGACTGAGCCACCCAGGCGCCCCTTAAGTGTTCTAAACTGATCTCCTTTGGTCTGTTCTTGATGCAATGTTTTCTCTGCTTGTCTTGATTTTATTCTTCATCTGAAAAGATAAACTGAGGCACATTAAAAATTTTAAGAGTTAATTTGAGCAAAAATCCAGTGGAAGCAGACAACACCAAAGTGGAAGTAGTTATGAGCACATCACGGGCAGGAGCAAGGGAAAGGCCTTATGAAGAAGAGGTGGACAGGAAGCAAGGAAATTGCTTGTCTGCCTATACCTTAAGCGGTTACATTATTTGAGAAAGCCCAGTGGGCGGTTAATGACTGGTTGGTTGTCCTTGAGCTTCAACTTCTTAACCTTGAGGCATTTCAGATTTAGGTTTGGATTTGCTCCTGGAGGCTACTCAGACTTTAAAGCCACTTCAGTCTAATGGCCTCCTTGCTCAATTTATTTAACATTAGCGTGCTTGAAGATGGTGGCCAGCATTCAGGAAGGATTTTGGATTGCCCTGGTCCTTCATATCCATTTTCAAGGGATTAGTTAGCTAACTTTTCCACTTTGCATTTTGAAGTGTATCGGCAACACATTTCTTCTGTTTTTAAAATTTTAAATGTTTGTTTATTTTTGAGAGAGAGAGAGAGAGACAGAGCACGAGTAGGGGATGGCAGAGAGAGAGAGAAGGACACTGAATCCGAAGTGGGCTCCCAGCTCTGAGGCGTCAGCCCAGACCCCAAGCCGGGGCTTGCACCCATGAACCGAGCAACACATATCTTTATCATCTCTGTCCTCACTCTTACCTTTACCATCAGCAAGCATTTCTCAAGGTTTAGCGCAATGGATTTGATTCCCCTGAGCCATGGAGAAGAGTAAGAGGAATACATTATGGCTGCTGCACTTAAGAACTTCAGATCATAAAGATATACTAACAAAGAAGAAAAACCAAAGAGAGGTTCCCCCACAGGATAGAGTCACCCCAGAGGAGGACACCGCCATTTTGGGGGGTGACTGTAACGGTGCAGGTACCTGTTGAGATGGAGGGGAAGGAAGGGGAGAATGGAGTTTCAGGTGGAAGGTATGGGTGTTCCACGGTGGAATGGATGGTATGGATGTGACATGGAGATGTTAAAAGCAAATGTTTCTAATTCACAGAGACAGAGAATAGAATTATGGTTGCCAGGAACCGGGGAGAGAAGGCTGTGGGGAGTTACTGTTTAATGAGCACAGAATTTCTGTTTGGGAAGATGAAGAAATCCCGGTGGTGGATGGTAGTGATGGCGGCACAACCGTGTTAGTGTGCTTAATGCCACTGGGCCGTACTCTTAATAATGACTAAAATGGTAAATTTTATGTTATGCATTTTTTACCACAATAAAATTTGGATCTTTAAAAAAAAAATTAAAAAAAAACAAGAACACTGTCTTAATGAATGGGAATATTAAAGGTTGATAGCTACAAAGAGAAAACAAGTTAAATCTTGCTGGGATTTTGAATACATCCAATAACTAACTCTCTCTTTTCCTTATCTGCACTGTGATCTATTTGAATAATTAGATAAGAGTCTAATTAAAATCCATCTATGTTTATTTGTTGATAAAATCCCATCCTAGTTATTTGATTTGGATTTTATGGGAACTGTGTAACAGCCCTATTAAGCTGTAGATAACTGTCCACAAAGCAAAACAGTTCTTTTCCACAGACAAAATAATATAATAACTATTATTGCTTTTGCTTATAGACATGAAAATAAATTCTGTCCAGTGCCCACTGTTGGAAAAAAAAGTTTTACCTCCGTGTGCACATTTATTTAAATAATCCCGATCTATAAATGTTTCTCTGTTTTCCTTTACCTTTGATTTGGTTGTAACACTTTACTGGCTTTTTCATTAATGGGCTAAATAAAATCTTTAGTTCAGGTTCATTTTCATATCTCTATGAGAATTGTGATTTTATCTTTTTGGGAGGGTGCAGAGGGGAGGTTATCTGTTACTAGTATCTAGTGTACTGTGAGAATCAAGTGGGCCTGCTGACTGAATTCACAAATTAAGTGAACAAGCAATTGTCCAACCTGGGTAAGGGGTTAGTTCAAGGCAGACAGGGGGCATGGAGCAGAGAAGAACTCACACTCTCTAAGAGCAGATTTGGGTCCGACGGAAGAAAGGAAAGGGTTGCACCAGGTACACCCAGTTCATTTTATCTAAATTTACTAATTGGAGGGGCACCTGGGTGGCTCAGTTTGAGTGCCCAACCTTAGCTCAGGTCATGATCTTGCAGTCTGTGGGTTTGAGCCCGGCTTCGGGCCGTGTGCTGACAGCTCAGAGCCTGGAGCCTGGTTCGATTTCTGTGTCTCCCTCTCTCTCTTCCCTTCCCCTGCTCTCTCTTTGTCTCCCTCTCAAAAATAAACAAACATTTTTTTAAAAATGATTTACTTATTGGATACATCGCATTTCTCCTGATACAGATGAGGAAATCATTGTAATAACCAAGTTCCCATCTCACAAAAGGAAACGCAAGATCAGGAAGTCTATTTCCTCCAATAAATCTGTTTTGACCCATGCAATTTCTCCCAGAATATAGGACACATTAACATGTGCCACAACTTTGGGTGGTATAGGTGCATAGAATTAAATAACACAGAATTTCAAAAGAAAAAGAGGTATCTCTAACAAGAAACAAACCTTAGCTTGGCTTTCTGCTGCAGTGCTTTTTTTTTTTTAAGTTTATTTATTTTGAGAGAGAGAGAGAGAGAACCCAAGGAAGGGAGGGGCAGAAAGAGAGAGAGACAGAGACAGAGACAGAGAATCTCAAGCAGGTTCCATGCTATCTGCACAGAGCCCCACATGGAGTTTGACCCCATGAAACGTGAGATCATGACCTGAGCCAAAATCAAGAGTTGGACTTTTTTTTTAATGTTTATTTATTTTTGAGAGAGAGAGAGAGAGCATGAGCAGGGGAGGGGCAGAGATAGAGGGAGACACAGAATCTGAAGCAGGATGTCAGAACAGAGCCCAACTCAGGGTTGGAACTCATAAACTGTAGGATCATGACCTGAGCCGAAGTCAGACACTTAACCGACTGAGCCACCCAGGTGCCCCCCAAAAGCTGGACTTAGTCACCCAGGAGCCCTGAAATGTTGCCTTTTTGATAAGGCCCATGTTAACCACTTTATAAAATGGTAGTCTGCTCCTTGCATCAGGACCTCTCCCAGCCACCCTTACTCTGCTTAACCTTGCCTTCTTCTCCACGGCACTTAGCATCTTCTAATGTACTCTCACTTATCTCCCTTACTGTGTTTGCTGTTTACTTTTTGTCTCTCTTCTCCCCAAAAGTAAACTCCATGAAATCGAGGAACTACTGTATCTAGCACATAGTAGGTGTTCAGTAAATGTTTGTCGTATGGGTGAGGAGACATGTATTATGAGAACAAGAAGAAGGTGAGAAGGATCCTGGTTTGGGATGTGGCAGCAGAAAAGGAGAAAAGGGATGAAGGGGAGGAGTTGTGGGGGAAAGGAGCCCAGCTCTTGGAGGTTAACTGGAAAGGAGAGCAGATGGGACCATGGATGAATGGGAAGGGCTAGACCTCCACCCGCTGGTGTATGACTGTGGTGGAAGGCACCAGTCAAGTGAGGGGGGGCACTGACCAGAGGGATGGTGGCGTTTTATTCCTATTAAGCTTGAAGAGGTAGCCAGAAACCCCAGGGCCGTATTCTCTTCTGGAAACATAATTACACACAAAATCTTCTCCCAACCCAGAGAACCTCTCCACAGGTAGGAGGGAAAGAAAACACTCATATGATGTGTATCACAAGCAATTTGCTGAGAGATCACAGACACAGAAAGAAATCTACTCTTTATTTTTTTCAAGGTTTATTTATTTATTTTGAGAGATAGTGTATGAAGGGAAGGGGGAGAGAAGGAGACAGAGAATTCCAGGCAGACTCCATGCTATTGGCACAGAGCTTGACGTGGGGCTCCAACTCACAAAGCATGAGATCATGACCTGAGCCAAAATCAAGAGTTGGATGCTTAACTGACTGAGCCACCCAGGCACCCCAAGAAATCTCACTCTTTTATATCACCAAACAACTACAACCCATTCCATACATGTTCTCAAGATAAACAATGGTTAGTCTTCCAGAAAAAGGACTGGACTGTTCTGTTTGTTATATGTAGTTTGTTCTAAATTTACCTGGTAGGTGGGGTCGGTGTCTGGGTAATGTTACTGGCATTACACAAAGGAAGAACAAACTTCTCATATCTTTTTAAATTAAATTAAAATTTTTTAGAAGACACAGAGGGGCAGAAGGAGAGAAAGGGATACTCTTAAGCAGATTCCACACCTAGCATGGAGCCTGACGCAGGGTTCAGTCTCATGAACCGTGAGATCATGATCTGAGCCAAAATCAAGAGTGGGTTACTTAATCGACTGAGACACCCGGGCACCCCACAAACTTCTCATATCTTTGTGATTAGAGGTAGTTTTGCAATGTGGATCCAGGAACCCAATGAAGATAGGCTCCAACCCTCTCATAGACACTAAAAAGTAAATAGTAAAAAGAGAGACAGAGAGAGAGTCAAGGAAGGAAGCTGTAATCTAGCATTTCTCTGCTTAGCTATGCTTAGAAGCTAAGTTAGTTATGATGTGACTGCTGTCATGAAAATTGAAGACCACAGGCTCAAACCTTTCAATTGAGTCTCTGCCATCTACTGTTAATCTGCCCAGAGGAAGAAAACTTGGGAGAAGCACATACATGACAAGGAATTAGCTCTCCAACCCACCCAGTACCTTGATGGTACAAACATTCTTTTACTCTGCTCTACACAGATCTAGCTTGGTAGCTTCAGTGGACTCTTAGGATAACTATCTCTTGGGGATACAGGAGTGCTGATGCACAGGGGCACACGGACCCCAATGTTCATAGCAGCACTCTCAACAATAGCCAAATTATGGAAAGAGCCTAAGTGTCCATCAACGGACAAATGGATCAAGAAGATGTGGTTTATCTATACAATGGAATACTACATGGCAATGAGAAAGAATGAAATCTGGCCATGTGTAGCAACGTGGATGGAACTCGAGGGTGTTATGCTGAGCGAAATAAGTCAGGCAGAGAAGGACAGATACCATATGTTTGCACGTATAGGAGGATTAGGAGGAACTTAACGGAGGACCGTGGGGGAGGAGAAGGGGGGAAAATAGTTGGGGAGAGGGAAGGAGGCAAACCATGAGAGACTCTTGAATGCTGAGAACAAACTGAGGCTGATAGGGGTGGGGGGGAGGAGAAGTGGGGTAATGGGCATGGAGGAGGGCACTTGTGGGGATGAGCACTGGGTGTTATATGGAAACCAACTTGACAATAAACTATTTAAGAAAAAAAAGAGAATAACTATCTTTTGGGGGCCAGAGAGCTCTTTTCCACAGAGCTTCCTTCTCTGTCTCTTTGGGCAGGAGTTTTTTATGACACAGGAAAGCTGTGTGTGTGTGTGTGTGTGTGTGTGTGTGTGTGTGTGTGTATAGGGATGTTTTGGAGTCCGGGAGTATTTTCATGACACGAGTAGGGATGGAGAGTATCTGGTGACCCAGTGTACTGTGTGGCAGAGACAGGCTGTGGAGAGAGAGGTCAGGAAGCAGAGTTTTAAATGGGATTAGGGGCGAGAGCACCTTTGACTCTTGGTATCAGCTGTACTTCCTGCGTTAGTCAGAGTGTCTACCATCTACCGTACCCTCTACCCTCCAGGCAAGGCCAGAGGTGGGAAGTCTGGGATGCCAGCCTATCTGATTTGCTCCCCGCCTTCTCTCTCTTTTTTATTTCCTATCATTCTAGAGTCAGAGGGCATGCTTCTGCCTGCATGAGGTGTTCCTCTTTCCTGACTCCAATGTCATAGCTGTTTTCTCTACACGTTCATAAATGGGGATGAAGGGAAAAGTATCTCACATAAAACCTGGCTTTCCCATCTGTTGTTTTTTGGCTGCATGGCAGAAACTGGAAAATGCTCACTATCTTTCTTTCCAATTCTTCAGTAACAGATGCTAGCCCAACACCAGGAAATGAGGGCCTTGGGTTGACAAAAGGAAAATAAATCATCTACATGGAGAGATGAAAAAAACAGCACAATTATAATCTTTTTAAACATTATCCTCATTAGGGGCGCCTGGATGGCTCAGTCGGTTGAGCACTGACTTTGGCTCAGGTCATGATCTCGCAGTTGGTGAGTTCGAGCCCCACATCGGGCTCTGTGTTGACAGCTCAGAGCCTGGAGCCTGCTTCTGAATCTGTGTCTCCCTCTCTCTCTCTCTGCTCCACCCCCATTCATGCTCTATCTCTCTCTCTCTTTCTCAAAAATAAAAAATAAAAACTTAAAGAAAGCATTATCCTCATTATAACGTTTTATAAAGAGATTATTAAATCAACTGGTTTTTCAGTGAATTGTTTTCATTATCTGAGTGATTGATTGATTGAAAGAGAAAGAGCATGAGCAGGGGAAGGGCAGAGAGAGGGAGAGAGAGAGAATCCAATATGGGTGCATAGTGGTGAAGGCTGGTGATCGGCGTCAGGTTGGGGACTTTCAGGTGCTTGGCTGGGGGTGGGGGTGGGGGGCTCGCTGCATGTGAGCACAGCGGTGCAGGACAGAGCCAGCAGACAGGACCTGACTGGGGTGCACAAGAGGCCATGGGAACCCTGGCTATTGGGTGTGCTCTCTGGGGATTACACAGTCTCCTCTGAGGCAAGTACGTCCAGCCGTGCTGGTGAGGTCCATGTTGGCTAGATCCTGGCCTCCAGCTGCCGTGGAGGAGGGGGGAGTGGGGAGGGACCCAGGTGGCTGGTGTCAGTTGGTGAGATCTGCAGCAGGGGTCCACGGGGAGCTGTGCTGACCATCGGTTATTTCTTCAGTGGCAAGAATTGCTAGATTCGACTGTACAGTGGCTCGCCAAAGCCAATCGTCCCCACTATGTGGACGCTACTGGTACCCACTCCTCTTCTTCCGTGTTCCCTACCATCTCCGTATGTCTCTGCTTTGCCGTTCTGGCGAGAGTAAGGTCAGAAGGGGACTTTCATGCGGTGCCTTGATAGGTTGGGGAAGCTGGTCACTCACCTTGCTCTCCCTTTCTTGGTGAGGGGCTTTCTAACTAGGAGGCACCCTCCTGGCACTAAGATGTGCCTGCTTGGGGGAGGGATAGATGCAGCTAAAATGAAGCTTTTCTTCTTTCTTTCTCTTTCTTTCTTTCTTTCTTTCTTTCTTTCTTTCTTTCTTTCTTTCTTTCTTTCTTTCTTTCTTATGCGGTTATTCTGATTTTTTTGTTCTATGATGTTGCGGAGGTTCTTAAGTAGACCTAAATGGACTTCAGAGCTCTCTGTCTTTGTTTATGGATAGCTGTCTAATTATTGATCTCTGTGGGAGGATGGTGATGGGATTCTCCTATGCCGCCATCTTGATGACGTCACTTTTTGTTTTGTTTTGTTTTTGTTTTTTGGTTCAAGAATGTCCATAGCAGCTTTATTCATTACAGTGAAAGACTGGAAAAACCCCAAATATCCAACAATAAGAGAATGGATAAGCAAATTGTATCATATTCATATAATAGAGCACAATTTTAGTGATAAACCCAAGTACTTAGAAAGGCAGCAACATGATAAATCTTAAAACCACTACCTGAGTCTCAACTAACACACCATCGCTTACCGTGCTTTCATTGACTGATCTAATCTCATATCAACCCTATAAAGGAGATACTAGTATCCATCCGTTTTAATAATGAAAAAGATTCACAGAGGAAAAATAATATCCAAGATAATATTGATTCATTCATTTGTTCATTCAATATTTACTGAGATTATACAGTTTGCTAACAGGTGGTGTATTACATGCTAAGGATATAATGTTAGCAAAACTAGACACACGTGGGAGCCCACCAGAAGAGCCCCATCCCCGGTTCAGAAGGTGATTGGCACCACTAGGAGGCCCTGTTTCTGTACTCCCCTGAGGTGGGCGCCTCAGTCCATAAAACAAGCAGACATAGGGTGTGATGCAGCAATAGAAAGGTGCCCTGAAGCTAGACATATTCCTCGTGCATTCACAGAAGGCACAAAATAACAACGGGAACTGTTGTTGGCTGCCAATGGCTATGGGGCAGATTCCCAGTTAAGAGAGTCCCACATAGAGCTGGCAAATGGGTTCCACTAGACTGATGCCAGTAGCCCCCGCGGCTATAAATGGGTCCTAACAGGAATAGATACTTACTCTGGACTAGCTTTGCAAACCCAATGCTAGATGCAAGTGCTCCAAATACTTCCAAAAATTTGGAACAGACAATTCTGCATCAATGTGAGCCGCCAAATTACATTTCTTCAGACCAAGGGATACACTTTATGGCTCATAATGTCTACCAGTGTCCATTATCAAATGAAAAAAAATCAGGTTGCATATCCTCCTTAGAGTAATAGTTTAATAGAGGATTGGAAGAGGCAGTTGCAACATGTGTTCTCTAAAACGGTGTGGGGGAGGGGCGAGAGGAGCCTGGGTGAAGGGAGGGTGCTGGAAAGTTATAGAATTCTTTCCCTCACGTGCTCAACTTTATTTTTTCCTACCTGATGCAGTGGTCTCAGGACTGGGGATGTGACTGAGGCTCCCAGAACCAGGGGTGATTCTTAAGCAAGAAACTGTAACTACACTTTTACATCTTTAAGGCAGAATTCCTAAGGGCCTAATAGGGTGAATTGTGCCTTCATCCCATCTGGCAAACTTGGAGTTGACAGTGAATACGCCATGTTGCCTCGTGGTCAGGACAGCCCGCTGGTTCTGCCCTGGGATCATCCTCCCCTATGCGAATGGAAGTGAACCGAGGGAAGGCATTTCCTGGAGTAGCATTGCTGCAGCGATCTGACCCGGCACAGCAGCCGAACCTAATGTCCCTTCCAAAGGTGGAAAAGTCTGGGTAAAAATAAGTGACAAAGGGAGAGAAGACATAGAAGCTGAGGGTAAAAGGATCAATAAGTGGGTTATGCAATGGGGGGAATTGAACATGATGTGAATGCTTCAAGAGAGCTCAGAGCAGAAGAATAATATCTCTTAGCACAATTATGCCAGATGCCCGGAAGAATGAAGCTATGTTTGCCAAGACACATCCTGCTTCTGAAACCTGGTGAGGTTGAATAGCAGCCTGCGAACCTGAGTGACATCGGGAATGCAAACTGGTGCAGCCACTCTGGAAAACAGTATGGAGGACCCTCAAAACATTAAAAATAGAACTGCCCTACAACCCTACTACTAGGTATTTATCCAAGGGATCCAAGGGATACAGGTGTGCTGTTTCAAAGGGACACATGCACCCCAATGTTCACAGCAGCACTATCAACAATAGCTAAAGTATGGAAAGAGCCCAAAATGTCCATTGATGAATGAATGGATAAGGAAGATGTGGTATGTACACACACACACACACACACACACACATACACACACACAATGGAGTGTTACTCAGCAATCAAAAAGAATGAAATCTTGCGATTTGCAACTACGTGGATGGAACTAGAGGGTATTATGCTAAGTGAAATTAATCAGTCAGAGAAAGACAAATATCATATGACTTCATTCATATGAGGACTTTAAGAATCAAAGTGGATGAACATAAGGGAACGGAAGTAAAAATAATATAAAAACAGGGAGGGGAACAAAACACAAGAGACTCTTAAATACGGAGAACAAACAGAGGGTTACTGGAGGGTTTGGGGGGGGATGGGCTAAATGGGTGAGGGTTATTAAGGAATCATTGTTGCAGTATATGCTAACTAATTTGGATGTAAATTTATAAAATAAATGAAATAAGAAATTTGGGGGAAAACACTGAGTGACATCACTCAGAGAGGCATTCTGGTCCTAAGAGATGATGAACCAGATCGATGATTCATGACTAAATGCAACTCTACTAATGTGCTAGTGTCTTTTGACTTTTCCTTTTTAGGCTACATCTACTACAAAGAATTTTGTTTGAAAAGGAATTTCCAAGAATTGCTTCTTTCTAAGACTTTAAACTGTGTGATGCGTGACCTTCAGCAGACTGATCACCAAGTAACTATGAACTTTGATGATCAAATACTTAGAAAGGTCTTTGATGATCATGAACAAATGTAATGGCAGCATGCCAAACATGCCACGGCGTACTAAACACAAACGCACGCCTCCCCTGTTCTTGTGGATGGGAAACTTTAAAGCAGAATCGGGATAAACAGTGGGTCTCTGATGTTATTACAGCAGAGGTTTATTGAGTTCCCCTGGGGAAGAACCCCAATCTGAAACCAGGAAGGATGTGGGAGGGTATGGCAGGCTTAAACTAAATCACATCGAGCTATAACTACCAGTCATCCGTCGCTGTTTTCTTTTGTTTTGTTTTTTGGTGCAAATCCTTTGACATTTAAAAAAATGTATTAGCTAACATGCAGTGTATACAGTGTGCTGTTTGTTTTGGGGATAGAGTTCCATGATTCATCGCTTACATACAACACCCAGTGCTCATCCCAACAAGTGCCCTTCTCAATGTTCATCACCCATTTCCCCCTCTCCCTCACCCCTTCCCCACCCCATCACCCCTCAGTTTCTTCTCTACATTCAAGAGTCTCTTATGGTTTGCCTCCCTCTCTGTTTGAAACTTTCTCCCCTTCCCTCCCCCCCTTGCCCTTCCCTCCCCCCCGGTCCTCCATTAAGTTTCTCAAGTTCCACATATGAGTGAAAACATGACCTCTGTCTTTCTCTGCCTGACTTATTTCAGTTAGCATAACACTCTCCAGTTGCATTCACGTTGCTGCAAGGATTTGATTCTTTCTCATTACCAAGTAGTATTCTACTGTGTATATAGGCCACACCTTCTTTATCCATTCATCAGTTGATGGACATTTGGGCTTTTTCATCAGTTGATGGAAATTTGGGCTCTTTCCATAATTTGGCTACTGTTGAAAGTGCTGCTAGAAACATTGGGGTACATGTGACCCTATGATTCAGCATTCCTGTATCCTTTGGATAAATTCCTAGAAGTGTCATTGCTGGGTCATAGGGGAGTTCTGTTTTTAAGTTTTTGAGGAAACTCCATACTGCTTTTCAGAGCAGCTACACCAGTTTGCATTCCCACCAACAGTGTAAGAGGGTTCCCCTTTCTCCACTTCCTTGCCAACATCAGTTTCCTGAGTTGTTAATTTTAGCCACTCTGACTGGTGTGAAGTGATATCTCAGGATGATTTTGATTTATATTTCCCTGATGATGAGCATCTTTTCGTGTGTCTGTTGGCCATCCGGATATCATCTTTGGAAAAGTCTCTATTCATATCTCCTGCACATTTCTTCACTGGATTATTTGCTTTTCAGGTGTTGAGTTTGGTAAGTTCTTTATAGATTTTGGGTACTAACTCTTTATCCAATATGTCATTTGCAAATATCTTTTCCCATTCTGTCAGTTGCCTTTTAGTTTTGTTGATTGTTTCCTTTGCAGTGCGGAAACTTTTTATCTTGATGAGGTCCCAATAATTCACTTTTTCTTTTAATTCCTTTGCCTCCAGAGATGTGTTGAGCAAGAAATTGCTGTGGCTAAGGTCAAAGAAGTCATTGCCTGTTTTCTCCTGTAGGGTTTTGATGGTTTCCTGTCTCACATTTACGTCTTTCATCCATTTTGAGTTTATTTTTGTGTATGGTGTAAGAAAGTGGTCTGGTTCCATTCTTCTGCACGTTGCTGTCCAGTTCTCCCAGCACCATTTGCTAAAGAGGCTGTCTTTTTTCCATTGGATACTCTTTCCTGCTTTGTCAAAGATTAGTTGGCCATACATTTGTGGGTCCAATTCTGGGTTCTCTTTTCTGTTCCATTGGTCTATGTGTCTGTTTTTGTGCCAAAGCCATACTTTGTCTTGATGATTACAGCTTTGTAGTAGAAGTTAAAGTCCGGATTGTGATGCTTTCCACTTTGGTTTTCTTTTTCAACGTAACTTTGGCTATTTGAGGTCTTTTGTGGTTTCATACAAATTTTAGGACAGTTTGTTCTAGCTTTGAGAAGAATGCTGGTGCAATTTTGATTGGGGTTGCATTGAATGCATAGATTGCTTTGGGTAGTATAGACATTTTAACAATATTTGTTCTTCCAATCCATGAGGATGGGATGCTTTTCCATTTCTTTGTGTCTCCTTCATTTTCCTTCATAAGTTTTCTATAGTTTTCAGCATACAGATCTTTCACATCTTTGGTTAGGTTTATTCCTAGGTATTTTATGGTTCTTGGTGCAATTGTAATGGGATCCATTTCTTGATTTCTCTTTCTGTTGCTTCATTATTGGTGTATAAAAATGCAACCAATTTCTGTACCTTGATTTTGTGCCCTGAGAGTTTGCTGAATTCATGTATCAGTTCTAGGAGTCTTTTGGTGGAGTCTTTGAGGTTTTCCTTGTAGAGTATCATGTTGTCTGTGAAAAGTGAAGGTTTGACATCTTCTTTGCTAATTTCAATGCCTTTTATTTCATTTTGTTGTCTGATTGCTGATGCTGATGTTAACACCAATGTTAAATAACAGTGGGGAGAGTGGACATCCCTATCATGGTCCAATGTCAGGGGGAAAGCTCTCAGGTTTTCCCCATTGAGGATGATATTAGCTGTGTGTTTTCTTTTTTTAATTTTTGTTTTTGAGAGAGAGAGAGAGAGAGAGGGCGCACAAGTGGGGGAGGGGCAAAGAAATTTGAAGAAACAGAAACTGAAGCAGACTCCAGGCTCCAAGCTGTCAGCACAGAGCTTGACCTGGGGCTGGAACTCAACAACTTCAAGATCATGACCTGAGCTGAAGTCGGACACTTAACCGACTGAGCTACCCAGGCACCCTGGTTTGTTTTTAACAAGGAGCAACATTCAGAGGAAAAAGATTTATTATCTGGAATAGGCAGATTTCAGGGAGTTCTCTCCCAGGAGGAAGGCAAAGGGTGAGAGTCAGATGATAGGGCTTTAGTGAACTGGGTCATGTGGAGTCAGCAAGCAATGCTGGATGATGCTCTAACCCAGTGTTGGGAAAAGGCCTGCACCCTACCTGACAGGGCCTCTTAACCATTCTAATACGAATATAAACTGAGGCCACCATGAAGGGGTTTTAAGACTTCCTTCCTTTCCTTCCTTCCTTTCCTTTCAGAAATGTGTTTTCATGCAGTTTTATTTTTTCTTTAGAATCTTGGTAAGTCTGAGTTAAGTTGTTTTATGCACGTTTTTTGATGGCATCTTTGACCATTTCTGGCCTTTTGTATTTTTCAAATTTCTAACTAATTTCATTGCTCATTCATTTCTAACTCTTCTACACATTTTGGCAATGTTTCCATTAATGTTTATCTAGAATCTTCCCTATTTCTAAATGACTATTCTGGAACCTAGTCCTCAGTAGTTTGAGCATCTTTCAGGAAGACTTTATAAATGTTTAAGCATTTCAAACAATTTCAAATGCTTTCTTTCTTAAGTTTATTAATTTATTGTGTGTGTGTGAGAGAGAGAGAGAATGAGTGGAGGAGGGGAAGAGAGAGGAGGAGGAGGAGGAAGAAGAGAGAGAGAGAATCCCAACCGGGCTCTGTGCTGCCATCATAGATCCCCATGTGGGGCTCAAACTCATGAACCGTGAGATCATGACCTGTGCCGAAACTAAGAGTCAGACACTTAACCGACTGAGCCACTCAGGTGCCCCTCAAATGCTTTTTAAATAATTTTCCTTTTTAAAAATCTTTTAATAAAGGGAAAGATTTAGTAAATCTTACAAGTAAAGTGTAAGCCACCAGAATAGGGTTATGTAGTGGACCATGTGTCGTGTGCTTAGGGGGAAGGTACAGTAATGCCTGGCTCCCAGAGTGTTGCATAATGTGAAATGTTCTAAATAAGTACATCTTACCCCTTTATTCTAATGTCAAAATAGCAGTTTAAATGTAATACTTTCCCAGCAATGTCCACTTTTAAGTGCCCATTCTTTCATTTCTGTGAGAACTTCATTTTTAATTTGAATTTTAATAAAATTTAACTTATTTTACTGAAGCTACCTATTCCGTAAAGTTGACAGATGAATAAATAGCCTGAAGTGGCTTAAAATCTGAAGTAGCATAGCAACATCAGAGAAAGACCTGAGGTCTGTTCACATGACTATGGTCTTGCTTGCTCCCTCAGCTCTTAGAAGTCTCATTGATGTGTAAAGGTGAATGTTGCCACAACTTGAATGGGTCTTGGAGGAATCCTGGGCTGGGTGAGTGCTGTGATCTGTGACAAGGGCAAATACTTCAGAGAGTATGTAAAACGTGAGCCTTGGTGTACTGCTCAGCAGGTGCCAAAAACTATGGCAGCCTTGGGAGAGTCTGGGAAGGTCACACAGCTAACAAATGTGGGAGGTAGAGATTGAACCTTGAACTCCTGCCTCCAGTTCTGGTTCTCCTTCTCCTGTATCATATTCTTCTCAGGTGGCTTTCCAGAACAAGAGGCCAAGGGCATAGACCCTGAGAGAACTGAGAGAAGGTCAGTGGAAAGCTAAAGACATAGTAGGATTCCTGGTCATGAAACCCAAAGGGATACTGACTGGGTTAATAACATTACTAGTTGGTGGGATAAACTTTCCCATTAGAAGCCAGAGGAGAGTGGGACATTTCCAAACACACCGAGCAAGCATGAGCAGGAAGAAGGTGATATTGAGTGGAAATAGGGTAAAATGAGTCTATATGGCCCAAGGACTGAGGATAAAGACCTCGATGACCAGTTAGATGGAAACTCTTGAAGAGATTGTTCAATGATCCAAGTTAAAGGAGTAACATGAAATCTTGCCTCAGCTTCCCTGTTTGTGTAGCATCTTCCTGTCATGGGCTTAGCACAGTGCCTGACAAACACAGGGCCTGACAGCTTGGGAGCCACCCATGAAATCCTGGTAAAGAGTCTGAGTCTCAGATTTGCATGCAGGAGGTTTGCGGGAGTGAGGTGAGGGCCCAGGAATGGGCAGAGGAAGGAGCCGGCTACAGTACTGCAGTCGGATTGCAGGTACCACAGCGACCTCAGCCCAGCGGAGACAGGGGCACCGAGTTCCCTCGCAGAGACTAGTCACTGAATGCAGGAGACCCCAGGAGAAGGGTGTAACCTCAGGGCACCCCGCTTCCCCCAGCTGAGGGAGGTCCTCGGAGAGAGCTCAGGTGTGAGCAGCCACACACGCAGCAGCTTGGAGTGGGGGTGAGCACCCAGGTCCCACAGGGACCATCCACTATTTTCCAGTGATCTTCTAACTTGATCCTTTTGCAAAAATGCTTTTCATAAGAATTAATTTGGATAGGAAGAGAGGTGGATACTTTCTTTAATGACTTTTTAAAGAGCAATTTTAGAGTTACAATGCGATTGAGAGGAAGGAACAGAGATTTCCCATCCACCCACCGAACACATTCCTCCATATATCCACACATGCATGGCGTCCCCCGTCACTGCCCTCACTCACTGGAGTGCTACACTTTCTGCCAAGGATGAGCTTATATTGACACATCATAATCACCTAACATCCATGGTTTATGTGAAGGGTCAGTCTTGGTGTTGTACACTCTCTGGGTTTGGACAAATATGTAGTGACATATATCCATTCTTACATATCATACAGTATCTTCACTGCCCTAAAAGGGATACTTGTTCCTAGGCAGCCATTTTCATCCAAATGTATGCATCTCCTAACACTGAACTACAGTTGGAATACAGATACTACTATTTTTTCTTTCTTTTTTTTTTTTAATTTTTTTTTTTTTTTTTAATTTTTTTTTTTTTTTTTAATTTTTTTTTTTTTTATTTCTAGGAGGGAGAGAGAGAGAGACAGCGTAAGCAGGGGAGGGTCAGAGAGAGAGGGAGTCACAGACTGAAACAGGCTCCAGGCTCTGAGCTGGCAGTCAGCACAGAGCCCGACGCGGGGCCCGAACCCACGAACCGCGAGATCATGACCTAAGCGAAAGTCGGACGCTTAACCGACTAAGCCACCCAGGCGCCCGTACTACTATTTTTTCTCTCGATGCTTTTTTAAATTCTTTTCATTTATCTTATTATCTTTAAAGTTTTATTTATTAATTTTGAGAGAGTGAGAGTGAAAATAGGGGAGGGGCAGAGAGAGAGAGGGAGAGGGAGAGAATCCCAAGCAGGCTCTGCACTGTCAGTGCTCGAACCCACAAACTGTGAGTTCAGGACCTGAGCCGAAGTCGGACGCTTAACCGACTGAGCCACCCAGGTGCCCCAGACACTGCATTTCTAACAAGTGCCCAGGCGGAGCCCCTGCTGCTGGTCGGTGGAGCCTGCTGTCAGAAGTACCTCCGTAGAGGTTCTATGTTTCTCCACAGAAGGCTGGTGCTTCCTCAGAAATAAACCCCACGGTAACTTGGAACACAGAAAACTGAGTTGGAGTTAATTAGAGAGACTTCTTGTCCTGTGATTTCCCAAGATCTGTGGATCCACAGATAAATCTAATACCTTAACACCATTCAATCGGTGTCAGAATTTTGTCATCCTACACCCACAGGGATGTGATTCAACGTTCTTAAGTAGGAATTTTATGATCATTCAAGTACGGTGAGGCCAACAGATCAGGAAACACTGGCCATTGGAAAGATAGTTTATTACTCAAGGTTCATGAGTGGAGGGGACATGCCATGCATGGGTTAATGGGTGCACAGGGAATCACCAAGGTTCATCAGGAGGCAGAGGGAGTGGAGGGGGTGTGCAAGATGTCAGCAAGAGCCCTTACTGTGGCTTCAGCATGATTCGATTGAATCATCAGGGGCTAGATTAAGAAGCAACCAGAAGGAAAATAGAGTTTATTAATTTATTTTAATTTTTTAAGGTTTTTTATTTATTTTTGAGAGTCAGAGAGAGACAGCTGAGCAGGGGAAAGTCAGAGAGAGAGAGAGAGAGAGATACAGAATCTGAAGACAGGCTCCAGGCTCTGATCTAGCTGTCAGCACAGAACCTGATGTGGGGCTCGAACCCACAAACTGTGAGATCATAACCTGAGCCGAGGTTGGACACTTAACTGACTGAGCCACCCAGGCCCCTCTATGTATTTATTTTTGAGAGAGACAGAGAGAGAGGAGAAAGAGGGAGAGAGAATCCCAAGCAAGCTCCACACTGTCATCACAGATCCCCACTTAGGGCCCAATCCCATAAACCATGAGATCATGACCTGAACCAAAATCAAGAGTCGGACGCTCAACTGACTGAGTCACCCAGGTACCCTACAAGGGACTTTTGTAATGTGCCTGTTTCCCTATCCACCACTGGTGTCTGCCTCACTCCCTACTGTCTCCCACTTAGATCTGCTCTCTTCCTGGGCCCAGTACCTTGGTCATCAGAACCTGGTGACACTCCCACCCTCAGAATTCTCTTTAGGGTGCACTGAAAATAGGAGAGCAGCTCAGGAAGACTGCTGTATTCGGAATTTGTCAGATGTTTGTGCAAACTTCTCTCTGCCTGTGCAGACTCTCTGGCATCATCAGGATTCAGTGCCCTGCCCCTCACTGTGGAAAACAAAATGGGGAGATCGGACTCCCCCTCCATCAGCCAGAGCCCAAGCCAGTGACCTAAGCTCTGCCATTTAGAAGCTGTGGCCATGTGTTTGGATTCTGAAGAAGTGACACAGTGATGCAAAGACAACTCAGAAAACATTCACGGCATCAGCACTGATATCCTGGGCCAATGCACTTACCCAATCATCTCTGTCATGTAGCCTTGGCTGTGATGCCTGTTGGCTGGCCTCCCTTGAGCCCCGTCTTGTTTTAAGCCTGGGTCCTCAGATTTCCTGTCCATTCTGTGAGCTTGCCAGTAGTCTATCAATGAATTCTTTCTCTGTGTGTGTTCACAAGCATTGTTTTCTGCTGCTGCTGAGCCAAGACCTCAGCTCATACAACCACAGGAAAGATGTCTGTGTGTGTGCTGGGCTGGCCACCTTGCTGCCACATTAGTTCACTGTTGCTGCTGTAACAAATCCCCGCAAACTTTAGTGACTTATTATCTGCCAGTCTCGAGGCCGGATGTCTGAAATGGGCCTTATGGGCTAAAATCAAAGTGTCGGTTCCTTCTGAGGGTTCTAGAGGACAATCCGTTCCCTTGCCTTTTCCAACTCCTGGAGGCCACCTGTATTCCTTGGGTCCTGGACCCCTTCTCCGTCTTCCAAGAGCATCACTCCAACCTTATCACATCTCTTTTCTGACCCTGACCCTCCTGTTTTCCTCTCGTAAGGACCCTTGTGATGACATTGGCTAACTAGGACAATCCAAGATAACCTTCCCTACCTGAAGTTTCTTAACTTCATCATAGTCACAGGGTCCCTTTTGCCATGTAAGGTAAGCTATTCAAAAGTTTCTGGAATTAGGACATGGAAATTTTTAGGGTGACAACTGGTGTGCCCATCACAGAATTCTAGGGAAGCTTTGGCTCCAGAATGTGCTCCCTGGGTGTGGTTAGAACAGGCGGCACTAAGTGCATCCCAGAGTGTGTGCAGCACTTTGATCCCAGCCTGACTGAGTTCATTCCCCTCCTGACTTCTCACTGGTGAAGTTGTTAGAGAAGCCATCACTCACACCAATGGGCAAGAGGGAGGAGACACAGAAGAAATGACGACAGTGGCACTCATGCAGGCCGTGCCAAGTAGGAGTGACGCAGACTTAGCGCAGCAGCTGGAATATCCGGCCCCTCTTCCCAGGCCCCAGGGAAGCTCCCAAGAGCTGCCTGCCAAGGCCAAGGAGCTCCAGAACCATCTCACAGGCATGGACGCCAGTTGGCTGTTAGTATGAGCACTTGGGACAAGGCTAAGATACCATGACTTAAAGAATGAGGCAACCAGCCAGTGTATCAAAGGTACTTTCTGCCTCTAGAGGGGAAAGACATAGGAGAGAGCCGGAGTTTAGGGATGCAAAAATGCTTCTCTTTAGCTCTGCTTGTGCAAAAGGAATCACACCTAGTAACAAAAGTTACAGCCCGTCATGACGTTGTGGTCTTGGGAAGTTTAGAGAAGGATCTGGGGAAGGTGCTCAATAAATGTTTCTTACAGAAATGTACGTATGAGTGAGTGGGTATGTGAGTATAAAGTTGTGAACTGGGCTATATACCGGATGTGGCTGCCATCATCTGTCCAGTGGTGGCATCTTTGAGGAGGGACCATGCTTCACTCATGTGGGCCGACAGGAGCCATGACTGGCCTTCCAACAACAATGTCGTGTGGCCTGTCTTGAAAGATAAGCTGGACCAGTCAAAGTCTATTGAAAAATTGGAACAGGGGTATTGAGACAGCAAATCAATAAGTCATAAGTGCTACAGTTGGAAGAGCTAATGAATCTAGAATCAAATCCTTATAGTTGGGAGGTCTGGGGGGCTTAGTTGGTTAAACGTCTGGCTCTTGATTTCAGCTCAGGTCATGATCCCGCGGTTCAAGAGTTTGAGCCCTGCATTGGGCTCCACGCTGACAGCGAGGAGCCTGCTTGGGATTCTCTGTCTCTCTCTCTCTCTCTCTCCTTCTGTCCCTTCATATCTCTCTCTCTCTCTCAAAATAAATAAATGAACTTAAAAAAAAGAAACAAATCATTTTAGCCACGTTTAAGGTAACACTAAGAGGAGATAGGCAGGAGACAAGACATAACCAAACTTCCAGACATGCTCATTTCTGCATGGGCGGTACATTTTCCTCTCGGAATACTCACATTGTGCTTGTATGTGGTTTCTGATTTCTTATTGTTTGAGTTTGCCTACAGCTTTCCTTGCCCTTGTCCCAACCAAGCTCTCCACCACCACCATTCAAATGCCCCTGCTATTTGTCAAAACCTCTGTGCTTCTTGGTTCCATTTCTCTGTTGCTCTCCCTTTGTGGACCAGCTATGGACAGGGAGATGGGGGTCACATAGTCCCTAGAGCTGCCCCTTATGGGGGTTGCAGGACCAGGAGAAGTTAAGTAAGAAGAAGGAGTTTGGTCTCACAGATAAGTTAACTGGAATGTTCATCATAACCCAATTAGCAGGCTCACTCAGGAATTTCATTCTCTTTCAGCCCAGAAGACTGAACTTTTGTGATTTTTTTAAGTTTGTTTATTTAAGCAATCGATACACCCAACATGGGGCTCAAACTCATGACCCAGAGATCAAGACTGCAGGCTCTAACAACTGAACCAACCAGGTACCACTGAACTGCTGCAATTCTGAAAGACACTATAGGGACTGGTCCTGCCATGTTTACTGAATTTGGAATTCTTTGGGATTTTCTCTAAGTCTACCACTATGCAGCACCTTCCTCTATACTTCCACCAAACCTCCTCCCATCAAGTTGAGCTATCATTCCAGAGTTGCTGTATTTCAGATTTAAAGTTTGATGTCTATTTTCCCCTTTAGGTGAACATGGTTCCACGGTGAAGAAATCAGAATATGACAAGATGGCCAACGTGTTCCGGGTAGTACTCGGAAATGACCGTTCCGCTCAAAAACTATGGTGGATTGCAAGCTGCCTGCAAATTCTTTCCCATGGGGACACTGCATGCAACTTTACAGTGTGGCTCTGCAGCTCCTCCCCCACATCAAGAGTCTGTGTCTTCGTCCCTGAAATCCGGACTCGGCCTTGTGACTTGCTTTGGCCAATTGGACAAGCAGAGGTTTGAAAAGTGCTTGTATGTTGAGATCCACCTTCTCTTGCTGCTGAAAACCCTTCTGCTACCACATGTAGGAGTCTTGGCTTGCTTCCTTGAGAATGAGAAGCCATGTGGAGAAAGACTTCCATCATCTCAACTCTTCCCTAATTGAGTGAGACCACCCTAATCGATGCAAGCCTAGACAAGAACCACACAGTCAACACACAGAATTGTGCAAAATAACTAAGCTGCTAAGCTTTTGGGTGTTTTGTCATGCAGTAGAAGCTCCCTGATGCTGATGCCTTCTGGGGGGACTCTGTAGCATCCTGCTTCTCATCCAATCCTTTGGCTCCAAGGTGAGGGCCCCGGTCTTTATAAGATCTACTATCACATGATCTAGTGGCCATTGTTAGACTTCACTTCCTCCAACTGCCTTCAGTCCCCATCAGCCCAGTCTCATGGTGATTTTCCCACTGAGAAAATCACAACTCTGTCTTATACACTAACGGCCTTGGCACATTTTGCTATTCTGTGATTCTTCTTTGAGCCACTTATTGAGAGGAGGAAGGGAAGGTATTGATGGTAGAGAAGGAGGAGAGACTTGCTCTGGCTGTAGGACACAGAGCGAGGTCGTACGTGGGAAGGAGCGCCTGGTTGAAGCTGTGCAGGTTGATGACAGGAAGGGGAGAGGAGGCCACCTGTGCCCACCCAGATCGTGCCACATGAGACGTAATGGAGCGCACTGGGCAGACGCACTGGCTAGGCCGTCATACTGCTGCGCTTGAGTCCTCACTCAGCCTTTACCTGCTGCGTCATCTTTGACGAAAGATACTGCTGTGTTCGGGACACCAAAGAGTCCCAAAAGCTCCAATATCAGTTAGCTATTGCTGCATAACAAAGCTGTCCAAAATGTAGTAGCTTTTAAAACAACAACATTTATTATTTTACACAATTTGTGCCATCTTCGGGAAACTTGACCTCTCTGTATGACAATTTCTTAATTTGTGAAATGGAAAAATGCCAGGATGTACTTCATGATGTAAACCTCTTAGAACGCTATGTAGTGCTCTGTCATAGTGGAACACTAAAAAATGTTCGTTCTTAAAAAGTCTATTTATTTATTTTGAAAGCAAGAGAGCATGGGTGGGGCAGAGAAGTGGGGGGAGAGAGAATCCCAAGCAGGCTCAACACTATCAGCACAGAGACTGACATGGAGTTCGAGCCCACGAACCATGAGATCATGACCTGATCCAAAATCAAGAGTCAGACGCTTAACTGACTGAGTCACCCAGGCACCCCTCCCACCATCAATGCTCTTATTATTACCCCCAGGCTCTGGTAGATTTGTACTTGAGTCACTGACCCGCCCGCCTGCTAAGGGAGTGAGGGTTGGTGTCTTGTTAGGTCCAGGCTTATATCTTCTATGAATCATTTTGAGGCCTCAGCTCATGGCAGTCATGCTGTGAATCAGTTTCCTATTCTCAACAACAGAGAGAAGATGCTATCTAATGGGGTCATGAGATTCTTGGAGAGTATATACCGAGCTTACAGAAATTGATATGATAGAACTAGTCAGTTAAAGAAAATGGGGTGCCTGGGTGGCTCAATCAGTTAAGCATTCAACTTCGGCTCAGGTCATGATCTCATGGTTTGTGGGTTTGAGCCCCACGTTGGGCTCTGTGCTGACAGCTCAGAGCCTGGAGCCTGCTTCAGATTCTGTCTCCCTCTCTCTTTGCCCCTCCCCCACTCATGCTCTATCTCTCTTTCTCTCTCAAAACTAAATGAACATTAAAAATTTTTTAAAAAAGAAAAAGGAATCATGTTTTCTCAGGTCCTCTTAGATCTGGTGGAAACTGCAAGGTCAATGTTACTGGCCTGGTGTATACCATCGGGGGGGGTGCGGCTGAGGGGAGAGGGGTCCCCTCTTCAGAGTCCACTTCTGGTCATCATCTAGACTCAGCCCCATGAGTTGTTAAAAAATAAAATAGAAAATTCAGTTGCTAGGTCACACTAACCATACTTCAAGCACTTGAGAGTTACTTGTGGCTGGTGGCACCCTGTTGGATAGTGCAAGTGAAAACTACCTCCCCTGTCTCAGGATGATCTATCCAACAATACTCTTAGATCTAAGATTCCTTCACGGATTCACACCCTGAGCCCAGCTGGCAGGTGAAAAGGAAAGAATATCTCTGGCACGCTGTAATTCAAGAGGACTCTTTTGAATTACAAATCTATGTTCCTTACTTACAAAAGAAAGTATCTGAGTGTTCATTATCCATTTCTTCAGATGAAAGCACCTCTCCATAAACCTTAAAGACAATGCAAATATTTCAGCAATATGATATAGCCATCAACACCTTAGTTTATCTGCTACTTTATTATTCTTTCAGCAAGTATTTGTTGAGCATCCAATGTGTACCCGAATGCTGGAGGGATGGCCTATATTTTGTTGTTGTTGTTTTGGAAATGCTTCAGAAACAACCCAGAGTTCCTTTATTCATAAAGCTAAATATACACATAAACAAACTTATGTATAACACTTCAGTTGCTATGGAGAAAATCAAAGTAGAGTAGAGGCATAGAGTGTAAGGCACCAATGGGGAGTATGTGCTATGTAAATTGAGCAGTCAGAGGAGCTTATTAATTAAGGTACAACAGGGAACTGAACAGAGAATTGAATGAGGTGAACAAGGAAGCCCTAAGCATCTCTGGAGAAAAAGCAATTGAGCAGAGACAATAGCGTGTGCAAAGGTCCTGAGGTGGGATTATGCTCGGCACTGTCAAATAACACACATGGCAATGCGGAGACACATGAGTGAAGGAGAGCAAGGGAGGGGATGAGCAGAAGAGAAGATCAACAAGGAGAGGTAACTGGGGCCGTATCAGCAGGCACTTGTTCGCCATTGTAAATTTCACTTTTATTCTGAAACAAGCCATGCAAAGCCTTGAGCAGACACGACCTGATTTTGATTTTAAAAGGATCACTGTCTGCTGTAATGACAATTGACAGTAGGAAAGCCATTTGCCACACGTGACTGTTGAGCATCTGCAATGCAGCCAGAGTGACTGCAGACAGTATCAGTAGAGGAGCAAGGGCAGAAGTGAAGTGGAACCCAGCAAGGAATATTAATCCAGGTGTGAGACGATGGACCAAAGTGGAAGTGACGGAGGCAGTAAGGAGTTGTCCATTTCTGGATACGTTTTGAAAATAGAGACAAGAGGGGCGCCTGGATGGCTCAGTGGGTTAAACATCCAACTTCCGCTCAGGTCACAATCCCACAGTTCATGGGTTCGAGCCCTGTTTTGGGCTCTGTGCTGACAGCTAACTCAGAGCCTGGAGCCTGCTTCAGATTCTGTGTCTCCCTCTCTCCCTGCTCCTACCCTGCTCTCTCTCTCTCTTTCTCACTCTCTCTCTCCGTCTCTCAAAAAAATAAACATTAAAAAAAAGAAAATAGACAGAAGAGGAATTTTCTGGTGGATTGGTTGTGGAGATTGGCAATTTTAATTATAAGTAGAGATTCCTATTAAAATATAGGCCAACGTCTCTGATAGTCAGTCGGGGCAGAGCTTTCTTCTTCGGCCAGCCAGTGAGTAACAGGAGAGTATTGGGTGCTCAGGCAGAGGGGATGCAAGCAGGAGTGTGGAGGCTGCTAGAAGGTGGGAGGGCGAATAAAACACATCTTGCTCACTCGTGATTCATCAGCGGCTCTGCCTGGCCAGCTGGTGACAGGAACATCACGGTTCCACGCTGACCTTCCAGTGGAGTGGTTACGCACACAGAGTTGGAGTGGAGAGAGGGAGACACGGAATCCGAAGCAGGCTCCAGGCTCTGAGCTGTCAGCACAGAGGGCGACGCGGGGCTCGAACCCATGAACCGTGAGATCATGACCCGAGCCGAAGTCGGATGCTTAACCCACTGAGCCACCCAGGCGCTCCCTGTCCTCAGATAAGTTTCTTAACCTTTCTGAGCTTCAGTCCTTTTATCTGCAAAACGGGGATACGGAACTTCTTCACAGAGGTTTTGTGAAGACGCATCTCTCCACAGGTGATTAATTTCCATTTCCCACCATCTTTACCGCAAGTACTATGGATAAACATGTTTTTGGAGTGTCGAGTAGGGGGCAGAACTTATCCTCCTTTGGAAGGGTCAGCTAATAAAGTACAGCCGAATCTTCCAGTTAGATGTCTATTAGGGCAGCCCTTCCGACTCTCACTCACGGAAAGACACAAATGCAGAACGCAGCGCCATTTTCTGGCTCTTGGGCACTGAATAGGCTTCTTAATATCGGAGTTTCGATGGCCTCATCATCCAAATGTGGATTAGACCATCACCTCGCACTCTCGGGTTAAGGTAGAACGAGATGGCGTTTGTAAAGTGCGCACGTGAAGGTGCCCCATGGACGGCACCTCACTGTGGCAGCTGCCATGGTGCAGGAAGCCAAGGCGAGTCGTCGGGGCCGAAGCCACCCAGCGAGGGCTTCCCCTTCAGGCCTCTGCTGCACAACACCAGGGGCTGACTCACTCTCACGCTTCCCAGGCCGGCAAAAAACCCCATTCCTTGATGAGAAACCGGGTTTAGCTACTACCGGCAGACGCAAGGGGTAGTTAGTCACCGGATGCCAGAGCGCACCTGGGAACTCAACAGTGCCCTTCAGAGGGGCTGGAAGTGCTGTAGGATGATGACAGAGGCTGCGGCCAATGGGTCCTCCGGGCTGCCACTGACGGTGCTGGTGAATCTTTCAAGTGGGCTGAGATCCTCTCCTCCACTGCAAAGTCTACAAAATATGAGAACGCTATTACAGAAGTTTTGGGAGGGAAGAGCGAGGTTCCAAAAATCACCTCCCAGCCCACTTCCCCAGATGCACTTCAAACACCAATTCCAGGCACAATGGAATATTTTACGGCTCCCCAAGCCGGCCAAACACACACTCCTGTTCTGTGCTCCTCCCATGCCACCATTTCTTCCCGCCATCTTGATTCCTGCACATCCACTGAGGCCCAGTTCATGCTTCCTCCTCTGTAAAGCCTTTCCTGACTCCCTTGTGGTCAGTTGCTCCATATTCTGTTCCAAAAGCACTTGATTCTTCCATTATGATACACACCACATGTTATATTATTTGTGCTAACGGTCAGGATCATTGAGTGACCTCCTTGGGGCTGTACCTCTAGCACAATGCCAAGCACATCATTGTTTCATAAAAAGCTTCTCAGGGCACCTGGGTGACTCATTCAGGTGTGCATCTGACTTTGGCTCAGGTCATGATCTCACAGTTCATGGGTTCGAGCCCCGTGTTGTGCTCTGGGCTGACAGCTCGGAGCCTGGAGCCTGCTTCAGATTCTGTCTCCCTCTCTCTCTGCCCCTCTCCCATTCATGCTCTGTGTGTGTGTGTGTGTGTGTGTGTGTGTGTGTGTGTGTCTTTCTCAAAAATAAACATTAAAAACATTTTTAAACTTAAAATAAGTAAAAAGCTTCTTTAATGAAAACATATGTTTCACTTAGAGAGCTAAAATAGGTTGGTTGCCTATAAGATTTCTAGGACTCTCATAAAGAATATAGACAGAAATGTTATTTCCAAATATTACCAAATAAAATCTATTCATTTAAAAAATACACCATGGGGATGCCTGAGTGGCTCAGGTGGTTAAGCGTCTGATTTTGGCTCAGGTCATGATCTCACGGTCCGTGAGTTCGAGCCCTGCATTGGGCTCTGTGCTGACAGCTCGGAGCTTGGAGCCTGTTACAGATTCTGTGTCTCCCTCTCTCTCTGCCCCCCACCCCATGCTTGCACTCTGTCTCTCTCTAAAATAAATAAACATTTTTTAAAAAATACATCATGGAAGGGTGTATGCATGGCTCAGTCAGTTAAGTGTCTAACTCTTGCTTTTGGCTCAGGCAGGTCATGATCTCACAGTTCTTGGGCTCGAGACCCACATCAGGCTCTGTGCTGACAGCTCAGAGCCTGGAGCCTGCTTCCGATTCTGTGTCTCCCTTTCTCTCTGACCCTCCCCTGCTCACTCTGTCTCTCTTTCAGAAATGAAAGAAAGAAAGAAAGAAAGAAAGAAAGAAAGAAAGAAAGAAAGAAAGAAAGAAAGAAAGAAAGAAAGAAAGAAAGAAAGAAGGAAAGAAAGAAAGAAAGAAGGAAAGAAAGAAAGAAAGAAAGAAAAAAGAAATGCAGTGTCTGGCTCTGCCCAAGACTCCTGAATCAGAATGTGCCTCAAAAACAGACACAGACCAATGGAATAGAATTGAGAACTCAGAGCTGGACCCAAAGGTGTACAGCCAACTAATCTTTGACAAAGCAGGAAAGAATATCCAGTGGAAAAAAGACAACCTCTTTAACAGATNTGCCTATTACTCTCCCTCCACTACGTAGTCCTTCCCCATTCAACAGTGATCTATTAATCTGTCTTCTATTAATCCGTGATCATGTCTTCAGTGTCCAGGGCAGGATTCTTATGCAGCTGACCACCCTCCTCACCAACAAGGTTTGTTCTTTCTCCGGTGCTATTCTCTGAGCCCCAAATCTATGTCCTTGAACTCTACGTCACTCCTCCATCCCAGCTACAAGGGATAATAGCTACACAGTTCAGGATTTAGCAGGGTGGCCCCAGTGTGTGGTCGAAGATGTTTCCTCTGGGGCAGAAGCCCCACCCATTCACTTGTGACTTTCTTTTCCTTCTCCTTTTTATTGTGGTAAAGTATGCATAACATGAAATTTTTCATTTTAACCATTTCTTAAATGCACAGTTCAGTGGCACTTATGTATGGTCACACTGTTGTGCAAATATTCCCACTGTCCCATGTGTCTTTACTCTTCTAGCTAGAACATGACAGAAATGAACATCTCCGTGAGTGGTAATGCTATGTGGGGATTCCTGCTCCCTCTGTGGCTTCTAAGATCCTTGCAGAAATCTCTAATGGGAATGGAAAGCATAGCCTAAGCCACACCGAGAAGATATTTCCCAAGAGATTTAACAGGAGGGTCCTCTCCTATGATCCAGAAGTGGTTCCTCAGCAGCGCAACTTCAGAATCCAGTTTGTTAGAATGTCGAGAGCAAATATACCTCTTGGGAAATGGGCACTTATCAAACCCTCGAGACTGACACGGGATCAGAACACCACGTACATATCGTGTGCATGAGAACTGCAGGTTCCTCCTGGCCAAAGCACATAGACTGAAATATCACGTGGAAAACGAAATGTAACCAGGAGGTGATTTGATGAGCATACCTTCAAAACAAGAGGCACTACTAGATCTGAATATCTAATGTCCCAGCCTGCCGCTCCATCTCCTCGCGCTGACCCTAGTCCTTGGCCAAAGCACTAGCTCCCCAGGACAATTCTTCGATGCCCCTTCCAAGACTTCGCCACCCTGTCTTCTCCCCTTGGGAACATTAATATCAACGGTTATGGTCAAGTTCTGTCCCTTGCAGCCTAGGCTGGTTTCACAGTCTCTCTCTCTCTCAGGGAAATATTTTATTTCCAAGTTCTTAGAAGAAGCTCATGGAAACTGATACCAGCCCTATTATTCAATGGCTTCTTCTTTTCTTTCCCTTCTGTGGTTTTTATTTTCACTTCCTGGGTTCCATTAGTGCCTTTACTGAGGCTTTCATTATTAATGTACTTTTGCTATGAATTGGATTTGCTGGGGGAGGGGGGCATGTTCGGCATTGCTCAACCCTTGGTGTTTTTTTGCATCAAGGCTGTTTTTCAGAGATCAGTGAATGTGTCTGCCTTCCACAATAACTGTTCCGCGCAATCGGTGCGATCATCACCTCTTCCTTTACGCACGTGCTCATTATTTCACATTTAGTGGTTTTCAAGCAGAGTAACACCTTTCAAGTTTGGGGTCTGTTTCCTGTTTTGTTTGACACCATCCTGCTCCTTGTGCCCTGCAGACTTAGCTCCTGTCCCCCACCCGATCTTTGGAAGCTTTTCTCCTGGATCTCAGCCCTGGCTGCTCTGTTCACAACCACCTGGGGTGCAAGGGGGAGGGGGTGGAGGGCTCTGGCAGCCCCAGATGCCGGGGCTGCATTCACACCATTCTGTTTGGACTTTCCAGGGCGGGGCCCCAGCTTTGGTACTTTTCCAGTCTCCAGATGATTCCAGTGTGCAGGCCAGGTGGAGTAATATAGTGACCCAAGGGTCTGTCTCCACCAGCTGCCTCCAGGCTCACTCTCAAGCAGGGTTTGTGTTTGTGCTTTAAGTGAAATATGTTTGATGCATAATGTTGTGTTGGTTTAAGGTGCACAACACGTTGATGCGATACATTCATATATGATTACTCACAGAATTCTTTCTTTTTTAACTTTTATTTTTACTTTTAAAAAATTTAAATCCAAGGTAGTTAACATGGAGTGTAATGATGGTTTCAGGAGTAGAATTTAGTGATTCATCACTTATGAATAACATTCGGCGCTCATCCCAACGAATGCCCTCCTTAATACCCATCACCCATTTAACCCACCCCACACCCACCTCCTCTCCAGCACCCCTCAGTTTGTTCTCCATATTTAAGAGTCTCTTATGTTTTGTCCCCTTGCCTGCTTTTATATTATTTTTGCTTCCCTTCCTTCATGTTCATCTGTTTTGTATCTTAAATTCTTCATGTGAATGAAATCATATATTTGTCTTTCTCTGACTAATTTCGCTTAGAATAATACCCCCTAGTTCCATCCACGTAGCTGCAAATGGCAAGATTTCATTCTTTTTGATTGCCAAGTAGTACTCCATTGTGTGTGTGTGTATATATATATATATATACACACACACACATACACATATATATGTACATTGTATATATATATATACACATTGTGTATATATGTATATACACATTGTACATTGTGTGTGTGTATATATATATATATTCACCACTTCTTCCTTACCCAGTCATCCAGCGATGGACATTTGGGCTGTTTCCATACTTTGGCTATTGTTGATAGTGCTGCTGTAAATATTGGGTGCATGTGCCCCTTCGAAAGAGCACACCTGTATCCCTTAGATAAACACCTAGTAGTGCAATTGCTGGGTCATAGGGTAGTTCTATTTTTAATTTTTTGAGGAACCTCCATACTGTTTTCTAGAGCAGCTGCACCAGTTTGCATTCCCACCAACAGTGCAAGAGGGTTCCTCTTTCTCCGCATCCTTGCCAACATCTGTTGTTGCCTGAGTCATTGGTGTTAGCCAGAATTATTTCTTTCTTATGGTGAGAAAAAGAAATCCTTCACCTGGCTCTCCAGGGATGAACTCTGAGAAGTCCATGGACCCCTAAACTTGTATGGTCTTAAAGGGAGTGCTCACAGCTTTTACCCAATTCTAAAAGGGGTCTGTGTCTCAAAAATAATAAATAAATAAATAAATAAATAAATAAATAAATAAATAAATGGAAATTGTCTTGAATACTCTTTATTTCCAGGCAAGATCTTAGCCCAGGGGCTTTCCAGCTTTTGTAGCATGGAAGCCCTTTCTTCTCTCCTGTATGCATGGTGGACAGCAAAAGGCAGGGCCAGCTATAGCAGGTGCTTTTCCTCTGTGCTCGTAATTCTTCCAAAGTCTTTGTTGTTAATTTGTTCCTCTCATATTTGCTGCTGAATCTCCTACACCACGGGTCTGTGTATCTGCTGGCCCAAGCTTTCCCTTTGATGTCATAACGCTTTCTTAATTCAACCTGCATGGGCATGGTTTTTTCATTAGCCTTCTTATTAGGTATACATGTATCTTTCTGGGTTTGGCCCTTTTCATTGTTGTGATATTTGTATTGTATGGGATGGATTTCTATATGAGGTAATACCTTGAAATTTAAAAAAAAATTTTAATGTTTACTTATTTTTGAGAGAGAGACACACACAGAGTGTGAGTTGGGGAGGGACAGAGAGAGAGGGAGACACAGAATCTGAAGCAGGTTCCAGGCTCTGAGCTGTCAGCACAGAGCCTGACGTGGGGCTCGAACCCATGAACTGTGAGATCATGACCTGAGCTAAAGTCGGCTGCTTAGCCAACTGAGCCACCCAGGCACCCCTTGCACTTTCTCACAGAAGAGGAAATCCTTCTGTGCCCTTTCTTTCTGTTGTCTTTCTGGAAGTAGGGGACAGGAGGGTCAGTGATACTTAGTGAGTGCTAAGGTGTAACTGGGGGCTGGGCTTCAGCTACTCACTCAGGCCTAATAACCCCCCCGAGGAAGCCAGCGTTTTTTGCTGATGTGTAAGTTCCTCTTAAATTTTTTATTTATTCATGTTGATAAATCATTTTCAGGGGAGGATGCGCTCCATTCTGTACCATCCCCCAACACACACAATCCCATATACCCTTTCTCACCTGCTTCCCTATTCGGCGGTGAAGCTGTCTGAATGAAGGTTCTTGTTCCTTGCTATGTTGTTGAACTCTACCCTTTTCCTTATTCTGTCCCTGTAGGACCTAGCAAAGTGCCTCTATGTGGTAGGTGCTCAGTCAGTATTTGCTGAATGATTATTAACCTCCAAGTACCGCCTATTTAAGAACAGAAAAGTACGTTCATGGGACATGGGCCCTGGGTTTTCTTTCTTTTTTAAAAAAATATTTATTTATGAGAGATAGTGTGTGAGCAGGGGAAGGGAAGAGAGAGGGAATGACAAAAAAATCCAAAGCAGGCTCTGCGCTAACAGCAGTGAGCTGATGTAGGGCTCGAAGTCATGAACCATGAGATAGATCATGACTTGAGCCAAAGTCAGACGTTCAACTGACTGAGCCACCCAGGTATCCCAGCCTTTCAAAAGAGTCTCTGAAAACCAGTACTTTGCTAATACTGTTAGTACAGCCTCCTCATCTCCATGCCTTTTTCTTTCTCGACCCAGTTTCAAATAACTTTAAGATTCTGGATCTTTCTTCCACCTGTCCTCAGACTTGGTGACTCCTTTGCCGATCCCCGGTGCTCGATCTCAGAAAAAAACCTCAAGATTCTCACACACTCTGCTCACGCCTGATGTGGGTGTCCCACCTCTGCGCCTGCCGTGTGACAGCTTCCTGAGCTAATTTCCAACCTGTGGTATCATGTCGCTTCTGCCATTCTGGAAGGACTCTACGTGAAACCTGTTCTGTTTGCTGCTTTAGTGAGATAGCGAGTTTACTCCTTGCTAAGCCAGGCAAATTTATAAAGAAGATTCCCCCAGTCATTGGCCAGAGTATGGAAAGGCCAGCGAATAACAGCATGTTGCTCTGAGTCAGACAGCCACCATCACAAGGCTTCACCCTGAAAAGGAGTGTGGTGTTGGAAAAGTTTTATGAATGATGTTTGTCTATTGATGAAAATGTGGGGAGATGTGTAAGACAGCATATGACTTCATGAGGAGCACCCATGTTCTGGGAGAGACAACACTGAATGTCTCCTGAGATGTATGACATTCAATGAGGATGACGGACGTAAGCATTTATTGAGTGCTTTCAGCTTGCCCGGCACTGTGCTGAGCGTGTGATCTTACATACTGTCATGGTAATCCAGGAAGGAAGGCACTGTTTTGGTCCCTATATCAGTGTGTTCAGGCTGCCATAACGAAATGCTACGGGCTGATTGGCTCAAAACAGAAATTTACTTTCTCACGGCTCTGGAGGCTGGGAAGTCCAAGGTCAAGGTGCCAGCAAGGTTGGTTTCCAGCGAAGCCTCTCTTCCTGGCCATAGATGGCCACCTTTTCTTACTGTGTCCTCACATGGCTTTTTCTCTTTGCATGCGCACGTGTGCGCACAGACACACACGCATTCTTGGTGTCTCTTCCTCTTCTCATAAGGACACTGGTCATAGTGGATTAGGGGCCATAGCCTTACAACCTCTTTAACCATAATTTTCTCTTTAAAAGCTCTATCTCCAAATATCATCACATCGGGAGTGAGGGCTTCAACGTGAATTTGGAGGGACCCACTATAATCCATAACAGTCCCTCTCCCAGGGATAGCGAAAGTGAGATGGAGAGAGGGTAAACCCCTTCCTTGCTCAAGGTTGCAGTGAAGATGTGAAAAACAGAGATTTGAAACCACATTTGTTTGTCCTCAAAAACTGCACTCTTGGACAGCACGCCACATGGCCACGGGTGTCAGAACAGAGGTGGCCTCACCACCGGCATGAAAGCTGCATGCACTGTGGGCTACCCCACTTCTGTGGGCAGGCAGACAGCCGTGTGCTGGGCCTGCGTCATCTTGTGCCGGGATGAGGCACTCTATGTTCTGACCGGCTTAGTGAAGCGGATTCTAAGCATGATGACTGTCCGCCTGTGGACATGTGTCAGGAAGAGAAGCCTTTCCAGCCCTGGAAGAGAAGCCTGGTTGCAGTGGACACAGAGGCCAAGTATCCCTGTGCTCAGCTTGTCCTTCAGCTGTTCATCAACAAGGCTCCCCGTTTATCAGTGGACGGGACACTTGTGTAAGTCAGTATTTCTATCCACGTCTTCCTGGACCCACAGTGACAATGGTGTAGACTATTGCTTCTGGTGGTGACTTCCACCAGGATTTCCAGTTACTCTGAGTTCTTTTAAAGTCTGTGCCTGCCCTTCAGATGCTGATCACCCAATGTCTTACACTTTGCTTTTTCACAGGTGTTATATTGAAGACATTTTTTCTCTTTCTTCTTCTTCTTCTTTTTTTTTTTTTTATTTATTTATTTTGAGAGAGAGTGAGAGAGAATGAGCTGGGGAGGGGTAGAGACCGGGGTGGGGAACAGAGAACTCAAAGCAGGCTCTGTGTTGACACCAGCGAGTCTGAAGGGAAGCTCCAACTCATGAACTGTGAGATCGTGACCTGAGCTGACTTCAGGCGCTCAACTGACTGAGCCACACAGGCGCCCCTGGAGACATTCCTTTTTTTTTTTTTTAATATAATTTATTTCTGAGAGAGAGAGAGACAGCATGAGCAGGGGAGGGTCAGAGAGAGAGAGAGGAAGAAACAGAATCTGAAGCAGGCTCCAGGCTCTGAGCTGCCAGCACAGAGCCTGACACGGAGCTCGAACCCACGAACTGTGAGATCATGACCTGAGCAGAAGTCGGACGCTGAACTGACCGAGTGGCCCAGGCGCCCCTACAACTGTCTATTTGTAATGCAAACAAAGTTGAAGGGTGCAGAGTGATCAGCCAAGTTTGATCTTTCCCCAGTTTGAATTTTGCCTTGAGAAAACCATGGTCCCTCCTTAAATTCCCTCCTTTCAAAATGGCCGAGAGATTGTCTCCTGTCTCTTAGGGCTGGGCGGCCATTGTGGAATCCTGGCTCTCCCTCTCTACCAGTGATGTAGGGAAGGAGTGCCGCAAAGGGCTCTCAAAGCTTCGCCAGTCCTATTCTCCATTGCCATTAGTTCTGGAAGCGTTGATCTTCCTTCCCATAGATGTCAAGTGAAAGGGGCCCTCCCAGCACCTGCATCAATAAAGGAAAAAGTCTGAGCCTGACTGGGCCCACTTAGGGCTTCTGATGCCCCAGTGGCTCAGTTGAGCCTCCCAAGGGCTGGAAAGCTTTGGAGCTGCTGCCTTGACTTCCTCGGTGGAAAGCCGTGTAATCAGAGGGCCATGCCCAGTTCCGCAAGGAGAGCAAGAAGGTGGCATCAGGAATGAATCACAGCCCTCTTCACTGCCCAGTGAGTGCGTGTCAGGAAAGGTAAAGAAGGTATCACTGAGCTCTGAATCACAGTGGGTCACTACAGCAGCCTGCTCTGAACCATTTGTACAGATTCTGAACATTTTATTTTGCCTAGATTTAAATATATACATAATAGGGTCTCTGCATGAAAGCGTTAGTCATGGGATAGGAAAGTTAATGGAATGAAATGAAATGGTAACTCAATCTATAGTAACTTCTCCTAAGAGCATCTTGATTATCATTAAGGTCTCTGGCCAGCCTTAGAAAGTGCCTATTCGAGCAGCTGTCACCTATTTGTGAAGTCACGTCCTGGCTGCTGAAGCTCCTCACGTTGGCTCATCACTTGGCTATTTTAGAATCACCATACACATGGCTTGAGTCTGTGATATCATTGTCGGGGCTGGCTGGCTCCACCAGGTTGGTACCAAATGTGATATACTAGCGCTAATGAATTCTCGCAGGCGATGTTCGCTAGTAGCAATCACTTGTGCTTTTGGGCAATGAAAGCAAGCGATATCTGGATTCCTTAGAATATGAACATGCCATGTTTTCTCCAGAGCATACACACATATATATTTCTCTGTCTCTGTGCACGTAAGTGTGCATATGATCCGCTCTAGAGCATTGTCTCAAGTGAGTTGTTTTTATCGTGTGATTTATTGACTGCTTTTGAAATGAATTACATATGCACAGCATCTGACAGGGAACCCACCCCCAAGCACACACAGCCCTCATTGACCTACTCACCCAAACTTATGTTTATTCAGAGCTCTACAACCTATCTACTGTTCCAAGAGGGACAACTCTTAGTACTAATTAACTTAGAATAATGCTGCTTACATTTTTTTTAAGTTTATTCATTCATTTTGAGAGAAAGAGAGAGAGGAAGAGAAAGAGAATCCAAGCAGACTTGATACTGTCAGCGTGGAGCCTGATGCAAGGCTCGAACCCACGAATGTGAGATCTTGACCTGAGCCAAGATCAAGAGTCAGTTGTTTAACCTACTGAGCCACCCAAGCACCCCATTACCATTGTAGCAACCCAATAAAGCCCAGACAGGTTTTTTGTACTTTACTCCAAACTTTTCTAGAATGTTATCAAATCAGATTATCAATGGATGCCACAATTAATGAAAGAACACCCACCCTTACTCTCTTTATGGACACAAAAGACCCGAGGTCAATTTTCTACTTAGAAGCTGTCAATGTTTAAGCTGCCCCAACAGAATATTAAATGTCAGCCAATTGGCAGGCCCTCTCTGGACTTGGGGCTTGTCCTCATAGACCTGAGTGCGGGACCAGAGGATCGTCACGGTGCTGAATGGTCTGAGCCAGGCTGCATCCACAGTGCCCCTAAATATCTCACATCACAACAAGGGTCCGAACTCTGCTTTTGCCTGAATAAGAGCTATCAATCAGATTTTTAAAAAAGAAATTCTAGTTTGGAATGACTTCACATTTACAGAAAAGTTTCAAAGAAAGTAGAGAGAGTTCCTATATACCCATCACCTGGTTTTATTTTTCCATCCATGTTATCATAGCATGTTATGTTTATGGTACATTTGTCAAAACTAAGAAATTAACACTGACACGTGGCTACCGAACTCCAGACTTTATTTGATTCTGCCAGTTTTTCACTATGTTTTTTTGTTGTTGTTGTTGCTGTTTTGTTTTGTTTTGGCCCAGAGTCACCTCAATCATACCATCATTGCATTGAGTTGTCTGTGTCTCCTTGGTCCTCTCTGGTCTCAGAGTTCATGTTCTGCCATATTTTCATGACCTCGATAGATTTGAAGAATGCTGGCCAGGTGTTTTCTAGAATGTTCCTCAATTTAGATTTGTCTGATGTGTTTTCCCTAAATTATCCTGCAATTCTGAGTTTTGGTGGGAAAGTTGAAGGGAAATGCCCTCCTCATCACAGCATATCAGGGAGTCCCTGACGTCCACACAACAGCACTGAGGTGTTAATTTTGATCACTTGGCCAAGGTAGTGCTTGCCAGATTTCTCCACAGTAATGATTTTTCTCTTTCCATACTCTATAACTTGGAAACCAGTTACTCAATCCAGCCTACCCTCAGAAATGAGAGTTTAATTTTTTTTTTTAATTTTTAAAGTTTTTTATTTATTTCTGAGAGAGAGGCAGTGTGAGCAGGGGAAGGTCAGAGAAAGAATGAGACACAGAATCTGAAGCAGGCTCCAGGCTCCAGCTGTCAGCACAGAGCCCGACGTGGGGCTCAAACTCAGGAACCTTGAGATCATGACCTGAGCCAAAGTCGGAGGCTTAACCAACTGAACCACCCAGGATCCCCTGAAATGGGAGTTTTAAACTTAAGCTTCTGAGATGGGAATAATTAAATTGGGCTTTTTACGAGAAGTGGGGATCACTCTCCTCCATCTTACCTTCTTTATAATTTGCCACTTATTATTATGTGACAGAGAATGTGTCTAATATTTCAGAGCTGACTTAGGGAAGAAATCGGGCATGTAGGACATAAAGATGAACATAAAATAGACTGGTGAACATTTGTATTATATCCACTTTTTTTTGCTATTACAAATAAAAATGCCCCACTCAGCCATACCCTGAACAGACAGACAATGCATGAAGACACACTTTGATTTCTCTTCATTATTATTTTTTATGTTTATTTATTTATTTTTACTTTTTTAATGTTTATTTTTTTGAGAGAGAGAGCAAGTGCACGTGGGTGGCAGGGGAGGGGCAGAGAGAGGGGGAGACACAGAATCTGAAGCAGGCTCCGAGCTGTCAACACAGAGCCCGATGTGGGGCTCAAACCCATGAGCCATGAGATTATGACCTGAGCCAAAGTCAAAGGCTCAACCGATTGAGCCACCCAGGTGCCCCTAATGTTTATTTATTTTTCAGAGAGGGAGACAGAGTACAAACAGGGGAGGGGTGGAGAGAGAAGGGGACACAGAATCTGAAGCAGGCTCCAGGCTCTTAGCTGTCAGCATAGAGCCCGACACGGGGCTCAAACCCATGAACTGTGAGACATGACTCCAGCCGAAGTTGGACGCTTAACCGACTGAGCCACCCAGGAGTCCTTGCTTTCTCTTCATTATGAATGGGCTTGATATTTGCAAATTCACCTACTCACTAAAATTTGTAGCCTCAAAATCAGTACTCATGATCATTTGCCCACGTGTGCGGAGCTGCAAAAATGTGAGTCTCCAGACTTGCACGTTCCCAGCCAGAGTGAAACAAGACAATGCTCTGAACCTCTGCTTACTTGTTTCTGCTGTCAGAGACCACCAGAGGCATGGAACGTAAGGGGGTGGTGCAGAGTTGTGCAAAAAGCTCCAGGCTCTGGGGCCAGTTGAATAAGGATTGAATCCCCACCAGGGCACCTGGTAGCGGGGTAGTCTCAGTCAATTCACTTAACATTTCTGAACTTTGTTTTCTCTTTTGCAAAATAAAATAGAATCTACTGGGGTGAGTTGTCTTCAAGATTTAAGATTATAATCTATGTGACTGATTTTATATATATAATATGTATCTCTTTATATATTTTATATATAATATATGTATTTCTTCAAGGAGCAGTGACTCACTGTTACCTAATTCAGAGTTTGTGGTGCCTTTATGGAAATAACTACCTCCAATAATTAGAATTTACTGTACTCTAGGAATGGAATGGGTGGGTATTATAGATGTTATATATTTAACATTTTGGAAACTCCCCGTGTTGCTGACTGGCTCAGTCAATAAAGTATGTGACTCTTGATCTTGAGGTTATAAGTTCAAACCCTGCATTGCATGTGGAGATTTCTTTAAAAAAAAAATCTTTATAAAGGAAACTCTCAAATAGTTGTCCAAAGTGGATGTATGATTTTATAGTTCCAACAGTTTAGAAAAGTTCCAGTTGATGGATATCCTCACCAAAACTCAGTGTGATCAGTTTTTTCTTTAAAAAAAAAAAAAAACAAGAGTCTGACGTCAATGATTTTTTCTATTTTCTCACTGGACTTTCTCTATTTTTGTTTTCTGTTTCTACTTTAGTGGTTTCTGCTCTTTAGTATTGCCTTTATTTTGCATGTTGCAGGTTGAATATGACTTTTTCCCTTAGTTTGTTAAAATCGAAACTCTAACTTGGACACTTTTCTTCTTTTTTAATGTGTTTTATGCTACACATTTTTCTCTAAACACCTCTTTAGCTGTATCTCATAAATTTTGGTATGTGTGTTTACATTTTCATGAAGTTCAAAATAGTTCTAATTTCCCTTATGAGTTATCTTTTGGGGAATGGATTACTTAGATGTATGTTCTTAAATTCCAAAATAAATGGGTTCCTTCCTTCCTTTCACGTTTTTGTTTTTTTTTTCAGGGTCCTACTCCTTCCCTTTAAATTCCAAGTAGTGGGGAATTTTCTAGACATCTCCCTGTCATTGATTCCTAGGTTGTATACATGAAAAGAATATGTATTCTGATAATGTTGGATGAGGCATTCTTTCAACGTCAGGTCAAACGTTGTTCAAGTTTTCTACATCTGTATTAACCCGTTTGTAAGTGAGCGAGCTCCAATTTTGCTGAACTAATGAGAAAATCCCCTTTTCAGTACTCTCTCTGATGTACTTCGGGTTACCCGGTTTTTTACTCTAGCAGGTAGGAATACTTAGTATTGCCAGCCCTGTGTTAGTGTTAGCGGTTCTTCTCTTTAATCCTTTTTTGTTATTTTTTCCCCTGGCATTGGATAGTTTTCTTATACCTATTTCCTTTTTTCCCCCCATGTTTTATTTATTTCTGAGACAGAGAGAGAGAGACAGCGTGAGCAGGGGAGGGTCAGAGAGGGAGACACAGAATCTGAAACAGGCTCCAGGCTCTGAGCTGGCTGTCAACAGAGCCTGACGCGGGGCTCGAACCCACAAACCGTGAGATTCATGACCTGAGCCAAAGTCGGACGCTTAACCGACTGAGCCACCCAGGTGCCCCTCATACTCTCCTTTTTTAAACACTGTTTCCTGTGATGACTGTGGCCTTCCTCGAACTCCCAAATCTGTCTGCACAACTCAGGAATATGGCTTCCACTCGGTGATTAGGAAACTCGCCCTTCTCAGTAAGCTGGAAATCACAAGCTCCTTGCATGTGACCTCTCTCTCAGGGTTCATTGTCCTATCTGTCTGATGTCCTATGTTTGAAAGCTGTTAGCAATAGTAAAGATGAAGTATAACTGTGTCTTGATTACTGAAAGCTCTCCTCTTGAGCTGTCATTTTGTTTTCATAACTTACTTGAATTATTTTGGATAACACTAGAATATTCCTTGATTCTGAACCCACATATCCTAGTAGTGGGAGAAAAGAAGACCACTGTGATTTGTGACCTCAGGAGAACTACATGACATGGGGAACAACTTCCCTGGAAAGGAAGTGGCCTCTTATCAGAGCAGATTAAAAAAAAAACAAAACACCAAAAAACCAAAAACAACAATTACAGTTCTTCCTTGAGGAGATATTGTAAATGACATTGCAGTTCCTTCCAAGGACAGTGGGTTTTAATTTCCTGATAGTCCACAGGCTGTTCGACTTCCCTGACTAGTTTGAATTCAGGTTCTCCTGATTTGTGCACTTCACTTTCTAGGCCTGGCCCAGCTATGAGACCTATAACTACAGAAGAGTGAAGTTCTTTAAAGTTCGAATCTCATATCCATTCTTCTGGATTTTAGTCGAATCTGATGTAGTGGAAACTTTTCTCTCCAAATCAGAGAGGTAATTATCCCTTCACTTATGCCCCCTTTTAAAAAGAATCTGTTCTTGGGATGCCTGGGTGGCTCAGTCGGATAAGTGGCCGACTTTGGCTCCAGTCATGATGTTGTGGTTGGTGAGTTCGAGCCCCATGTGGGGCTCTGTGCTGACAGCTCAGAGCCTGGAGCCTATTTTGGATTCTGTGTCTCCCACTCTTTCTGCCCCTCCCCCACTCACGCTGTCTCTCTCTCTCTCTCAAAAATAAATAAACATTAAAAAATGTTTTTAAAATGAAAGGAATCTGTTCTTTCCAAGAGGGCATGTGACCTTTTGTACCCCCCCCCCCACCGCCTCCAGCATTCCCAATCAAAACTATTTGGATGGAAATCTCAAATGAGGTTGATCTAGCACATCCTCCCAGGAATTTCTATTAAAATCAGCATTTCCTTAGCACCTTAGTTAGCGGGGAAGCTGAGCCAGAAGTTTCTGTAGACTCGTTTGAGGGGCCCATGATTTGGGGACAGCCAAAGGACACCAAGTGCAAGTGGCTGAGTGAGCAGAGAAGGGGGTCTCCAGATGCTCAGAGACGGGGAAGACAGAGTGGTTGTCCATATGACCCAACTACAGCTCTCGTAGTTGAGCAACTTCTTTCTCATCGAATTTCCTTGAGTGGTTTTCTATTCTTGGCAATCATGTGCTTCCCAAGATCTTTACCAGCTGGGCTAGCACCTGACTCTGACTCTGGGAATCCTTTATTCTTGTCATCACAGACCTCTGGTCCTTATACTGGCCTTGTTCTTCCTGATTAGGTATTGTGTTCATCTGCTAGGGTGACAGTAATAAAGTATCATGGGGAGGGGGTATAGGGGGAGGGGCACCTGAGTGACTCAGTTGGTTAAGCATCCTGACTCTTGGTTTTGGCTCAGGTCATGATCTGGTCATGTGTGGGTTTGAGCCCTGCATCGGGCTCTGTGCTGACACCTCAAAGCCTGGAGCCTGCTTCGGATTCTGTGTCTCCCTCTCCCTCTGCCCCTCCCCCACTCATGCTCTGTCTCTCTCTGTCTCTCAAAAATGAATAAACGGTAAAAAAATAAAATTAAAAGAGAAGACATGTCTGACATTTTCTAACTACACTCACTTCCTCTACAGGAATGTAACGTATCACACTTGCTGAACGGACCAGCCAGCACTGCTCCAGTGCTTTCTATGTGACACAAACTAGTCCCTTGGGTCACAGAGAGGATTCCTGTAAGGAAAGCGTTCTGTGCCAAAATGTGTTTGGCCACTCCTCCATTAGGGTGGCTGTTACCAAAACAACAAAATGTTACCTGTTGATGAGAATGCGGAGACATTGGTGCATTGCTGTTGGGAACATAAAATGGTAGAAGTCATGGAAAACAGTGTGGCAGTTCCTCAAAAACTTAAACGTAGAATTACCATATGAGCTAGCAGGTGCAGTCCTGGGGGTGTGTGCAAAAGAACTGGAGACAGGGTCTTGAAAGGGAAATTGTACACCCGTGTTCATAATAGTATTATTCACAATAAGCAAAGGTGTGAAGCCACCGACATGTCCATCAACAGATGAATGAACAGACTGAACATGTAACATGTATACCACAGAAGATTATTCAGCCAAAACTGACATTCTGATACATGCTACAGTATGGATGAGCTTTGAAAACATTATGTGAAGTGAAAGAAGCCCAACCCCGAAGGACAAATATTGCAGACTGCATATGAGGGATCTAGAATGGGCAAATTCATAAAGACAGAAAGCAGAGTAGAGCTTAGCAGGGCCTTGGATGGAGATGGGGAGATATTGTTCAATGGGTACCGAATTTCTGTTTGGGATGATTCCAAAGTTCTGGAAATAGTGGTGATGGTTGAACAGCGTTATGATGTTATCCAATGCCACTGAATTACACATTTTAATGTTATGTATATTCATACAATAAATTAAAAATTACATTGCTAAAAAATGAGCTTGGACAATACTAAGTTAAATAGAGTGGAGCAGGCTTCTTTACCATACAGCATCTCAGAGCCTTTTTTTTTTTTTTAATTTCTCTTTGTTTATTGAGAGAGAGCGCGCGCGCGAACAGGGGAGGGGCAGAGAGAGAAAGGGAGACACAGAATCAGAAGGAGGCTCCAGGGTCTGAGCTGTCAGCACAGAGCCCGATGTGGGGCTGAAACTCACAAACCATGAGGTCATGACCAGAGCCAAAGTCGGACATTTAACCAACTGAGCCCCCCAGGCATCTTGGAATCTCAGAGCCTATAATAGGTTAGTTAGAATTGTCAGTCTTGGAGGAAGGGAGTTAGCATTTCTCAAATCACCTGTTTTTGCAGAAGTAAATCCCTAACAAAAGTTGATAAATAACTAGTAGGCATTTAAACTTGAAATATAAGACAGCAGAACAAAACAGAACAAGCATTGATCTTGAACACTGTTTTAATTAACCAGTCCAGGGTTCTACTCTATAAGCATTTGGCCAGGAAGGATATAACAGGTGGCCTGCGTGCCTGCACTCAGTGGCCAGGAGGTCAAAGTCAATGAGAAGGCAGATGGAAGAACTAAAGGAAATGAACACTTCTACCCACCTCTCCGCCCCCCTCCCCCAACCAATCTTTCTTGGCTCTGGAAAGAATATGTAGAAAGAAAGACTGTTTTATTTCTTCCTGACTAATCTCTTAATTTCATTAAACTGAATCAAATTATCCAGGACACAGAAAAAAACTTAATAAAAACATCAGATACTACTTCTTTTTCTTCTTATTAATGGATGCCACCAGAAGTCTCTGGGTGTTTCTCTTAGGTATTTCAGGTCCACAATAATTTTGAAAAACTGTTCTTTTTCAGGATGCCCACATTTAGTGCCCTGTGAAACTCACCACCACTTTGATATTTCTGGATTCCAGTATTTACCTCTTAAAAATGAGACTAAACAAGGTAATGAGTAGGCTCCATTGTTGCAGGATTCTCACATACAGAGTCATGACACTGAGGCTTTTCTTTCCAGGAAGCAACTTTATTCGTGCCGGCACTGCTCAGTTGGGTTCGTACCCAAAGAACTGAGCGGCCCTCATCACGTGGCATAGTTTTTTAATGCATTTTCTAGTTTTTGGTCTCCCATATATGGTAACACACATAAACATGCAGTCTGATTAAGTTGTCTCAGTTTACAAGGCCATGGGGGATGTAGGCACCTGGGCGCATATCTAGGTGACCTTGAAGTCTTCTCTCCTCTTTTTTTCTCTCTCTAGGGAGGGGTTCCTACCACACCATAGCTCAGTGGTTAGAGCACTGGTCGTGTAAAAATGAGACTAAACAAAATATTTCCTCTGAATAAAAGCAATGTGTACTCTGGAATGGAGTGAAAGTAGCAAAAATAATCAGTAATCCTATAACTCAGAGATAACTGCAGTTAACATTCCAATGTGCTTGTGTGCATCTGTGTGTGTGTGCGTATGTGTTTGTGTGGCAAGAAAGGGTCTCTCTCTCACCCTTGTCTCCCAAGCACTGAGCACATGTTGAACATAATCCCCGGTGTGGAGAAGGCGTCCAGTAAATAGAAATAAATATTCTTGCATAAATGATCATAAAACTATACACATTAAATTTCATATCATAGTCTGTGACACTTAGAGCATAAGCAAATCTATAGAATCAGGAAGTAAATTAGTGGTTGTCGGGCTCTGAGCTGGGGGGGAAGGGGGGTTAGGGCAGTGACTGTTAATCAGTATATGATTTCTTTGTGAGATAATAAAAATATTGAATTAGATAGCGGTGATGGTTGTATGACCTTGAAAATATAGTAAAAATCATCGCAGTGCACACTTCAAATGGGAGAATTCTTGGTGTGCACACATCTTAAAAACCTTACAAAAAATTTATATCATAATAGCAATGACTTGTATATGTAGTAAGTTTAAACTTTCAGGGGCGCCTGGGTGGCTTAGTCGGTTAAGCGTCCGACTTTCGCTTAGGTCATGATCTCGCGGTTCGTGGGTTCGGGCCCGCGTCGGGCTCTGTGCTGACTGCCAGCTCAGAGCCTGGAGCCTGTTTCAGTCTGTGATTCCCTCTCTCTCTGACCCTCCCCTGCTCATACTGTCTCTCTCCTAGAAATAAATAAAATAAAAACATTTAAAAAAAATTATTAAAAAAAAAACTTTCAGAGGACCTTCCTTTTCTGATATAATTTTAATCTCATTATAACCTTATGAAGGACACAGGGCAAGTTTATTTAATCTCCTTAACAGGTGGTGAGATTGAGGCCCAGAGAGGCTGACTCAGCGATGTTGCCAATATCACACGGCAAATTAGAGGTAGAGCCTAATTACATGCAGAATAAACACCTATCTGGTGACCCCTATTTGTCCAACGTCACATTCATGAGTTATAATCCATATCCAGCCAATCATTTTCATCTCTTTTTTATAACATTGTTATTAAATGATGACTCATTTCCTAGGTGTCTGCTGCTTGCCAGGTAGCTTCATGCAGCGTTTACTAGTCGTTATACAAATCTCGTCAAGTGGGTAACATTAGCTCCATTTTACGGCTTTTAGAAATTAGCTTACGAGGGGCGCCTGGGTGGCTCAGTCGGTTAAGCATCTGGGGCGCCTGGGTGGCTTAGTCGGTTAAGCGTCTGACTTTCGCTTAGGTCATGATCTCGCGGTTCGTGGGCTCGAGCCCCGTGTCAGACTATGTGCTGACTGCCAGCTCAGAGCCTGGAGCCTGTTTCAGTCTGTGACTCCCTCTCTCTCTCTGACCCTCCCCTGCTCACGCTGTCTCTCTCTCTCCTAGAAATAAATAAAACATTAAAAAAAAAAAAGCATCTGACTTTGGCTCAGGTCATGTCTTGTGGTTTGTGAGTTCGAGCCCCACGTCGGGCTCTGTGCTGACAGCTGGAGCCTGGAGCCTGCTTCGGATTCTGTCTCCCTCTCTCTCTGCCCCTCCCCCGCTTGCACTCTGTCTCTCTTCCTCTCAAAAATGAATGAATATTAAAAAAAAAAAAAAAGGAAATTAGCTTCCTTGTCCAAGGTTGCCCCACCCAGGACACTTGTCAGTGTTGAGGAACATTCCCGGTTATCACAGCTGGGGGTGTGCTACTTGTAGCTAATGGAGAAGCCAGAAGTTTTATGCATCCCGCAGTGGTCAGGACAGCCCCCCACACCATAGAATTATCCAGCCCCAAATGTGAACAGAGCTGAGATCGAGACACCCTGCTTTAAATGATAACATGGCATAATGTATGCAAAAACACTTTATGAATCCAAACCGCTCTGTTTGTTGTTTTACAAGTAGATTTTTCAAGTATGACAGTGATTCCTGGGAACACCAGTATGCAACAGGCCCTCACCTCATGATTGTGGGATAGATTGCTGCCTGTTAAAATGTGTCAGCCAACATTACCTAAGAAGAAAAACCAGTCTCAAAAAGACAGATACTGCAAGATGTCACTTACCTGTGGTATCCGAAGTAGTCACGTTCATAGAAACAAAAAGCAGAATGTGGTTTCCAGGTGCTGGGGGAGGAGGGAGATTTGGAAAGTGTTCAGTGGGTACAGAGTTTCAGTTACATAAGGTGAAAGTTCTAGACCTTTGTTGCACAATATACGTAGAGTTCACGCTACCGTACTGTGAGTTTAAGGTGGTGAAGAAAGTAGGTTTTATGTCGTGTACTTCTGTATAGGGAAAAAAGATGATGTGGCGAGTCTTCAACGTCAGTGACCAGGGATAGAATTTGATTTTTAAGATTTCGGACGTCAGTACTGGGGGGTTAGAAAAGAACGCTGCATCAGATTTTCCTGTGACAGTAGCTACACCTATTCCAGCCAATCAGACAGAAATGTGAGTATTTGCCAGCCGTGGGAGGACGGGGTGCAGGTGATGGAGGGAAGAGGGGTGGAAAGATCTGCAGTGGGACCTCATGGGGGAGACACCGAATATAGGCTTGCAAATAGGCTCATGTGCTGGGTTGATTCTTGTTTTTGTGAGAAATACTCTATGGACAGAAGATAACTGAGCAGTTAAAGAACATTCATAAACATAAATGTCATTACAGCTAAGGGCCTCTAACAGGAGCTTTGAAGGTGCTTGTTGGCTTTGGGCACAAAATTTCCAAAATCATTGTCTTGCTGTGCATATATTTTCCTGATGCTGATATGACTAGCGGGAGCAGTTTATCCCACTGTACTTCCAAGCGCAAAGATTTACCAATCTCTTTCTCTAAAAACATTTTTTTAATGTTTATTTTTGAGAGAGAGAGTGTGACTGGGGGAGACGCAGAGAGAGAGAGAGGGAGACACAGAATCTGAGGCAGGCTCCAGGCTCCTGAGCTGTCAGCACAGAGCGGGACACGGGGCTCAAACTCACGAACCCTGAGATCATGACCTGAGCCAAAGTCAGATGCTTAACCGACTGAGCCACCCAGGCGCCCCTACCAGTATCTTTTATTTTTTAAATTATTTTTTTAAGTTTATTTATTTTGAGAGAGAGACACACAGAGAAAGAGAGAGGAAGCGTGCACACACAGGCAGGGGAGTGGTAGAGAGAAGGAGAGACAGAATCCCAAGTGGGCTTTACACCATCAGCACAGAGCCCTATGTGGGGCTCGAACTCATGAACTGTGAGATCACGACCTAAGCTAAGATCAACAGTCAGGTGCTTACCAGCTGCATCACCCAGGCGCCCCCCCCACCAGTCTCTTTTAAAACACAAATGTTACCTTTAGCTTGGGTTTCTTAGGGTAGAAACTGAATATAAGAACAAATCTTATGAAGTGAAGATCATCTCAGCCCTTGTTTAACTGTCTTTCTGTTGAATAGTGAGTTAGGATAGGCAAGCGCTTGTGAAGTGTTGTTTTTTCTTTCTTTCTTTTTTAATTTATTTCTGAGAGAGAGAAAGAGAGAGAGAGAGAGACAGAGACAGAGACAGAGAGAGAACTTAATTGGAGGAAAATTACCAGAGATTGGAGATTGGAAGAAGAGGCACACTGTGCTACCTCTATTTTTTAAAATGTTTGTTTCTTTGTTTTTTAATATTTGAGAGAGAACATGAGCAGAATCGGGGATGGGGGGGAACAGAATGTCCGAATCGGCTCTGCACTGACAACAACAAGCCCGATAAAGGACTCAAACTCCCAAACCTCAAGATCATGATTTGAGCTGAAGTCATAAGCTCCACTGATGGAGCCACCCAGGTGCCCCTAGTTTCCTCTCTTTGGTCCTGAGAGCAGTGTACGATCCTGTATGATTGTACCATTGTGGGCTGCCTTTATGTTGTATATTTCCAGAACCTAGCACGGTGCCTGGCATAAAGGAAGTACACAAATAATGTTGACCGAGTAGATGAGTCATTTGATAGTGGTACATGGAATTTCCATTCCTCAAGTTTTTCAAAGAATAGCTCAGGTTAGCGTGTTGTTTCATTATGTGATGTTCTTACTGGGGACTGTGATTTTTCATTTGTCTTGTTCAGTCATTAGTATTCATATATGTTTAATTACAACTTTAAACTTTTTATTAAAGGACAATGTTCATTTCTAATTTAATGGTTTACATTATGTTCCTCAGTTTCCTTCAGGCAAGGGGAAAATGTTTCCAGAATTTAATAAAATACTTGGCACTGTCTGGTGGTTAAAATGTACTTTATTTAATTAGTCTTCCACAACATTCCTGTGAGGTATGAACTTCAGCTGAGAATAAGGATCTCTGAAATGAAGCACCGGAAAACGCTAGAAAAAGAAAGTAGTTTTGCAAGCAATTTCTATGAAAATCCATCTCCCAGAACTACAGATGGATTTACTCAGTAAATCCAGGTTTTGCCAAAAGCAGTGTTACTTTTATATTTTTCTTATTTTTTCAATCAGTGCCCGTGGTAAGCACCTTATGAAGGTGCCTACTGAGGTTGTGTCTTTATACAATGTTGGCTTTATTCAATCCTAACGCGAGGTTAACATACTTGTAAAGCAGGTACAGGATTCTAAACTCCATGACGTTTCACTGTGCACAAAACAAAGCACAATACAAAGTCATGCAACAAACAAGATACAATAAGGAGTAAGAAATTAGCGAACCAAATGCGAAGTCAATCTGCGGGTGTGCAATTGGGTTGGTGCCTGGGTCTGGTCTGGGTCAGTTCTTGGCAGGCACCGCAGTGAAGGATCTCTGTCGTGTTCACATCAACGAGGCATAGCCTTTGGTGGCCGTTGCCTTTCAAATGTGCTCAGACTTGTAAGAGCCACCGTGTGAAGAATTTGACAATTTGCTGCATGAGTCCTTCCTTTTCAAGAGTTCAATCAGTCTTGGACCTTTGCAGGTCTCTTCTGATTCTATTGATTATCAGCTCCTGGTTCCTCCAGGTTCATGTGGCTTTAAAAATGAACAGTCCTTAGTCTTGTCAGTCTGTGCTGTGTTGGGTGGCAGCTGATCTTGGCTGCAACACCCTTGCCTGCTTTCCTGATTATTTCACTACTTGACATGAGTGACTCCATCTTGTCCTCCACAGGGCCTTTGAAGTCCTGTAAAGAAGGTTTTTGTTTTGTTTTTGATTTTCAAGAGAGAGCATGCACAGAGAGGGGGTGAGGGGCAAAGAAAGAGGGAGAAAATCTTAAGCAGGCTCCACGCTCAACACAGAGCCCAACGCAGGTCTCAATCCCATGACCCTGGAGATCAAGAGTCAGATGCTCAACTGACTGAGCCACTCAGACGCCCCAAGGTTTTTCCCACCTAGTGGTGTATTGGCCAAAGAGGGAATAGGTATTAAAGAGTTTATTGTAGACTGTGGGCTTTGGGGAGAAAAAGTGGGGGCATTGTAATTCCAGTGCCTGGGGGTCCTACAGATTAGAAGATCACTTCTTTGCACTCTGTTCTGATCGAAAAGCCTACTGCAATCGGCAGAAGGGAGGCTATGTTCTTTCGGCGTGTTATTCCCGGTGATCAGAAGCTCAAGATCTCCTCTGTAGTAGGAGCACTTGCTGCGGCAGAGACCTTATGTGCCTATAACTTCAAAATCAAATTGAGGACTTTTTGAGGAATAGAGTGGAAAGAGGAAAGCATATAAATCTAGAAAGGGACCGGGATTGGACCCCTGTTCCACTTTCTCTCCTGACACCCAACCTCTAAAATCCAGCCAGAACTCAAACCTGAGGATTTTCTGAACTGGGGGAGGTCAGACCATTCAAACATCTGAAGTTCATGGGCTCAGACTCCTCCTTTAGCCCTTGGCATTGGAAGTAAGGGTGGCTCATTATCTGTTCCTGTGCAAATGAGCTGGAAAGCGCTTTGGGCTCACAGACTCCACTTAACACTATTGAAGTGCTGGTCCCTTTTCAGCACTTTTCCTCAGCTCTGCATTGTCCCAATGATATTTAATTGAGTGCTTGAAAAGACCCAGCTTTTCCATGCCTTTCCACAGTATCCTACGTCCAGTTATTCTGTGTGAAACTACCACAACCTTCCTCATGTCCTCTCTGCACCCTGCTTTTCCAAGCCTTTCCCTCAAGGTCTGATGCCTCTGGCCAGCCCTGAGCTGGGTTCTGTATTCCTTCTAGAATCTTCCCAGCTCCACCAGGAGATTGATGTCGCTTAGACTTGGGAACTGGAAAGCCACGATTCAGGGTGTGAGTGACCTGGTTAGGAAGGAAGCAGCTGTTGGGAGTTAGAATAACTGCAAGGATGTTTTCTCAAATTTACCCACAAGGAAGCTGTGAGATGTGAGACCAAACGTCTTGATCAGGGGCTCCAAGCTGTCCACACTGGCGTTGGTCCAACTAGAGACTTTCTGACACGCAAACCAGGGCTCTTGTCTATTTTAAGCTCTGTTGCTTCTGGCTATTTCCTGTGGTTATAAAAAAGTACTGATGAGGATGAAACAGGGTACTGAATTTAACAATAGTAAATCCGTAAATAAATAGAGGAAGACAGAAGAGGAAGGGAGGGGAGCCAAGGCAGGGAAAGAGCTGAAGGAGTGAAAAAGGACAAAATGTCAAGTGCATGTAAAACCAACTTAATCCAAGACGCTTGTTTCCTGCGACCTCACGCAGGCTTTCGTAGATTCGAGGAAGTCTCCATGTGACTTCCCTGGTTTTTCTAACTCGGTCGCAGAGGTGATGTCACTATGATATTATGCAGAAAGGGCTCTGGGCAACATGTGGCCCCAAGAATAAGTAAGGTGAAGATCACGGGCAGCTTATCCACCTCTGTAGAGATGAAGCCCTTCTGCTCCCTTTGGAGTTTTCTTAGTGGAACAAAGATTCACTCAACGTCCAAGGGTAAGAATTTACAGTGTGTATAATCTAAGAAGCAAGCATAGGTCGAACTGTGGGACATAAATATACACCCTGCAATTTATTGAGTGACCAAGCCACAGGTCAGTACTGGTTCCCAGTTTTTTCAGAACTCCGTCCTACCTGATTGCTGCCTCCAACTTAGAATTGGGGATATGAACGTCGACCGAATGCTCAAGATGCGTTGAAGAATCACCTGTTCTTTTTGTTCACCCATTACCATTCCCTTCTATTATTTCGTGCAGATGCAAATGCATAGCCCTCAGGATTTAAGAGAATGAATAGTGGCACCTTGCACGGGTCTCAGGAAAACCAGGAGAATCAGAACCAGCATTTCCCACATTTCCTACGTGAGCACCAAGAAGGTGAACATCAGATAGACTGCGTTGATGAAAAAAAGACAAAAAACTGATTGGTACTAGTTCTTCATTTCTTTTTTTTAAATGTTTATTTATGTAACATTTAAATGTTTATTTATGAAAGATAGAGTGTGTGAATGAGCAGAGAAGGGGCAGAGAGTGAGAGAGAGAGAATCCCAAGCAGGCTAGAGTCCAACATGGGGCTCAAACTCATGAACCATGAGATCGTGACCTGAGCCGAAATCAAGAGGCAGATGCTTACCCAACTGAGCCACCCAGGAGCCCTGGAACTAGTCTTTAAAAATGTTTAGCATTCTTGAAGATTCTATTTTAAATAACTGTGAATGTTTCTTGGCATCAGAGGATCTTTGCTGCAGTCTAGGTGAGGTGCAATTAAGGATTCAGCCACAGCAGAGCACTAAATTATAAATGTCCTTTGCTCTGTAACTATAAATTCAAGGAGCTGTAGATTCAGAGAAAAGCCAGCCAACTGTTAGAAATGTTGCACTACTTAAGTATTTATCCGAGGGATACAGGTGTGCTGTTTCGAAGGGGCGCATGAGCCCCAATGTTTATAGCAGCGCTATCACCGAGAGCCAAAGTTTGGAAAGAGTCCAAATGTCCATCAGTGGATGAATGGATAAAGAAGATGTGGTATATATATGCAATGGAGTATTACTCAGCAATCAAAAAGAACGAAATTTTGCCATTTTCAACTACGTGGATGGAACTTGAAGGTATTATGCTAAGTGCAATTAGTCAGAGAAAGATAAATATGTGACTTCACTTATATGAGAACTTAAGACACACGAACATAAGGGAAGGGAAGCAAAACTAATATAAAAACAGGGAGGGGGACAAATCATAATAGACTCTTAAATATAGAGAACAAACAGAGGGTTACTCGAGGGGTTGTGGGAGGGGGGATGGACAAAATGGGTAAGGGGCTTTAAGGAATCTACTTCTGAAATCACTGTTGCCCCATATGCTAACTAACTTGGATGTAAATTGAACAATAAATAAATAAATTAATTTAAAAAAACATTTTATCATACAAGTTTTCAGTGAATTTTTATTCACTGAAATAACACATCCAAGGAAACACAAGCCAATAAAATATTTGAGGAACAAAAAGGGAAAAAAAAAGAAAGAAAGAAATGCACTTCTGGGGGCACCTGGGTAGCGAGAGATAGTTATGTAAATAGGTATTTGGGTTGACTCAATTCTATTTTGTGTGGTATAGACAAGACTGTATGCATCTGAGTCATGCTCTAGAACTGGAGTCAGAAAACGTTAAGACTTGACTCATCTAGTTCTGGAGAATTTCCATAAGAATGGTCTTATTATCATTTCCTGCTCCTGAGGTTTACACAATAAAGTTGGCCATCACCTCATTTATGCGTTAGCTTTCAACTGGGGTGGGAAAAACAACATGACATACTAACTCCAGTCCTGAGTTCTAAGGTGATGATTGTGAAGACAATGCCCCGTGGGGACCCAGCGGCACCGTGGAAATGTTAGGCGATGATGGTAAATGCAAGATACAGAGTACACACTGGCATTGGGCCGGTGTTCTCAGTAAAAGTCAGAATGCATGGGCAAGAGGTAAATAGACTGCCAGACACGAAAACACTGTGTTTACAGTCTGAAATATCGTTGTCTTAAAAAAAGTTTTAAAAAATGTTTATTTATTTTTAAGAGACAGAGAGACAGAGAGCGCACAGGAAAGGCAGAGAGAGAGAGAGAGAGAGATGGAGATACAGAATCTGAAACAGGCTCCAGGCTCTGAGCTGTCAGCACAAAGCCCGACGCAGGGCTGGAACCCACCAGCCATGAGATCATGACCTGAGTCGAAGTCAGATGCTTAACTGACCGAGTCACCCAGGCACCCCTATTATGTTGTCTTTATAACTAAGATGCATTGAGAAAATAGATACGTTGAATGTACCTACGTCTAGATACACAAATAAAGAAGAGAAATCCTCAATACTTGGAATCTCACACTAACGTGATCAGGGAAACAGAGAAATGAAAACTAGAGCTCTCTCGATCAATAAATATTTGATTGTCTGGCATGTGCAGACGTGTGGAGCTAGAAACAGATGAGGGACGGGAGCACAGTGCTAACACACCACATTTGCAAGTGGGCACAGAGTGCTTTCATACCCATATGCAGCAAACTACCAAATAAAGTCAAAGTGATCTGTGTTGACTTTGACAGATCTTCTAATGGGATAGGCTCACAGAGAAAAGAATAAGGAAACTGTCAAAAGGTCGCAAAGGAGAGGTGGTGATTGTGTCATTTTTTTGACTCACATCGGGGAGTGACTTTTGTTCACTCTTCTCTCTACAGCCCTATTTGCTGCTGGGCATGGCCATGAGCTGTTTATATATGTTATCTCATGACTGACCTGTGAAGGTGGTAAAATTCAGTTTTTACACAGGGACACTCCTCTGGAAGCACTTGTCCACTTGTAAAGCCTCTCTCCTTGAGTTCTGGAACAATCCAGGCTGAGATAACTTTTCTCTCCTACCTCGAGAGGGTAACCAACTTGGGCTGTCGTGAAATCGACCTGACATTTCACTAACTTCAGTTCTAGCCTTAACAAAATTTTTGGGTAACCACAACCGCTCGGTTTGGGGGTATTTTTTTTTAATTAACCTTTATTTGCCAGGTGCCCCAGTCACTTTGTGTAGTGAGTTAGGTGGTGACGTAAGTTTGCTAATGTGCCTTTTAAAGGACCTCACCTAGCAGCAGAGAAAATTAAACCCTGGAAAGAATTTGGCTCAGCACCCAGTCATATGCCTTGCTAAAACAGCACCCCCGGCCAATATAGGGAGGGGAGTGTGTGTGTGGAAAAAGACAGGGTTAAGCAATTAATTTTTAAGCACTAAATATTTATTGACAGAATATCTCTCCGGGCAGTGCTCACATGCTTAGAACCGAAGCTCTTAACTTGGCAGTGCTGTTTAAGCAAACAAAGTCAGCCAGTTGAACGCAATGATTAACAGGAAGTTGGGGAGCTGACAGTTGGCCAACCTTTGGCTGGGAGAAGAAGCGAGGGCAGAAATCGTACGGGGATGACTTGCAGAATGGTGACCTCACCCTTCAGTGATTTCAGTGTGGGGATAGGTGGACACATCAGAATCCGAGTCTTCCTGAGACGGCTTGTTTTTATGTGGTAACAGCTTACAGGTTCCCTGGAGACAGAGCGAAGCAGATCCCACCCCCCCCCAACCCCCCCAGGAGCTACTTCAGAAATGTGTCACAGAGAAGGTTGAAATGAAACACAGCCGTGAATGAGCAGGAAAGAAGAAAGAAAAAGGACAAAACCGTCGACTGGAAGGGCACAGAGCAGTCGATCAGAATTGCGACTACAGAGAGCTTGATTTATGGATTCTGGAAGCCATGTAAGTTAAATATATCTATGCTCTAATCGGATCTCAAGAGACATTTACTCACTTTCTGGCTTTGAATGATGATGCCCTGGAAACACTGTCTCTTTAGTGTGTCTCTTATCATGGCCCTGATTTTTGTATTTCTTTACAATAACGAGTTGTGGGAGGAGAGACGTTTTCTGAGGGCATCTCTGTCGAATGCTTCCCTGTTAGCAGAAGTCTGTCATCAGGTTTTTAAGGGGAAGGTTTTTTACCCAACAGAGAATGCCCTGAAAACTACCTTCAGCGAATCTACCTGTCACGACTACGTGGCTCAAAGTCACTATATAACAGAAACTCTCTCTGAGGAGGAAGCCAGGTTCCCTTTGGCTTACACAATGACCATCCACAAAGACTTTGTCACTTTTGAGAGACTCTTTAGGGCAATTTACATGCCCCAGAATGTCTACTGCATTCACATGGATGAAAAGGCTACAGTCGAATTTAAAGGTGCGGTGGAGCAATTACTAAGCTGCTTCCCAAATGCTTTTCTGGCTTCGAAGATGGAGCCTGTAGTCTACGGCGGGATTTCCCGGCTCCAGGCCGACCTGAACTGCGTCAAAGACCTCGCGGCCTCCAAGGTCCCATGGAGGTACGCCATCAACACGTGCGGGCAAGATTTCCCCCTGAAAACCAACAAGGAGATAGTTCAGTATCTGAAAGGATTTAAAGGGAAAAACATTACCCCAGGGGTGCTGCCTCCAGATCATGCTATTGGACGGACTAAATATGTCCACCAAGAACTATTAAACCAAAGAAATTCCTATGTGATTAAAACAGAAAAATTAAAGCCACCACCTCCTCACAACATGACCATTTACTTTGGCACTGCGTACGTGGCCCTCACAAGGGAATTTGCCAACTTCCTCCTCCAAGACCAGCATGCACTTGACTTGCTTTCCTGGTCCAAGGATACCTATAGCCCCGATGAACATTTCTGGGTGACGCTCAATAGGATTCCAGGTACGTGTGTTTCTTAGCCTTTGTTCTTATGAGTAAACATTGCATGATCCATAGTGAATAAACTGCTTTAAAAAGTAGTAAAAATAAAATGTTAATATGTCGAAGATCGTTACCGTTTTAAATGTCAATTTAACAATAGTGATAGCAGTTCTGCTCATGATAAACTCATCTCCACTCCACAGATGAGAGAACTGAGGCACAGTGATTGTCAGGGCAGAGGTAGAGCTCAACCATCTGACTTGATTTGGCCGATGGGCCACGCTGCCCTCCTGGGTCCACAGACCCAATTCAAATATGCGCTACAGTTTTGAGACATGGCAAAGAATTGAGGGGAAACAGGCTGTGCATATGAAAGGATTAAACCCAATTCTCCTTTAAGTGTGATGTTCTTTACAATCAGGAGTATATCTCATAAAGTAAACTTGAGTGGCAGTTCGAACATTTTAATAATTCTTTTGCTTCGGTTGAAGCTCCAGGAGCTACATTCTCATCCTTCAAAATGGGAGCAGGGTATGGCTTTAAAATATTTTATTTGCAAATTCTTTCCTGAAATCAAATCAGAAATTTAGAGCACCTTAAAGCAATGTGATTGCATGATGTGCTCAAGCTACCCAGCTAGTAAACCATCCTGACAATTACATAAATTAAGTCTTGTAAGCCTGGTATTCTTTTTCTTTCTTTTCTTTTTTAACGTTTGTTTATTTATTTATTTTTATTTTTATTTATTTCTAGGAGAGAGAGAGAGAGACAGCATGAGCAGGGGAGGGTCAGAGAGACAGGGAGACACAGACTCTGAAATAGGCTCCAGGCTCTGAGCTGGCAGTCAGCACAGAGCCCGATGCGGGGCTTGAACCCATGAACCGCGAGATCATGACCTAAGCGAAAGTCGGATGCTTAACCGACTAAGGGACCCAGGCGCCCCAACGTTTGTTTATTTTTGAGAGACAAAGCATGAGCAGGGGAGGGGCAGAGAGAGAAGGAGACACAGAATCTGAAGCAGGCTCAAGGCCCTGAGCTGTCAGTCAGCACAGGGGCTCTGAAATAGGCTCCAGGCTCTGAGCTGGCAGTCAGCACAGAGCCGGATGCGGGGCTCGAACTCACAAACCATGAGATCATGACCCGAGCTGAAGTCAGCTGCTTAACCGACTGAGCCACCCAGGCGCCCCAGCCTGGTATTCTTTAAAGCTGATTTCAATTAGATCTCAGTGGTTACTAAATTAACTGCACCTTCCCTGTGGTCTACGTTCTAAATGATTTGAATTATCTCAAGCCGTTTACAGTGAACTGATGCAGTCTGGCAAGTTCAATTCAAAATAGGAATTCAGATTTATAGTTCAAGGGAAATGTAACTGGAATCAATATGATGATCAGATTCATGGTTTCTGGACCTTATTGGTTCAACCCTGGATGCCTACTACATTCATCTGGAGCTTTTAAGACGACATTAAGGCCAAGTACCATTTCCCAAAGGGCCTGACTTCTTGGGGGGACCTTGATTTAGGTGTTCATTCATTTAGTGTCCAGGTAATTCTCAGAGACAGCCAGGGCTGCGAACCATTCCAGATGCTTGTTTTAGATGTTGTTATACATAACTTCATAGATGTAGAATGCTTTTTTTTTCTCCCAACCACTTGAAAACAGCCTCTTTAGTTATTTTTAAGATTTGTTTTTAATTGAAATATAATTGATATGGAACATATTAGTTTCAGGTATAGAGCATGACTTGCTAATTGTAGATCTTGCAGAATGATCACCACTATAAATTTTATTTTTCTTGAGAACCTGTCTGTGTGTGTGATGAGAACTTTTAAGAACAGCTTTCTGAAGAGTAATTTTCAAATATATTGTTGGAGAGGAAAAATTTACCTCTTCTCTTCAAAGTTCTTCTGGCTGGTCTAAGAATTCATGTGACATAAGGGGACTTAACGGGAGGGGGAAAAACCCCCAAAATTTAATTACGTGCGTGCGGAGACACAATAACGAAAGCAAGACCCCGAGAAATGAAGACTTCCAGCTTTTATACATTTTAGACAAAAAGACATAAGTCTGTGAGAAATTGACAAGACAAGATAAACTTATTTTGGGGAGCTTCAATTAGTAAGAAATTCTAAACAGGATTTGGGCTGAGGTAGTAAATTAATAAAAGTACCAAGGTTTGTTTATATATTCTTCTCTCTCTGAATTTCCTACCTCTGTTGATACAGGGAGAGTAGCTTTCACATGGGAGATTTATTTCCTGCTTTCTGGAGACAAAGGGGAGACGGGAGGGTCAGGATGTTGTTTTTGCACTGGCTCTTTCTTAAGTGACTTTTATTCAAAATAATCAAAATGCCAAAATGGCCCAAAGTGGGCTGTCCTTGACCCTCACAGTACAATACACTATTATTAACTATAGTCGCCATGCTGCACATCCCCAGGCCTTATTTATTTTAAAACTGGAAGCTTGTAACTTTTGACTACCCTTACCCCTTTTGCCTACCCCACCCCCCACCTCCCACCTCTGAAAACCATCAGTTTGGTCTCTGTGTCTATGACTGTTTTGCTGGTGGTGGTGGTGGTGGTGGTGTTTTTCCTGGATTCCACATATAAGCGAGATTATAAAGTATTTGTCTTTCTTTGTCTGACCTACTTCATTTAGCATAATGTCTTCGAGATCATCCATGTTGTCATGCATGGCAAGATCTCATTCTTTTTAAAATTTTTTATGGCTGACTAACATTTATATGTGTATCACACACCTTACTTATCCATGTTCCACTCATGGACACTTGGGTTGTTTCCATGTGTTGGCTGTTGTAAATAATGGGGCAGTGAACATGGGGGACCCTATCGTTTTCATCTAGTGTTTTAATTTTTTCAGATTATATCCAGAATTTCAGAAAATATCCAGAAGTGGGTTGTTGGATCATAGGAGAGTTCTATTTTTAATTTTTGGAGGAACCTCCATATTGTTTTTCCATGGCGGCTGCACAACTTACATTCTTGCCAACAGTACAAGAAGGTTCCCTTTTCTCCACACCCTCACCGAGACTTCATATTTCCTGTCCTTTGATAATAGACATTCTAACAGGTGTGAGGTGATATCTCATAGAATGCCTTTTTAAATGTGGCTTCCCGAAAGCTGGAAGGGATGATGTTATAGTGATAAAAGAAAGCAGGACTCAAGAAAGTGAGTTGTGCGATGTAGACCGTTCAGGTATAATCACCATGCTTTAAGGAAGGCATTGACAAAGCAGCTTCCAAAGATAGTGGCCAAGAAGGATAAAGGGCCAAATCCCATTTTTTTTCTCTACAAAGGACCAAGACAAACAAAAAGGATATTCGATCTGAAAAAGATTTGAAGAAGAGTCACTATCTTCACATAATGAAAAGATTCGTGCACTTGGAAGAAGAATCCAGGGTTAGTGGTGGGAGATATAAAAACCCATCAATCTGGGATCAGAATGGGTAGGTTCCTCAGTGGTGCACAAGCCCAAGAGACATGTAGAAACAGAGAAGGAGAAATGCTTTACAGGTGGCTCATTTATCAAGTGTTGGACAAGGTGGCCTTGTCTTTTCCACTCTGAGGGTCTGTGGTTCTTTTTTTTTTTTTTAAATCTTTTATTTATTTCTAGGAGAGAGAGAGAGAGACAGCTGAGCAGGGGAGGGTCAGAGAGAGAGGGAGTCACAGACTGAAACAGGCTCCAGGCTCTGAGCTGGCAGTCAGCACAGAACCCGATGCGGGGCTCGAACCCATGAACCGCGAGATCATGACCTAAGCGAAAGTCGGCCGCTTAACCGACTAAGCCACCCAGGCGCCCCTGAGGGTCTGTGGTTCTAAAGGATGATTCTAATTAGACACTCTGCCTTCTCAACCTGATTTATCTATTGTAAATGGATTTTTTTTTTTTAACATTTATTTATTCTTGAGAGAGAGTGTGAGCAGGGGAGGGACAGAGAGAGAGGGAGTCACAGAATTCGAAGCAGGCTCCAGGCTCTGAGTCATCAGCACAGAGCCCGATGCGGGGCTCGAACTCAGGAACTGCGAGATCATGACCTGAGCTAAAGTTGGCTGCCTAACTGACTGAGCCACCCAGGCACCCCTGGAAATAGATTTTTCACCTACGGTTAGCAGTTACAGATCAGTGAAGCAATGGAAAACAAATGTACTGCTCCATGCTTTTCGAAAACTTAGAAGAGTGAGCCCTTGAAGTATTTTCTGTCTTCCAGAAAAGAAAGCCAGTGCCCCCTCCCTGGTACAGCCAGCTCATGCCTGAGTATAGGGCTTGGTCATGAGGAAGAAAAGGAACTGAAACCTTAAGTGGCTGTCTTGTTTAACTACTGCTCCTGCTGTGTGCAAATCTGAGTCAGTTCTGGTTTGAGGTCACTTCTAGTTGACGTATGAATCGGCTGATTGGTTGTTTAGGACATTTCAAGATTGTTGTAGTTGACTGTAGTGATGGGGGGCTTATCAGGATTCTCAAAAAAGTAATAGGTCAGGAAAAAAAATCTCACAGACAAAATGGCCTCATGGGGAGCTAGAGCAATGCTATCCCATAGAAATATACTGTGAGCCATAAGTGTAATTTTATTTTATTTTTATTGTTTATTTTTTATTTATTTTTGACAGAGAGAGAGAGAGAGAGAGAATGAGTGGGGGAGGAGCAGAGAGAGAAGGAGCCATAGAATCAGAAGCAGGCTCCAGGCTCTGAGCTGTCAGCACAGAGCCCAACGTGGGGGCTCGAACCCATTGACTGTAAGATCATGACCTGAGCCAAAGCCGGATGCCTAACCGACTGAACCAGCCAGGTGCCTCTGTAAATGTAATTTTAGATGTTCTAGTAGCCACATTAGAAAGCAAGAAAAACAAACAGGTGACATTAATTTAAGTAATATATTTGATTTAACCCCGTATACCCCAAATATCATCTGCACAAGTGGCTGGTAGCTACGTACTGGGTATACATGTACCAGGTGCCCTCCTTGCTCTGGGTGAAATGGTTGGATGAGAGTAATGCCATCCAAGCAGCATTGAGAAGTCAGCCATGCTTGTGTCTCAGCATCTTCATCCCTGTTTCCTTTGCTTCTTTTTCCTCATCTGAAATTCTTACCCCTGCTTCAGAGCATCCATTCGTCTATGGTGCTTCCCCTGCCCCCATGGCTTATACTTTCTGCATCTTCCCACTCTGCTAACAGATTCTGTGCTGTTCTGTTGATACCAATGTCTCACTGCGGCCCCTTCAGATATACGCAGAGTCTTACTTGGGGTCACATAGGGACGGCATGGTGAGTATCTCTGTGCTCATTTCCCATCACTTCATAGGGTGCTGCTGCCTTCTCTGTAGATGAATGACCTATATTTGGGTCTCAAGTTGTTCCAGTCAGCGTGTGATCAGGGTGGCAGGGTCGTGTGGCTTAAAGCACAAAAGGAAACATGGCCCCCTGTACGTATAGTAAGTTCCTTAAGAAATGGCAGGTGCTCTTCAGATTCTGTGTCTCCCTTTCTCTCCACCCCTCCCCTGCTCGTGCTCTGTCTCTTTCTCAAAAATAAAAACTTTTTAAAAAAAGATGAAGTGGCAGGTCCTCTGGAACGCCTCAGAAGATAAGAACTTGTGCCGAGTTCTACAGAGGAGAAGGTGCCCATGAAGACAAAAGGGTCACAGAAAGGGGGTTCGCATATGGTCTTAAAGTGATTGCTCCCACCCCCGCCACCCCCAATAAATAGAAATTTAAAGAAATAAAGAAGTTGCCTAATCAACTTCACTAGCTGTTATGAAATTAGGGCTTCCCAGTCTTCCTGCTTCCTCTCTCTGCCTCCTTCTTTCCCCCCTCCTCTCCTCTGAACCCTCTCCTCCTCCTCCTCTTTTCTTTAATCCAATCTGCAACGAGATGGCAGATTCTGACATTTTCTTAATCTTCTCTCATAGTTGGGCACGATTTCCAATTAAGGAAAAGATCCATTTGGAGGCCCCCATTTATAGATCCATCTGTAGACACCGCCATTTTCCTTCTGAGTTATTCATCTTGTGCTCACCTGGGTTGCATGGTTTTGCCTGGGTTAGGGACTCTTAGTGGGTGTTTCTTTGGTTGAATGTTCCTTGGACTTAAACATTTAAACACTGACCAACAATTTCTGCCTCACTTGCTACAGAGGAGCATTTGCAATATGGTTCCATGAGAGTTTCATGGGAATTCATATTAAAATATGAATGAGTGGAAAAAGAAGGCTGACAGCAAGTTTTGTTGGCCATAAGGTGGGGGCTGGGGGGCAGAAAGGAATGCCAAGGTGGATGTCTGGAAGGATGAAACAGAGAAAGGAAGGAAACTGGAGATCTTGGACCTGGAAGACAGACTCCTTGCTTCTCATCCCCCCCCCCCCCAAGCCAGTCTGTGGACCACCCCCAATGGTTTTCTGTGTCATACATGTACCCCTGTGCCCTAGGTAGGGGAGGCCTGTTGCTGTAGAGTTCATCCAGTTGACTCTACCACTATCTGATGTTGGCTGATCTCTTTAGTTCCCGTCTTTGCAGAAATGTAATGCTGAGATGCCAAGCTCTTGAGAGAAGTAAATACGGGAGTCAGGGAAGAGCAGATCCAAGTCACGATGGCCCTGGGAACTCATGCTTGTGGCCCCAGTGATTGGGCTGGGATCTTACTAGGCCCAGAAGGAATTTATGTTCCTCAAATGCATTATGCTCATGTAGCTTCCAAGACCCACTGGGCATATGGGCAGACTTGCAGAGAAGGAAAGTTTGGGGAGGTAAGTCCTACTATTAGCTTGAACAATCTCTTCATGTGTCTGCTAGAAAATACCAATTTTTGTCAACTTACAGGAAAGGGAATCGGTGAATGGGGCTCCTGTGAGTTCTTCTCAAGGAAATGTGGTATTTTGAGAAAGTGATAAATGACATGACAGACTTCACCTTTATGTAGCTAGATTATCAAGGAAGTGGTAGTATTAGTTTTATTTCTCCAGAAGAAATGGGGGCAGGCCAGGAGGAAGTGGTTCGTAACCTGTGAATGATCTTTTCTGTGCTATTTTCATCTGCCCTCCTTCCCTGATCAATGGGTTTGTTCTTGGGGTAGTCTGTGGCTCATATTCTATCCTTAATTTCCTCTTTATCCTTCCTCATGAAGTTAGACTATTTTTTCCGGGTTCTTTTCTCTCAAGAGGATAATTCAGACCTGTGTCATCTTGCTAGTTACACCCTAATAGGAACAGGGCACCTAGAAATTCAGTGTCTTCTAGAGTTTAAGTTATGGAATAGCAAGTTTACTTGTTTATGATGACCCGGCAGAACCAGGGACTAGTAGAGATTTTGACTTTCTTTTGAGTTTTTAAAACGATTATAGGGGCGCCTGGATGGTTTAGTCGGTTAAGCGTCCGACTTCCGCTTAGGTCATGATCTCGCGGTTCGTGGGTTCGAGCCCCGCGTCTGGCTCTGTGCTGACTGCCAGCTCAGAGCCCGGAGGCTATTTCAGAGTCTGTATCTCCCTCTCTCTCAGCCCCTCCCCTGCTCACGCTGTCTCTCTCTCTCTCTCTCTCCCAGAAATAAATAAAAATAAAAAAAATAAAAATAAATAAAACGATTATAATTTCTGCCAATCCAAAATTGCCCTAAGATGTAGTTTAGCAGGCTAATGTGCATTTTACATATCCACAAATATTCCTATCAAAAATACTTGGCATGGTAATGATGATGTACATGAACAAGTTTGCCTTGTTAATTATGCCATCTTCTGGGATTTCTGGGGAATAACCAGAGACACGACCCTAAATTCATTAAACTAAGATATTAATATTTGGATTTAATTATTCGATGAAAATATTAATACTTAATATTCAGAAATTACATCTCTTTCTTTGGTGACCCATCTTAATTTTATACTGAGGAAGATAAAAGTAGATTGAAGAGAAAGAAAAATTAAGGACCAGGCCTAACTGAACTGGAGTCAGCGGTCAATTAGAATGCCATTCAGACTTAAGTGGTCTGTGGAGTGTGTTGAATGAATGATCTAAAGGTCTGTTTACCCCGGGGAGTCAGAGGGTGGCTTCTATTTGCTGGTGGGATTTAAAGCAGACCTCTTGGCTCCTTGTCAGCCCTTGGAAGGATCTGGCACATTGTAGGAACTGAATGTTCAAAAAGAGGGGAAACAGAATAATTTCTTAGATACTGAGTTTTGAAGTTTTAGTGTTACTATCCTAAAACTTCTGTGTGTGACAACAAACAAACAAACAAACAAACCCCATGAACATTTGGTTTGGAAGGTGCAGGGATACTTTGCTAGAAATGGGGTACGTGGCCCATGAGGTTACCACCCCCCCATCCCCCTCTGTAGCTTTTCTTAGCCATGTCAAATGTGTACAGCCTTAAGAAGTTGGTTTCTCTTTCCTCTTATTAGGAAGGAACGTTCTGGGGCACCTCGGTGGCCTCGTCAGTTAAGCATCCGCCTTTGGCTCAGGACATGATCTCACGGTTCGTGGGTTGGAGGCCCATGTCGGGCTCTGTGCTGATAGCTCAGAGCCTGGAGCCTGCTTCAGATTCTGTGTCTCCCTCTCTCTCTCTGACCCTCCCCTGCTCACGCTGTCCCCTTCTCTCTCTCTCAGAAATAAATAAAAAAAATTAAAAAATTTTTTTATAAAAAGGAAGGAGCGTTCTATGACTGGTTGAAAACCTCCCACTCTGCCAGGCTTCTGTCACTATAGATGGGTCCAAAGATAAATGGTCTCTCCACCCTTGCTTGTGCTGTCCCCTTATTCTGGAATGTTCTTTACTTTCCGTGCTCATTCTCAGAACTTCTTCAGATCCAGCTGAAATGTCACCTCTTCAGAGAAGACGTCCTTTCTCCTTGCCTCTCCCACAGAGGCAGCCACCCTCCCCACCGACTCTACACCTAGATGGATTCTAGTGTCTCTTACGTGCATTTTAACTATATGTGTGGATCTCCATCTCCCACCGACCACACGTGCTCCAGATATGAGAATGTGAACTGAATGATTGGCTCCAGGACTGAGACATATGCCTAGCCCTATCATTCTGTGGGGTTCCCGTATAAGGTTGAATGAGGAGCAGATGGTCGGACAGAGGAGCCCTATTGTGCTTGTCTAATACAAGATTTTCTACAGATGAGGACAATTCTTGAGCTTTGCAGAAAGTTTATTTTCTTTTCAATTCTGGTTCAGCTTTGAAAGCAGTCCACAAGGCAGGGGTCCTGTCCCCCAGCTTCCTACCTCCTTTTCCAAAGGATACACCAATTCTCAATCCATTGGAAAACACTCTTGGAGTGTGGTTGGCCTGTGGCGGTTCTTAGCCATCGGATTGCTAAGGTCAGCATAATTTACTTACATATTTTGGAGATTGAAGTTGGACCTTTCAGTTCAAGTCTGGGGAAGCAAAATCAACAATTAAGGGAATTTGCCGGGGTCATTTTGGCCTTCAGAGGCTTTAAAATATTCAGAAAATAGGGACACCTGGGTGGCTCAGTCAGTTAAGCTTCCACCTTTGGCTCAGGTCACAATCTCGGAGTCTGTGAGTTCAAGCCCCACGTTAAGCTCTATGCTATCAGTGCAGAGCCCATTTAGGATCCCTCTCTGCCTCTTCCATGCTCTCTCTCTCTCTCTTAAAAATAAACTTTAAAAAATAAATAAAATATCCAGAGAATATAGGTAAAGTAGTTTATTTGACTACAAGTTGAAGTCTCTGTATAATCACGAGGCCGTAAACAGATCCTTTGACCTTTATGCTAGGTCCTCCCCTGGGCCCTTCTTTTCCTGGAGAAATTCTGATTTTATTTGAAGGGTGGAGCTGAGTTTACTGTCTACTGTGAACCTTTGACCAGCCCCAGCCCCAGGCTGAATCCACCTTTGTCCTCTCTGCCCCAGCTACTCTGTTTTTACCAAATAGATAGCCCTTATCTTCTCTTTCAGTTTTGTTATTTTTTGCCTGGCCTGATGGAATGCAGTCCTGGGGGTGCCTGAGAGCTTTCCCTTTTGGCCAGCCTCAACCCACACAGAGCTTGGTGCCGGACTGAATCCGACTCACCTTACGTTGTCTCTACGAAATAAATAGGCTGTTGCTTTCAGGCAAATCCAGAAGGTTCCTACCATCCGTGTCCCCACAGCATCCAAGAGGCTGACAGCATTGCCAGCTGCTTGGTCACCCCGGGTGTGGGTGCTGTAAAGCCTTTCTAGAAGGAATGAGTCCTTATAAGGTCAGGCACTGGACAGATGACCTTTCCTTTCCCCCTACATTCACAGCTTTGTTGAGGCATTATTCACATATCGCAAAATTGAGGTATGCAATTCAGGTGTCTAGTTCACACACCAAATTCCCCCCACTTCAAGTCTTCAACTCAATGAGTTTCAGTATATTTACAGACTTGTGCAACCATGACCCTGTCTAGTTTAGACTATTTTTATCCCTTCAGGTGCATTCACAGCCACTTTTTATTTTCACACCCAAACTCGACTTTTCTGTCTGTCTGGACATTCAATACAAATCAAATTATATATGTTTTTTCATGTCTGGCTCTTTCTACTTTGTGTGATATTTTGATTCAGTGCTTTCCTCTTTTATATGGGTGACCTACTATTCCATAATAGGGTTGTAACACATTCTGTGTATTCGTCCGTTGGTGGACATCTGGGTTGCGTCCACCTTTTGGCCACTAGGAATGATGCTACTGTGAACACCTCCTGAGGGAGTCTTTGTATAGACGCGTGTTTTCTTTCCTCCTGGGTAGATTCCAAGAGTGAAACTGCCAATCCGTATGGTAACTCTCTGTTTGGAACTTTGAGGAACTGCCAGCTGGTTTGCAAACCAGGTATAACATCTTCACGTTCCCACCAGCTGTCTGCAAGTGTTCCAATTACTCCACATCCTCACTGACACTTCTTACTACCTATCCTTTTTATTTACACCATTCGAGTAGGTGTGAAAATGTGCTGGGATTTAGATTTGCACTACTCAGATGAACAACAACGTTGAAACCCTGTACGTGTACTTGTTGGCCTTTGGTGTATCTTCTTCGGAGTGGATGAACTACCTTTTGAACATTATTTCTTTGAATCTCGGTATTACGGCAATCCTTTTTTTTTTTTTAATGTTTTATTTATTTCTAGGAGAGAGAGAGAGACAGCATGAGCAGGGGAGGGTCAGAGAGAGAGGGAGTCACAGACTCTGAAACAGGCTCCAGGCTCTGAGCTGGCAGTCAGCACAGAGCCCAACGCAGGGCTCGAACCCACGAACCGTGAGATCATGACCTAAGCGAAAGTCGGCCGCTTAACCGACTAAGCCACCCAGGCTCCCCTTACGGCAATCCTTTTTTATAGACAAGGACATGAAGGTGTGGAGAATTTGTGGTATTTGCCCAAGGATTGCACTACCCAGCCTGGAAGTGCCAGAGTCAAGATGGTTAAATCTGTTTTGAAGATGGACTGGATTAAGAGACGAAATTGTCCAACACTGAGTTAAGGACACAAGGCTTGGCCAAAATGTTAGAGTTTCTGCCTTCTGAATCCTCTGACTAAGCAACTGGCTAAGACTTCTTTAAAAAATAAATAAGGCAAGGCATCTGGCTAGCTCAGTTGGTGGAGTCAGGTTGATTCCCCTGGTCATGAGTTCGAGCCCCATGTTGGGTATAGAGACTGTTTAAATACACATAAAAAAAATCTTTAAAAAATAAGTAAAGCAACTCTTGTAATTGAGACGTTGTTCTAATATGAGGTTGCGGTGAGATGAGACGTTGTTCTAATATGCGGTTGCGGTGAGATGACCCTTTTTCTCTGGGGTTATGCAGACCGTAATTCCTCTTCTTTCTAAGAATCGAATGACTGCAATTCCTTCCTTTCTAATAAAACCCTGTTGGTTATTTCATCCATGTCCTTATCTTTGCTCTTCTTTATAAGGGAGAGGAAGGGTGTGTGTGGGAATCCTAGTTAGTGTTTCTACAGCTTTGAGTTTTCGTTCCTTCCATTTCTCAAGAGTCACCCCATGGTTGTGGTCTCCATTTGGGGGGAGGGGGCGTGTACTGGTCTCTGCCGGCTGCATTCGACCACCAAAAAACCAAGGAAGGGTGGTGTTTAAATCCACATCAGTTTGCTGCTTCAAATACTAATTCTTGTGTTACTGAACTTGACGAGTTTAGGGCAGTGTCTGACAGGGTTTCACAATCATTTTTTACCTCGGAGGATTCATAAATGTGGCTCTGTAAGTGGTCTTCTCCTTATTAGGAATGAAGTGAGCTTCAAATTCCTACAATCTGTGCAATGCTGACTAACCTTCTTCTAGCCTTGGTGAAAAGTCGTAACCATTTTATGGAAGGTAGAGCCACCCTTGTAGAATTTTCCATTCAAATGCTAAGCCACGTGCAGATGTTTTTAGTTCCTCTGGGGACTCTACAGGGCTCAGTCCTGTTCTGGGAGACTCCAATGTCATGTCTCATGAATCAGGCAAAAGCTAGGTTAAGGCTCCCATTTTCTCACTCTGAAGCCATAAAAAGGAAGGTTGAGATAGGAGGGGAAAGGAAATCAATGACAAAGCAGGATTGGGGACGAAATTACTCACAATGATAAGTCACTGTGGCCAAAACGTGGGTCCTGAGAGTAGAGACCTTGACTCGTTCTGAAGGTCATAGGGCCCAGCATGGCCGAATGCAAAGTGCAGCTGGAAACAGCTCAGCCTTTTTCCAAGGTGTTTAGAATGCTTTTAGCTTCTTCCCCAACTGTCTCCTGTAACAGCAACCTCTTTCCTTGTTATATTTGTGCTCACAGCTGTGCCTGTGTGTGACACTGTGTTGGCAATGGTCACAGACAGGCTGCATGTGGATGTCACACCAGCATGTATGGCACACAAGACCCCGGGCCGGATACCTCTTGCTGAGAGAGCAATATATATGTATATATATATATATATATATATATATGTTTTTTTACTGGTGCCAGACAAATGATTGCTTTCAATATATGTCATGGGGTAAAAACTGGAGGGAAAGTATTCCCTTAATATACCATCCCACAGTAGATCCTAGATTTCAGAATCTCAGAGGGGCAAAGTTTCCATTTGCTCATAAAATGTAGGGAAGAGCTGAACCCAAGAGTGGCACATCGATCTTCAGGTGGCATCATAATCCTCTGTTAACTCTATAAAATGGGGATATTCCCACATTCTAGACAGCCCCAACATTGGCAGTCTGGTTGATGTCAGTAATGCACATTTTATCAAAGAAAAAATTCTGTAGAACAAATGCTTTCTCAAGGAGAAAGCAGAAGCACTTGATATTGATGCTTCATTGAGTGAGTCATTTATTTTTTTTCAAATTTTAATGTTTATTTATTTTTGAGAGAGAGAGAGAGAAAAACAGAATCCGAAGCAGGCTCCAGGCCCTGAGGTACCAGCACAGAACCTGACGTGGGGCTAGAACTTGCAAACTGCGAGATCATGACCCGAGCTAAAGTCAGATGCTTAACCGACTGAGCCACCCAGGCACCAGAGTGGGTCATTTAAATGTCACAAAAACCCTCTGAGGGAGATAGATATTACTTCCTCCAACTTGCCGATGTGGAAACTGAGGCCTCAGAAGGTAAAATGACAATCTGGGTTTGTTTGACCCCTAATTCAGGACCAGTCGAATCCACCATGTTGCCCTGCAAAAGCTCCCACAGCTGAAGCAGTGTTTAATGGAAGCATGACGNGAGAGAGAGAAACCAAAAGCCAGACTCTTAACCAAAGAGAATAAACTGATGGTCACCAGAGGGGAGGTAGATGGGAGAATGGGTGAAATGGGTGATGGGAATTAAGGAATGCACTTGTCATGATGAGCACTAAGTAAAACCAGTGAATCGTTGAATCACTCTATTGTACACCTGAAACGAATACAACACTCTAGGTGAACTCTACTAGAATTAAAATTTTAAAAACCTAACCACAAAGATACTCTCCTACATGACTGTAGCGCAATGAGCCAGTGACACATCACCACTCTTTCAACCACAGATCCCATTCCAGTCTTACTGGTTATACTAACAATGTCCTTCACGATCAACGCTCTCCAACTGCCCTTAGCTGTCCTACCTCTTGAATCTCCTCAAATTTGAAACAATTTCTCGGTCTCTCTGTGTCCTCCCACATCTTATCATTTTTGAAGAGTGTAGTCCTGCTGTTTCCTTATGATTAATTCAAGTTCTGCCTTTGGTAGAGATACCAAAGAAAGAATGCTGTGGAAGCAGGGAAAGTTAATTTGTTCTAGTAGTAGTGATGTTAACTTGTGTCACTGGGTAAGGTATTGCCTGCCAACTCTCCACTCTAAAGTCAATAAGATTTTGTACTTACTACTAAGTAACTGATAAGTATTTGTGTGGAGACAGTTCGAGACTACTTAGAGATCTGTTCTTCATCAGACGTTCACTTCCCAGTTCCACCACCCACTGATGGCTCTTGCCTGGCTCAGTTATTGCTGTGTGGTTGCCAAATTATGATTATCTTTCCAATTCCCTCCTTGTATGTTTATTAGTTGACATCCATCTATAAGGTAGAACCTTCTCTTCTTCCCATGTGTCTGTTTGTTCATATCCCTGTGGACATGGATTCCCATTTTACTCACTGGGTTTCAATCCATTACAATTTTTAGTTATTTTTCTGCTGAAATTAACCTGGGCTTAGCCACTGGGGGCTCCTTCAAGCTGGCTTTTGTGTCCCTTCAACATGTCGCCATTATTCTTTGAGAACTTCCTTACTTCTACTTAACCTGCCTTGAGATCAGTCATTTTCTTCAAGGAAGCCTGGTTCCCTTTCATAGAGAATAAATTTAGAAGCCAGGGTCTGGACATTCAAGTGCATTATGACTTCTATGTTCTTTCAGGGCTCCGAGCTAGCAAAAAATACACATGTATGTGTACACATAACGTCTGTATACACATATGACACACTCTCACATGTGTGCATTCTCAAACAAGTACTCCAAATCACTCACACATTCACACACACATACCCATCTACATTTCAGGTTTTCAAATAGATATTACAACCACAAGTTCACACTGAGATCTCTAGTTCTAGTCCAGCAACTCGGTTTATTCCCTACACTTCTCCCCTAGCAGTGAGGAACCCAGCTCCAGTTCACCTCAGTGTCTTCACTGATTTCCTTGCTTCTGCCCTGTGAAGTCTGTCCTCCTCAGAGTGCTTAGCTCAACCCCCCACCCCACAACCTGCCCCCAGCATCCACCTCCCACCAGCCACAGCTTTGGCTCCTGGGAGAGACCAAGGAGCTCTGAATGAATTTTGACACTTTCATAAACGGACTCGTATTGGGAGGCAGTTCAATATGTCAATATGTAAAATACAAAGTTTGGCTCCAGCTCTACCTGATGTCATGACCTTGGGTAATCTGTTGGGCCTCTCTGAGTCTTACTTGCTCATCTGTAAAATGGGGGTAATAATGGTCTTACTTCACAGGGTTGCTGTGAGCCTTGAATGATGCTCTACGTGAAGGTGACAGAAGATTTGGCGCCTGCCGACTATTATCTCAGTGTTAACTTTTATTAGTGTTGTGTGGGTTGGAGTTCCAGCAGGAAACCGACAGCGTACTTATAAATTAGGCTAATCAAGAGAGACTCACCGCAGGGACTATTTCTGAAGGTGTGGGCAGAGCGGAGGGAAACTCTAAGGGGTATTACAATACCCAGGGTGAATAATAGTGGAACTTTTACCATTTCTGAACCTGAAACGGGTGGTTGGAAAAAGTGCTGTGGCCAGGGGCCCTTTGAGAAGAACTTCAGTTCAAAGGAGTCAGTTCTGCTATGGTTGGTGAGAAAGGAGCCGGGGAGCCAGCACCTTGGGCCGGGTCTCACGGGCAAACCCAACAGGAGCCAGAGCTGCCTGATACACTCCCTCTGTGTCAGCCCTCCTGAAGGGTGGAGAACAGATGGAGGGATCTACAAGGGCCGAATGGAGGGTGCTTGGCTGGCTCAGTCGGTAGAGCATGTGACTCCTGATCTCAGGGTTGGTAGTTCGAGCCCTACATTGGGTGTAGAGATTACTTACAAATAAAATCTTAACATATATAAATAGGGGCGTCTGGGTGGCTCAGGCAGTTGACTGTCCAACTTTGGCTCAGGTCATGACCTTGAGGTTCGTGAGTTTAAGTCCCACATTGGGTTCCCTGCTGTCAGCTTGTCAGTGCAGAGCCTGCTTCAGATCCTCTGTGTTTCTTTCTCTTTTGCTCCTCCCTGCTTGTGTTCTGTCTCCCTCACCCACCACCAAATATATATATGGACACCTGGGTGGCTCAGTGGGTTAAGCGTCTGACTCTTAATTTCGGCTCAGGTCATGATCTCATGGTGCGTGAGATCGAGCTCCATGTCAGGCTAGGCACTGACAGCGTTGAGTCTGCTTGGGATTCTCTCTCTCCCCCACTCTCTGTCCCTCCCCTGCACACATTCTCTCTTAAAATAAATAAATAAAAATAATATATATAATGTATTATATTATATATAATATATAAATATTATTTTTATTTATATATATTATATAATAATAAAAGGGCCAAATGGAAGATATTCAACACCATTATTCAAGTTGCAGGGTAGGGGTATGTTTTGGTAAAACTGGTAACTGATTCTGATGGAATTCTTTCAATAGTGTACCAAACCCTTGTCAATATATCAGTCATGTGGATGACCTCAGACCTAGTCTTCCTGAGAAAGGAACGCTTAAAAAAAAAAAAAAAAACTTAGCAAAAGACACAGGGACAGCAGGTATCTGAGGACTGTGAAGGGCTGGGAATCCAGGAAACATAAGACAAGATCTGAGCACCTGGTGTTCCCAAGTCAGAATGGAGGAGGAAGAAGTGCCTGGGCTCGGGAAATTATTCTCTGCAGAAAGAGAAGAGAAAGGGATGGTTCACAGGGCCTCTAGGGCTCCAGATTATTACCAGGTACCTGGTAATTCATTGAAGGGCCAGGCCTCGGGAACCCATTTCATCTGGGCCAGAAATTCCCTGGATCAAGCCTTCTGCTTGTGACCAGTCAGAACATGTAGAAATGTGGTCACCTGAAGAGGGGACTGGAAAGATGGAGTTTAGAAGTCAATCGTGATATAAACCATAAGGGAAAGATTTGCCCAGATGGTTTTCCTGAGCTATAGGAAAAAGGTGTTGAAAGGAAAGGAAAAGAATTGTCATATTGTTTCTGGCTTAGGTGCATTTTCAATACTCCTGACCGATTGAATGCAAGAGTAAAAACAATTGTTGGAGAAGGGAATGCATGTGTCTTATTGGAAATGAACCCACCTCCCCTTCATTCTCATGATCTCTCCATGAAGCCCATCTGAGTGCTGATGCCATTCCTGGACCTGCCTAATAATCCAGTCCAGGGTCACCCCTCCCTACTGAGTGACCCTGGGCTTAAAGGTCCCTGAGTCTCAAGTCCTCGTCAAGCAGGTAGGGGTGATAGCCCCAAATGCCAGCTACCTGCTCAAGTATGTCATTCATACTTCTTGGTGCCCCAGTATAATATACATTCTGCTTGTCTATGTGGGTCCCCCCTCCATCCTCATCTGCTTCACATTAAAAGTACCTTAAAGGCTGACATTCAGTTGTGTGCTGATGAGCACAAAGGGGATGTGAATTATTGACCTCCTGTTCTGTTTTCCCTTGGCTCCGTTTCTTCTGGACATTGTTCACTGGTAAGAAGAAGAGGCGATTGGTTGGGTCATAGCTGAGCATGGCTGGTGTCAGGAACCAGAGGGGAAACACCCTTAGCAGTCAGGTTGCTTAAGGAACAAGTAAGTGAGCTCCAGTACGTGGTACTGCGGAGTATTTGGTTACAGGTGATGATAACTCGTGAATGTTCATTATACCAGGACTCCTGGTCCCCACTCACCTGGAAGATTCCCTTGGCAGAGTTTTTCTGGGGGGAGGACCATGATTCATTTCATTCATTCATTCATTCATTCATTCTTGGTGAAGAATTTTATAACATAGGAAAGTGCACAGATCAATAGTGTTCAGCTCAACGCAGTTTCCCAGTTGAACACACGCAAGTAACAGCCACCGAAACTGAGAACATGACCAGCATCCCAGTCACTACCCTGACGTCTAACCCCATAGATGACTTTCACCTGTTTTTGTCCTTTATTGTTGGGAGCTGTTTCTGACCTCATAAATTGAGAATGCTCCTTGTGAGGTTAAGGCAAATTTGCACGGTCTCTTGCCATCAGATGGAGACCGATATCCACCCCCACTCAATTATTTCTGCTTGAGCACTGACCCCCAAGGTACCTTGTTGATTGATATCGGAAGTAACTGTCACCTTATTCTGGCCCTGGTATGATGATTGCACCCCGTGAAAGAAATTATTGTAGGAACCTCTCCCTTTGTGATTATGGGAACAGACATCTGTCTCTGGCAGGTCCTGTTCTCCATGATACTTCCCTTGATCTATTATCTTTGTTTCTCCTTCCCAGGTAGCAATGTCCTTACTAGATGGACTGCATAATGTTGTCAGTAATTATAGCTTCCTTTTCTTATAAATATCGGTCTGATCCTTGGAGCCATGTTAATTGTCCTTTGTCTCTTTATTATATATTCTAAAAATATATAATAAAAAAGGGGGAGACGTTGGGAGCCGCACCGGCCTCGCTGGGTGACAGTCACAGCGAGGAAATGGCAGCGTTTGCACAGCTCCGGCCATGAGAAGCGAAACTGGTATCTCCTTCTGCCATTACTGGCTCATGTTGGAAATGAGTCTGCGGGTATTGACCAGGCCTCACAATGTTCCAAATCAGACCAATATTCCCCACACAGATTCCTCATAAGGAAAAGCATATTCCTGTTGCTTCAAATGAAATTTTAGATGAAAGCACTGTGGATGATTGTCAAAAGGCTCCTCCTAGGGGCCTTGTAGATCTAAGACTTAGATAATAAAGGGGGTTAAGAACACAAGAGTTACAAAGCCTGGCCCTGAGACAAAGAGCCTAATTTAGAGTTAAGGAACAGATAAGGGCAGAACTTAAGTAATACTTATACCTTTTCTAACTGGTGATGTACGGCAGTCCCTTCCCTGAGGCCTACTTTCCACAAACACCCTCCCTTACACTGGCAGCTGGGATGAGTATAGATAAAGAGTAGCTAAAACATAACCCAAAAACAAAGGCTGACACATTTAGGGCCTCCATGGGGTTTACATATTCAGCATCAAGTCAAAAACGTTTCCACAAACAACTTATTAACCAGCTCAAAAACATTCATCCTCTTGTGAGGCAGACAAAATGACTCCTGGCCTATCTATATACAACTTCACCTATGTCCTAATCCTAGCGGTATTAACTTAGAACAAATATGTATTTATCCTGTTTTTCACTAAGAATACCCTCTTATTTCTGTAGTTGTAAGATTTACTCAGCCTCACTATGACTGGAGTAGTTCTGCAAGAATACTTCTGTAAAACCTGCTTCTGTACACTTTCCAAAGCACCTTACCACAAAGAGTTATCCATTGTAAAATTTCCTTTTTCTGATNAACATAGGAAAGTGCACAGATCAATAGTGTTCAGCTCAACGCAGTTTCCCAGTTGAACACACGCAAGTAACAGCCACCGAAACTGAGAACATGACCAGCATCCCAGTCACTACCCTGACGTCTAACCCCATAGATGACTTTCACCTGTTTTTGTCCTTTATTGTTGGGAGCTGTTTCTGACCTCATAAATTGAGAATGCTCCTTGTGAGGTTAAGGCAAATTTGCACGGTCTCTTGCCATCAGATGGAGACCGATATCCACCCCCACTCAATTATTTCTGCTTGAGCACTGACCCCCAAGGTACCTTGTTGATTGATATCGGAAGTAACTGTCACCTTATTCTGGCCCTGGTATGATGATTGCACCCCGTGAAAGAAATTATTGTAGGAACCTCTCCCTTTGTGATTATGGGAACAGACATCTGTCTCTGGCAGGTCCTGTTCTCCATGATACTTCCCTTGATCTATTATCTTTGTTTCTCCTTCCCAGGTAGCAATGTCCTTACTAGATGGACTGCATAATGTTGTCAGTAATTATAGCTTCCTTTTCTTATAAATATCGGTCTGATCCTTGGAGCCATGTTAATTGTCCTTTGTCTCTTTATTATATATTCTAAAAATATATAATAAAAAAGGGGGAGACGTTGGGAGCCGCACCGGCCTCGCTGGGTGACAGTCACAGCGAGGAAATGGCAGCGTTTGCACAGCTCCGGCCATGAGAAGCGAAACTGGTATCTCCTTCTGCCATTACTGGCTCATGTTGGAAATGAGTCTGCGGGTATTGACCAGGCCTCACAATGTTCCAAATCAGACCAATATTCCCCACACAGATTCCTCATAAGGAAAAGCATATTCCTGTTGCTTCAAATGAAATTTTAGATGAAAGCACTGTGGATGATTGTCAAAAGGCTCCTCCTAGGGGCCTTGTAGATCTAAGACTTAGATAATAAAGGGGGTTAAGAACACNATATTCCCCACACAGATTCCTCATAAGGAAAAGCATATTCCTGTTGCTTCAAATGAAATTTTAGATGAAAGCACTGTGGATGATTGTCAAAAGGCTCCTCCTAGGGGCCTTGTAGATCTAAGACTTAGATAATAAAGGGGGTTAAGAACACAAGAGTTACAAAGCCTGGCCCTGAGACAAAGAGCCTAATTTAGAGTTAAGGAACAGATAAGGGCAGAACTTAAGTAATACTTATACCTTTTCTAACTGGTGATGTACGGCAGTCCCTTCCCTGAGGCCTACTTTCCACAAACACCCTCCCTTACACTGGCAGCTGGGATGAGTATAGATAAAGAGTAGCTAAAACATAACCCAAAAACAAAGGCTGACACATTTAGGGCCTCCATGGGGTTTACATATTCAGCATCAAGTCAAAAACGTTTCCACAAACAACTTATTAACCAGCTCAAAAACATTCATCCTCTTGTGAGGCAGACAAAATGACTCCTGGCCTATCTATATACAACTTCACCTATGTCCTAATCCTAGCGGTATTAACTTAGAACAAATATGTATTTATCCTGTTTTTCACTAAGAATACCCTCTTATTTCTGTAGTTGTAAGATTTACTCAGCCTCACTATGACTGGAGTAGTTCTGCAAGAATACTTCTGTAAAACCTGCTTCTGTACACTTTCCAAAGCACCTTACCACAAAGAGTTATCCATTGTAAAATTTCCTTTTTCTGATGTCATGTTATCATTTGACCTATAAGTAAAGACACCAAAACTGACAGGACAGAGATGCCTGCCTGGTGATGAGAAAGAATCTCGGGGCTTTCTCACTCTTACTCTCGCCGACACCGTCCATCCTTCAGGGACCCCTGGACTGGCTGGAATGGGTCTCCAGCACTTTCCAGACATGGAAATATACAACATGTACTCTTTTTCTGTCTGCCTTTCTTTTTTGCTCAATGTTGTGTTTGTGAGATTCATTCACTTTGTGTGTGGCAGGCAGTTATATATATATATTTTTTCAGGTAGTTATATTTTTTCATTCCCATTGCTGTGTAGAGAATAGGAGGTGTACGAGGTAAGGAGGGATGATTTTGCCCCCCAGGGACCATTTGGAGATACCTGGAAATATTTTTGGTTGTCATACCTTGCAATGGGGTGGGGGGTGCAAGGAAGCTACTGGCACTTAGTGGGTAGAGGCTAGAGATACCGCTAAATATCCTACAAGGCAAGGGACAGCCCCACAACAAGGTACATTCAACCCAAAATGCCAGTAGTGCCGAGGCTGAAAAACTCTGACGGCATTTGGGTTGGTGGGCATTTGGGTCTATTGTGAATATGGCTGCCATAGATACTGAAATGCATGTCCTTTGATAAACATGTATGCACTTCTGTTGAGGAAATCTCTGAGAAAGACCGGCCTGGGTCATAGGACCCACCTGTGCTCAACTTTGGTAGATACTGCATTTTCCAGAGTTGTGTCCATTCACACTTTGACCAGCAGTACATGAAGTTCAGGGTGTTTAGCACCTGCACCAATATTTCACATTTTCTGCCTTTCTCTCTCTCTGGTTGTTTTTTTTTTTTTTTAAGTTTATTTACTTAGAGAGAGAGGGCATGTATGTGTGAGTAGGAGAGAGGCAGAGAGAGAGAGGGAGAGAGAGAATTCCAATCAGGCTCCACGCTGTCAACACCAAACCCAACACAGAGCTTGATCCCACGAACCATGAGATCACGACCTGATCCGAAATCAAGAGTCGGACACCCAGTTGACTGAGCCACCCAGGTGTCCCTGGTTCTTGTCTTTTAATCTCTTTTCCTACAGCCTTCCTCTAATTCAATTTATGGCATGTTAGATACCCAAAACATTAGTGTTTGTCAGTAAATAATCCTGTTCCATATTTTGTGGAAGACTAGGATTATGCACAGGTGTGCTTGCTGTAGATGGTAAATTAGACAAGGCATTTGGGGCAGGACTCCTCACAGTTAGGGTTTTTCTCACTTATGTAGCAGTACCAACACCTTTCTGTGCATCCATGTTCTTCCGTTCTTCCTGGGGGTGCTGATACACTTTCCATAGGAAGTTTCTCAAAGGATCAGATCATTCACCATTCCAGTTCCTATTTATTAAGTTTTCTCAAATCCTACAGTATTGTTTTTCCCGAACATAGGCTGTTTGTTTTGTTTTACAGCGTATTGCTTTGTCACAGGCAAACAGATCAGGTAGCGTCATGGAGGAAAAACAAAATCAAAGAATTCTAGTGTTTGGGCCATTGGTTCTCAAAGGTTGGTCCCAAGAGCTCGCTAGAAATGCAGATTATTAAGTTCCTCCTGGAAGTTACTGACCTTTTGCAAGGCCCTGCAGCCTCTATTTTAACCACCCTTCCAGGTGATGGGATGCTTGAGGGAAGTTTGCATACTTTCAATCTGACAATCCTTATCCCCAAACCACTAGGCACACCTAGTTTGGGCTGAATATTTTTAGAAACAAATGCTTTGGTTTTTCCAGAGTTAAGCAATTCACTTCCACATGTAAATTCAGTGGTAAGTTTCATCGGTGGTCATTGGCTGTGACTTCTTTGGAGTCATTTATTTTTCATGGACTAAGCCTCCAAATTCCAGGCTCTTCATATTTCTAATTGTTACATTCATGCGACGGGAAGATTGCCTCCTATCGGCGCATGCTTGGACATTTGCCTATTTGAATGTGTATAGACTGTCCTCTGCAAGTATTTGCTTAGCACTCATTAGCATCCAGGAAGTGTTTTCATGATACCTTCACTCCATCAAAATCAGATGCAGATAATTTCCCCTTACACCACTGTGATATGGTCTATCTAAGATGACCATCCGCTGCACCTGCTTTCTAGGTTTTAAGATTCTGCATATTAAACTTCTTCCCTCCTCTGAAATGAGAGTTTTAATAATGTTTTGGGTTCCATGATCCAGACAACAGCTTCTTCTGTTGCTAATTAGATGAAGGGTATAGAAAGCAAAATGATTGGGTCTCAGGAGAAGGTGGAGTCTCCCCAGTGAACCCCATCAGAGGACTCTTCAGTTACGGGAGAATTGTTGTTTTAAAGATGTGCTTTGGAAATGTCTCCTTTCTTCTCTCTGACTTCATGATCATTATGAAAAACACAAACAAAAACCTCCATTGACAAACTCTCCAGCCCCCCAGTACAGAGTTATGTAGTCGGCTGTCCAAAGTGAATTGGATTGTCTACATTCTCTACTTTCCTGTGAATTACTCTTAGCCGTAGGGAAAAACATAAATCTCTCCATTTTCTTTTTTTAAAGTTTAGTGATTTATTTTGAGAGACAGAGAGACAGAGAGAGAGAGAGAAAGAGCAGGGGAGGGGCAGAAAGAGAGGGAAAGAGAATCCCATGAACCATGAGATCATGACCTGAGCCAAAATCAAGAGTTGGCCGCTTTGCCAGCTGAGCCACCCAGGTGCCCCCCACTTACATTTTATAATTAAGAATGAATCCCTGAGTCATTTGGCCTGCTTCAATAACAAAGGAAACCACACAAAAATGACCTTCCAAAGGACAGCCATCAGCAAACCCAAGAAATATAATCTCACCTCATTCACCTAACCTTTTCTGCCAGTCTGACTTAGGCTCCCAGTGTTAGCTCAACAACCTTCATTCTGCGTTACTTAACACTTTGAATGTAGTATGCCTGCTGCTCAAGCCTGGATCCCCTCAATGTCTTTCCCAACTAAAGGACACAGTTAATTGAGAATGGAAAAACAAGTCCCATAACAATCATGAGAGTATAATGAAGTTTGCATAAGTACATGCAATTAAACAAAGAAAAGGTGTGTGAGGAAGTGCAAAAGCAGCCCACTGCTGATGTGGTACATTCAGACGTAGGTCTCTCGAGGTGTGTGCTGAAACTTCAGAGTGAAGAAAGGACTATCAGAACAGAAAAATCACACGTCTGGGGAACTAGAACATCTACTTAAAAGAAAAAATCATGGAGAGCTCTCCTAGCTTATGCTGTTCTAATAAATAAATTAAAACAGTGGGTATAAATTAAAATAGAGCTAGAAGTAGAAATCTATATTATACGTTTTAACAGTCTTTTCCCCATCACTAGATCCTGGACCTATTAAACAAGCATTGAACACAACGTGTGCCAAATGACCCACTTGCTGGGACACAAAGGGAAGGCTCTTAGAGTTGCTGGACCACAGGAGGAACAGAGGGAGAAAGGAGAAAGCCCCTGCTGTCCTTCAAGTCACCTTCTAGCTACGACTGGTACTCTGAGGTCATGGCTCACTGATAGGAAGGTTTTTATCTGCTGCTACGTCAGTGAAGTTCTAGATTCACAACCCTGCCTGGGAAATTTCTCCACATTGGGCTTTCTTATTTTGGTGTCCTTGCTCCCTCTTGTAATTTCTCCAGCTGGAGTGCCTTCTCCGTATTCGGAGTGTGGGATACACGCATTGGAAGCACTTTCTAACCATCCCATCTTCAAGGGAGTTTTTTTTTCCCTCCTCTGAGCTCCCATCGCATTCGGCGGATGTCCTCTTGTTTGGAACTGATCCACACTCTTCTGTTTTGTTGGTTATGTATTTTCAGCTGAATGTATTTTGAATCCTAGTGAAGACACAGTTTCCTGCAGGACAGGGGTCATACTCCACACTTCCTGGATTTGTCACTGCTGCTCGGTGGGCTCACCTGACACGTCCTGAATTACAGCCCGTTTTCGCCAGAAGGGACCGTAGAGAACATCCTTTTTTTTTTTTTTTTTTAAGTTTACCTATTTATTTTCAGAGAGAGAAAAAGACGGAGAGTGCACACACGTCAAGTGCAAGAGTAGGAGAGGGGCAGATAGAGAAAGAGGGAGGGAGAGAATCCCAAGCAGGCTCTGTGCTGTGCGTGCTGAACCCCATGTAGGGTTCGATCTCGCAAACCTTGAGATCATGACCTGAGCCCAAACCAGGAGTCCGATGCTTAACCGACTGAGCCACCCAGGCGCTCCTATTAATATCATTATGAATGTGTGTAATATGCATTTACGGGCTGACGCATACTTTGTCACCATAGTTTATTTTGCTCTTACCTTTCCTCCTGTTCCCCTATTGCCACGTGTTGCCCAGGAGGGCTCCTCCACCTAAATATGTCTTTGGTGGTGCTTTTTTTGCAGTAACATGAAGGCCAAGTTCTTCGTGCAAGGTCTTCTACGACTGCCTGGTTAGCCACAATTTCTGTTGTGCCACCGCCTTCAACTCTTGAGATCTTGGGTCGGTGGACAAAGGCCACCCTGCCCCTTCACATGAGAAGCCTAATGGTACTGGGGTGTCAGAGGATAATATGCTTTTGCCCCTTTGATTATTTCTTTATTTCATAGAGATTCTGAGTCTTCCATTATTTCCAGTAAGGGTTACTGTCTTTCGTTTCGGAGCTGGGTTCTACATAGCTCCATCACCAAAAACATTCTTGAATAATGTACAAAAAAATAAAAAACTTCTGAGCAGAATGAAGAGCCAGCTTTGAAGGTGGCCCAGGGGAGGGTAAGCACGTCTAGCCCGATTAATTGGCTAGTTCAGGAATAACTACTTGCCAAGGGAATCACGAGATTTGGTTGCTAGGCCTGCGGATGCCAAACTGGTCACTGCCTGCAGTCAAAGGCACGTAGGGAAGGACGGCTGAGCTGTCCAGTCTCAGTAGTGAAAAAAAACACCCGGTGTCTGTTCTGGGTTAACAGGTCTTATGGCCTATTAGGAGATTAGGAGCATAAGCTAATAGTTACAGGCTTTCCCTGTTGCAACATGAAGTTTCTTAAAAAGTTCTTCTGTGGGTTTTTTTTTTTTCTAAATACCAGAATCTGTGAGTGGGGAACATTGGCCCAAGGACAGCCAGAAGGGCAGAGAGGAAAAACAGCTATATTTTTAACACACAAACAATGCCATTCAAGGTAATAGATTGAATACAGAAACATTGGGATAGCTCCTAATTTGGCTGGTGTGCATTTATTTCTTAATATGATGGCATTATAATGTCAGTCCCCTACGGCTGTGTAGATCTGAACCCTGTGTTATTGGCCAGTTGGAAACAACAATGTAAACAGACTCCACTGGCCTAATTAAGTTATGCATGTGTACCCTGAGCACTTTATCAGACTGCAAATATATTAATATTCATTCTCAGCCAAAAGGCTTTGCCAAATGAGATACCGAAATTACTGTCTGTTGTTTTGAAATAAAATATACAATAAGCTCATATTTAAAGGCATTATTTGGAAAAAGAGAAGCTTGGGATTGAGTTTTCCATTATCGTGCACTCTCCATCATTTCCTTTGCTCTGTTCTGTGGAAGACACTAAGAATTAGATTAATCTGCTTTGCCGGCATAACGGTTACATTTTCTTCTTTCTACTTTGCCTAAAAATCTGAAGGTGGGTTCTACACGGAGTTTATTTGTGGCAGGTCTTAAAGAATGAGGAGAATTTAGCAAAGGAGAGAGGAAAACAAGGTATAAGTTGGAAGAATAAAAAAAATGGGAACAATGGAAACTAGCAGAAAGAAAAACTACAAGGGTGCCTGGCTGGCTTGGTTGATGGAGCATGTGACTCTTGGTCTCCGGGATTGTGAGTTCCAGTCCCATATGGGGCGTTGAGTTTACTTAAAAAAACAAAAAATATGGTGTGTTCAGGAAGTGATGTGTCATTCACCTGGAGCAGGGTGCCTCGGCTCACATTTGTTTTCCTATCCGTGCCAAAGCAAGGAATCAGCATATTGTCTTATTAGTTCCATTAATAGCAGGGTAGAGGCTTTTCAAAAGGAAGAAGAGAAAGCATTTTGAAAGACATTATTTCGTCTCGGGGTGGGGACTCAATCTGCACTGTGAGTTAATGACATAGGGCGGAGGGTCTGAGGTATTGAATCCAGAGAGTGAGGAGAAATGGGAAGGCATTTAGTAGTTGAACTGGCTTTTAGAAGTCACTTTAAATAAAATACATTCGTCTTTATTTAAAAAAAAGAAAATAGCTGGTGGGAAAGTGAAGGGTTGAAAGTGAAAACCTTCTAAGTCAAAGAGCTTGATATTCTTTATCCAAAACACTACTATTTATAGGTAAGGGGAAATAGCATCTATTTCCTAGGTGGTCAAATATCCGACTAGGCCGATATAAAGGACTTCTCTGAGAATTAGATGATGCTCTCCGGGTGGGTTTAAAACCTGAGTGCCCCCAGCCCCCGGGTCCCTGAATCGGAACATCACTTGTGGCCAAGGATTCAGGTTCTTTCCAATGGAGCTCTGGGGCCTTAAGGAAATCAGGGGATGTAGCTTGGGACTCGTTCTTGTGACGCCAACACTCTGACAAACCACAGTGGATGCTGTAAGGCGGGGTCAGGGGAGGGGGGGTCTGGCACCTGGACTCAGAGTCAGAGGACCATGAGCCTGAGCTGTCAGATCCCCTAGGACTGGAAGTTCTGTGATCTCTTGTTTTAGAAAAGGGTAGGGTGGGGCCAGAAAGCCTCACAAAGGAGCCGAGATGGATGATGTTGTTTTCTCACTTTAGATCTCGGTCACCTTAGTCACTTTTGTCATTAAAGCATTTTTTTTTCATTAAAGCATTGGAACTTGGAGGCCGCGTTACATGCTGTGGATTGTACTGGAAGAGTGGGGGGTCCGGGGGACTGCCATGAGCGACAAGAGGGGCTAGTCCGCAGCCTGCAGACGGCTGGCAGGAAGGCAACATGCCTGCCAGAGCGCATTATTTCAGCTCTGCCTTTCACTGGGCTAATTCCCTGAATGGCAATAACAAGCGGGGGTGGGGTGGGGCGGGAAACACATGGGAACTGAAAGAAGGGATCTGAGAAACTAAATCTGCAGGGGAAAGGAGTTGCCGGTGTTTTAGGGCAACAGCCAGCAGATGCCGGGCAGGAAAGCCGAGGGAGGGAAAAGGCTGGGCTTCTGGAACTTGCCGCCGGGCTTTAGACAAAGGCGGTTTGAGAAGCAGAGAACACGAGGTGGGACCAGTTGCTCATATCAGCACTGGGGACGGAGCCAGCAGCTGCACGCCCGGCATGAAACGGAATCGATTCCCAGCATCTCCTTGAGGCTAGGAATGACTGGAGTATGTACCAAACTAAGAGCTCAGAGGAGAAAGTAAGTCTGGGGGAGGACTCGCAGATTTTGCCCATCTTTGAAAACTTGCGCCTCCGTGAGGCATGCTGCCTTCATCCATGCGTTACCTCTTTATAGTGTCTGTTTCTTGTGTCGTCCTTTTTATCGTGCTCTACGCGTTTGGTTTTGGGGGAGAGCAAGGCTTCCAGAGGCTAAATAATTCAGACACTTGGATGCTGACTCAAATCTGCACATCCTTTATCAGAGGCAAAACGCCTTTCCTGTGGCGAAACAAACTGAAGATGCACGAGATGTCTTCTTGCCGAGAATACCTGGCCCAAAGCCACTACATCACAGCCCCTTTATCTAAAGAAGAAGCTGAATTTCCTTTGGCATACATAATGGTCATCCATCACCATTTCGATACCTTTGCAAGGCTCTTTAGAGCTATTTACATGCCCCAGAATGTCTACTGCGTTCACGTGGATGAAAAGGCTACAGTCGAATTTAAAGGTGCGGTGGAGCAATTACTAAGCTGCTTCCCAAATGCTTTTCTGGCTTCGAAGATGGAGCCTGTAGTCTACGGCGGGATTTCCCGGCTCCAGGCCGACCTGAACTGCGTCAAAGACCTCGCGGCCTCCAAGGTCCCATGGAGGTACGCCATCAACACGTGCGGGCAAGATTTCCCCCTGAAAACCAACAAGGAGATAGTTCGGTATCTGAAAGGATTTAAAGGGAAAAACATTACCCCGGGGGTGCTGCCCCCCGCCCATGCTGTTGGACGGACTAAATACGTCCACCGGGAACACCTGGGCAAAGAGCTTTCCTATGTGATCAGAACCACAGCGTTGAAACCTCCCCCGCCCCATAACCTCACCATTTACTTTGGCTCTGCCTATGTTGCTCTATCAAGAGAGTTCACCGACTTTGTCCTCCGTGACCCACGGGCGGTTGACCTGCTCCGGTGGTCCAAAGACACTTTCAGTCCTGATGAACATTTCTGGGTGACACTCAATAGGATCCCAGGTATGTGCGATTCTGTGTTTCAGGGGACAGCAACGGGTTCCGCTTGGAAAGGCTTTTCAAGAGCCTGCTCCTTTTCAGTAGACATACAAGATGAAAGGGAAGTCTAGAGTTCTCTCTGATCCTTTCTAGATGCAGAATCAGGTAATACCAAGTAGCACCTTTACAACTGATCACGTTCTTTTGCGTTCGTCTTGCTAAATGTTTACCCCAATAGGTATTACTGCTGTCAGTCCACAGTGGTGTTCTTTCTCTCCCCCAAATTTATCAGACCCTCTCTTACCCCAAGGGCTTTGCTTCCAGCCTTCTCCCTCTGACCCTGTCCATCAGCCAGATATCAATAGCTCAGAGGAGCCGAGTTGACCATTCCCCCTATTCTTCCTTCAAAGAGTTTGTCACTATTTGGAATAATCATATTGACTTATTTGCATGAGGTTGTTCTTGGCTCCCTCCCCATCATAAGCTACATGAAGTTGGGGTCGTCTTTCTATCTTGTTGACTGCTGCATCCTCCGTGCTGAGAACACATAGTAAATGGTCAATAAGTGTATATTAGATAAGTGAGTGAGTGAATGAATGAATGGCCAGGCATGAGGCTTTGCACCACAGTGTTGTTTCTCTAAGACTCAGTGAGTTGAGAAATATCTGGATTTGTGCCTATTCTGTATCATATGCGTAGGGTTTCTTTGGGGGGGAAAACGCATTTTACTTTAGATCAAGAGTGAGATTTTAGGAACAGCTCCTTTCTCATCAAAACATTTCTCCCTTTCCTAATGGACCAGATCAATGATTTTTAAAACTACGTAAAGCATGCTAGAATTTCTTCGGAAGGAAATCTCATGCTTTGGACTCCATGAAAAATACAAAATGGATCTCTGATGAACTCAACGGCATTATTATAGCGAGAGAAAAACAATCATTGTTCTGGTTTTGGGGTCCTGCCAAGTTGGAAACACTGGTAGGTACTCTCGGGCTGCAGGGCAGGGCCTGCTGGGCAATAAACATGCCAGCATTCTCTGGAAAATGCCACGTTTGGGCTCTGAATCCCAGGGCGACTGGCTTGTGGACAGGTTTGCTCTTGTACTGTGCACACTGGCTTTCCCGGCCTCCCTCTCCATGTGGCCGCCATCTTTCCACCTTCTGTCTGTTGTTTCTATCCTTGTCATATAATTTGGGAGGACTCAGTACTTAGAGGCTGATTTTCACATTTAACTATTTAGTCCCTTCCTTTTTTCACTGTTCCCTTTTGATTTATAACATTTGGTACTTAGCCATGTGGTTCCTTAAGTGTGGTCTGAGATGAAGGCATTTCATAACTTAACAAAAGCCTGAATCGTGACATTCTAAACGAGTCAAAACATGGATTTAGGCTGGTGTTAAATGTCTGGTTACTGTGACAGATGGATGATCAGTCTTATATATGATCAGTCAGATCAATATAAGAAAACCAAGGAGGGGCGCCGGGGTGGCTCAGTCAGTTGAGTGCCCATCTCTTCGTTTCAGATCAGGTCATGATCTCATGGATTCATGAGTTCGAGCTCCAGGGCTTCTTGTGGACAGTGCAGAGCCTGCTTGGGATTCTCTCTCCTCTTCTCTCTCTGCCCCTCCTCCTTTCATGTTCTCTCTTTCTCTCTCTAAATAAGTAAAATAAAATAAAAATCATCAAATGCTCTAGCCCATGTTGGATGTCTCCATCTTCAAAGGCAATGTAAAATCCAATCACACACTCAAGTCACTCCAGGATTTCATACTCAAGTATTCTTTGGGACTTAAGATTTGGCATGTGAATCTGGTCCTTCATTACCAGATAGCTTTTAACCATATTAGCTTTTTTTTTCTTTTTGAGAGAGAGAGAGAGGGACTGCATGTGAGCACGGGAAGGCAGAGGGAGAGGGAGAGGGAGAGAGAGAGTCTTAAGCAGGCTCCATGAGTGTGGAGCCCCATGCAGGGCTCTATTTCACAACCCTGGGATCATGACCTGAGCCAAAATCAAGAGTCGGGCTCTTAACCAACTGAGCCACCCAGACATCCCAGCCCTTCTATGTTCAATGTCATGTTATAAGAGGAAAAGTCCTTCAGTAAGCATAGCATCAACATCGCTTTTGCAAAACGTGCAAGTACAAAAAGTGTTCCTTTCCTCTCTCAAAAGTTCCTTCTCTCTTGTACCTAACATCCTAAATTAAAGTGGTTGTATTAGAAAGACCGTGCACAGGTACATCAGGTTCCCCAAATCACCCACAACAGTCATAGGACCAAGGAAATGACTAGCACCCTATAGTTGTTACATGGCATCAGAAAACCAAGTGAAAATAGTTTATGAGACTCAATAGAAAGAATATTCACAGAGGTGGCACCGAATTGCATAGCTTCACCTGGCTTTTTTTCCCCCATGTTGTATTTCTATTGAGAAAATGATTTCTCTCTTGGTCTTCAACGCCTCAGCCTTTTCCATTCTGCATTAGAATTAGAAATGGTGCTGAAATAGGCCAGAAAGAGTCCCCTGGGTAAGAGGCCCCAGTCTCACATCCTTCTTCAGGGGAGGCCTGGCAGAGTGGCTGTCAGCCCATTCCGTGTGGCTCTTGGACAGACAGATGGTCTAGACCTCTCCCTTCTGGCCGTATTCTCAAAGGAAACTTGCCAGGAGCACAAATTGAGAGCAATAGTCCACCTTGAATTCTGGTGCATGATTAGATTTTCTAACGGATCAGATCTTTATGATCATTTGTCTGTGTCTCCTTAAGAAACCACCATTTTCTCTAGCTTTTCTGGTTATTCCTGTAGCATTGTCTTTGGCCTATCTGCCCCATGGTGGAATGCCAGAGGCCGTTCAATTTTTGCTTTCAATCTTATGAAGTGGCTTAGTGTCTGCAGAAAGAGCTGCGGGGCTTGTTTCTTGCAGTCCGTTCTCATGGCTAAATTGTCTTCTGGTCCCACTTCAGGGCCAGTCCATCCCTAATGAAAGGCAAAAGGCAAAACTGTTACTTTTTTCCCCTAGCTACTTCTGTCCCCCCCGCCCCCCCCCCCCGCATAAGTTTGTTCTTTTGAATTTTTGCTTGTGCATTCATTACTCTGACCTTTCTCATGCCGTGAGGTTTTTTCCTCTATACAATGTTTTCATTTGCCTCTCTTCCTTTTTCCATTTGTATACATTTTTTTCAGAGCCCCTTTTCAAATAAATTATCTCAACCTCAGAAGTGACCACACGATCACATTTCCTCATTTTTAAGATCTAAAAATAGCATGTTTCCTACTTCCATTTATTTTGCTTTTTTAACTTTGAGTTTTATTTATATACGCACATTCTTTGGGAATGTGTACAAGCGACAGAAACGCAACTCAAAGTTGCTTAAATAGACACAAGAACCTACTGGGTCACAGAAATGAGATGCCCAAGTAAGGACTCCAAAAAAAGCTGGATCAAGAGTGAAAACAACATATTTGAGACTCTCTGCCAGATGGTCTCTCTGTGATGTGAAAAAGTGTCCCTGTTTGTTCAGACTCCCAGGGCTACAATCAGGGGAAGTCCCAAGTGAACTGGGCCAAGTTGGCCACTCTCTCTCTCTTCCTGTGGTGGCCCCATTCAGACGCACTGTCCCCACCTGGTGTTGAAGATGGCCACAAGTACCTCTAGTTACTTGGTTCTGACAGTTGGCCCTCCTGGGGGACAAGAAAGTCTTTTTCCTGAGAGTTCTAGCGACAAGCTTAGGGGAGACCTCAGATTTATCTTGTCTGGTCCAAATCACTATCCCTAACCAAATCAAGGGGGTGAAGAATACTAACCAGACTTTACTGGGTCACTTTTCCAAGGGGCAAGCTACAGTAGAAGATGGCTCCTTAGGGTAAAGCTGGTCAGACTAAAGCACACTCCCCACTGCAAAAATGGTTCCTTGTCTTGTGCATAGTTAATGAGCATCTCCATCTGGCATTAGAAGGGCAAGATTTAGATGAGCTCTAAAGCTTTAAGCCCTTGAACAATTGTAACTTGGAGAATACCAATTAAATTACTTTTGTGGAAGTGGTGTGATCTCAATAAACATACCCCTTTGGCCTCATAAAAAACATTTTTAATAATGTTTCTTTGTTCCGTTTGGATAGTACTTATTTTGCAAAAGTACTTATACCCTCTCTCCTTTAAGCCTTATAAGACCCCTATAAAAGGAAGACTACCATTCCCATTTTGCAGGAGAAACTAAGATTAAAATATGTGACTTACCCAAAGACAAATATTTCGTATAACCTAGGAAGAAAGAAAAGAAAAAGAAACTTCTAGAGGAAGGAGCGGCAAGATCTGTGTTATACATTTAGATTAAATTATACCTGGTTTCATGAATCCTTCATTAATCATTGCAAAAACTGCAAGTGTCCAGAAGATGAACCTGAGCTAATTCCGAGTCTTGCTGAGTTTGAGGAATGATGTACAGTGGGACCCACCCAAGAATATTCTCTCTTGTTCCTTAAGTCATCTGAATGATTAGCCCATCTTTCTGGACCTTGGGGCTTTTTTATGTGAGCAGGAGGTCCAGGAAAGAGGAGGGGACTGTTCTCTGCCCATCTGCCCCATCTGGGTCTGCGTTATCGCAGCTTAATCTTTTCAAGAATCTTGTCTGGTCAGTATTAAAACGCACATTTTGCACATTTTACTGAGAGGTGAAAGGGAATCAGAAGGGTTGAGTAACATGCTTTGCTCCAAAGCAGGAGGCACAGTGAAGGAGAGAGTGGATATGAGGAGCACCTCAAATCCTACACTTACACAGTCGCCTTTGTGTGTCCTTGAATCCCGTACCGTCTTTTCTTAGCTCTGCCCTGAAGGCAGAGTTTTCTCTCTGTGTGTTGTTCTCGCTGCTGCATCCTGGGAGATCTGGCTTTCCCTGGAGGTTGGCTTCCAAGAACTGGGGATACCCAGGTTGGAATCCTAGCTCCCCCATCCCCAGCCACATGACCTGATATTTAAACAAAAGCTCAGTCTTCAAGTAGGAAAGCCAAAGTGTTGAGAGCATGGAGCCTGGAGCCAGACTGCCTGCATTTGAATTCCTGCTTTGTCTGGGTGTCTGGGGGGCTCAGTCAGCTGAATGTGCGACCTCAGGTCATGATCTGCTCGTGAATTTGAGCCCTGCATCGGGCTCCGTGCTAACAGCTCGGAGCCTGGAGTCTGCTTCAGATTCTGTGTCTCCCTCTCTCTCTGCCTCTCCCCTGCGCATGCTCTGTCTCTCTCTCTCTCTGTCTCTCAAAAGAAGTAAACACTAAAAAAAAAATTTTTTTTAATGAATTCCTGCTTTGCTCTTTACAAGCTGTGTGACTTCGGACAAGTAACCTGAGTTTGGGGACCTCAGTTTCCCATCACTAAAATGGGGGAAATAATAATATTTATATCAAACATGTGAGGCTTAAATGAGTTGGACTGATGCCCAGCACATATTTTAAGCATTCATTTTCATTATTGTTATTGTTGTTATTATGGCCTTCATCTACAAAATGTCAACTATAATAAACATCTATAAGATGTCATCATTTAATAAATATTGAGCACCTAGATACTGTGCTAAGTACTGGGATATAGTAGTGAATGAGACAAATAAGACGCCTAGTCTTCTGGGGCATATATTCTAGACGTGGGACATGGATAATATAAAGCAGACAGATAAGGGGCGCCTGGATGTCTCAGTCAGTTAAGTGTCCAATTCTCAATTTCAGGACAGGTCATGATCGCATCGTTCTTTAGCATGAGCCCCGCCTCGAATCTGCACTGTTGATGTGGAAACTGCTTATGATTTTCTCTCTCTCAAAATAAATGAACATTAAAAAAAAAAAGCAGACAGATAAGATAATTAGAGTTCTGTTAAGTGCTCTGAAGAACACACAGGCTGATACAGAGAAGGACCTACTTTAAATGGGGTGAGTCGGGGAAGCTTTCTTGGTGAAAGTAGTACATGAACTGACTTCCTAAATGAGAATGAGCCAGCTGCGTGGGGAAAAGGTGCCAGGAAGAGGTAACAGAGCTTGCAAAGGTCCTGGGTGAGCGGGAATTCCGTGTGTTCACCAGCCAGAAAAGCACCAGCATGGCTGTGGCCAAGTGATTGATGGTGAGGGCTGGAGCTGACATGAGGTGGGCCGTGGGATGATGTGACCTGGCCGCTCTACCTTCATAGGGTTCCTGGCAGAGGAAGGAAGGCGATGTGTACAAGTGTTTGGCATAGCGCTGGATATAGACTCAACAGTCAATAAACTGAACGTGGAGATCGGCCTCCTCTCTATTTCTGGTGCCACCATCTGTTTTCTCTTGTCTCCTACCATAATCTCATTTCTTTCTCTCTTTTTTTTAAGTTTATTTATTTACTTTGAGAGGTAGGGGGAGAGAGAGAAAGAGAGAGACAGTACACATAAGTGGGGAAGGGGCAGAGAGAGGTAGACACAGAATCCCAAGCAGGCTCCACACCATCAATGCAGAGCCCAATGCGGGGCTTGAACTCACGAACCACAAGATCATGACCTGAGCTGAGATCAAGAGTCAGACGCCTAAGCGGCTGTGCCACCCAGGCACCCCTAGTCTCATTTCTCACTACAGCAAACCTGTGAACCACCTGAGTTGAACTGTGTGGGCCCACTTACAGGTGGATATTTTACAATATAGCCCTATAAATATATTTTCTCTCCTTTGCGATTTTCTTAATAACATTGTCTTTTGTCTAGCTTACTTTGTTGTAAGAACACAATATATGATATATATGATATATAAAATGTGTGTTAATTGACCTGTTTGTCCTTGGTAAGGCTTCCAGTGAACAGTAGGCTACTGGTAGTTAAGTTCTGGGGAAATCAAAAGTTACGTGTGGATTTTCTCCCGCACAAGGAGTTGGCACCTCGAACGCCTGCGTTATTCAAGGTCAACTGCATTCCCCCGACTCCATTCTCAACCTGCTTTAACCCATTCTCTCTAGTGACAAGGATGACCGTTACAAAAATTGATCACGTGATCATCTCTCTCCTTGAAAACCTTCAAGTGGATTCTCACCACCTCCAACAGAATGCCCTAGCCCCTTCCCTGGGCACAGGGCACGCATTGCTGTCTGGTCTCTAAGACTTTCCAGCACCTTCTCTCTCTATGTGCCCCATTCCATACTGTACTCCAGCTCTACAGGCTGACTCGTGAGTCCTGAATATACCACTTTCACTCTCCCTACTTTGACTCACGCCAGTCCACCTGACACATCGCCCTGGGCTTTTTCTCCTTCTCCCTCATTTGACTAACAGGTGCCTTTCTCGTAAGAGTCAGCTTACAGTCACTTTCTAAAAAGACTTTCCCAGTTCTCACTCCCATGGACTCACTCCTCCTGTATCACACTGTACTATTATTAGTCTTGCAAGGCTCTGTTTGTGTTCCCAGTGGACTTCGAGACTGAGCTTCAAAGGTAGAAGCTACACCTGTTACTTTTTTTTTGTCTTCATGCCTAACACAACTGCTGGTACATAAGCAATGCTCAACCCAATGGAGTCTCAACTTATATTCATTTAACTTGCACAAACTCAACTGTATACACACACACACATGCACACATGCCGGCCCACACAGTGTGTAAATTTAAAAGGTTTTGGCCATCCCACCCTGCCTTCCACTCCACGCAATTTGTCTGGGATGCAGAGTGAGCCCAAAGTAAATTCTGCTTATTCCCATGACGGGGTCTCCGTTCCCATAGCTCTGGTACTGTTAAAGATACAGTGTACATCTCATAATATACTTCCTCAGTTCCAGCCAACTCCATCTGGTGCTTATTAGAAGAAACTACCAGCTGGATCAAGATTAAAGGGAAAATCGGCTGTGTTGGAATGATGGAGACTGTGTCATCTTAATGTGGCACATTCTCACGGGATTTCTCCTGAAAAATTTTGACTGTATGTTATCTCCTTTTAACACACTGACTTGGCAACCTAAACTCCCTATAAGATGTGTACAGTTCTTTCAATTGAGTTTATTGTACATTTATTGTATAAATATGTACATTTATTGTGTATGTATACATTTATACAATACATTTACACAAATGTATTGTATATGTTGATACAATTCTCTCTCTCAACACTTCCATATAACACCTGGTGCTTGTCACCACAAATGCCCTCCTTAATCCCCATCACCTATTTCTCACACCCCCCACCACCTCCCCTCTGGTAACCACCAGTTTGTTCTTTATAGCCAAGAGTCTGTTTCTTGGTTTGCCTCTCTCTCTCTTTTTTCCCCTTTGCTCGTTTGTTTTGTTTCTTAAATTCCACATATAAGTAAAATCATATGGTGTTTGTCTTTCTCTGACTGACTTAATTTGCTTAGCATAATACTCTCTAGCTCCATCCATGTCATTGCAAATGACAAGAGTTCATTCTTTTTCATAGTTGAGTAATATTCCATTGTATATAAATACCACCTCTTCTTTATCCATTCATCCATTGACGGACACTTGGGTTGTTTCCGAATTTGGCTATTGTAGGTAATGCTGCTATAAACATCAGGGTAGATGTATCCCTTTGAATTAGTATTTTTATATTCTTTGGGGAAATACCTGGTAGTGTGATTTCTGGATTGGAAGGTAGTTCTACTTTTAACTTTTTTGAGCTACAATTTCAACATTATGTAAAGACATAAAGCGCATGTTGCCAAATGCGCTTAAAGGGCATTGCTTTTATAATCCCTCTTTGAGGAGCTTGCATTTAAATGCATAATCCTGCCCATTTCATATTCTTGGTTACTGACTATGGAGATTTGGTTCATAGTTGATTCTAGAGTCACAATTCTCAGAGAAATTCAGAATTAGGGGAAATTTTAATTTTCTGTAAATATCCCCCTTGAATCTTTCCTCAGCTTGCCTTTTGGCTCTTACTGTTCTTTCTCACTTGGTGAGTCACATCACTGTTTGGGTTCTGGTGAATCATAACACTGCATCATACTCCGCGGGCCGTCTCCCACATTCCTCCCTGATTTTTGGATATCTCTTCCTGAGGCTCCCACTGGCACCTGCTGATATGTTCCCTTCCCCCTCCCTACTCCACACAGACTCACTTCTCCAGAATCCCTGTGACTGGCACCACCGTTCTTTCCTGTTAGCCGGCTGCTTTCTGCCCCCTATCTAATCAGCACATTCTGTACATTCTGTCCAGGATGGTTCCTAGTGAGTATGACCCAGCCTGTCCCTATCACTGCCACTCTAACTCCAGCCCGTTGCGCCTCTCAAATAGATCGTTAGACCCGTCCGAGGGCGCACTCTAGCCAAGGTCTCTCTCTTCAGACCATTCTAACACTCGACATCTTTTTCTAATTAAGCCATGGCTCTAAGAATAACTTCTCCATCTCAAATGCTTCAGGGGGTTCCCACAGCTTATTGATTTGCTCAGTATAAACATCTCACTATGGTATGTTGGATATCAACATATTCCTAGTAGACATCACCTCATTATCACCAACATCACCTCACTGTCAATTCCCACGGCTGCTTTCTCTGAAAAGGAGATTCCAGAAAAACCACCTGAATTGTGTTCCTGCCGTTGGCACTTTTCTTCAGGTCATTTTCTCTCCACAGGGGCCATTCTCCTCCATCTCTCCCATTTGAATAATGGCCTTAATATGTCTGCTTTCAACGGCTTGTCATTTAGGAAGCTTTTCCTGATCTTTTTTTTTTTCCTCTCAATTATACACTTTGTAAACCTTTGTTGTCACTCTTGTATGTCATTCTTTAATCTTCTTTACATTATAATTATGAATGTGAATATCGTATTACCTTGACTGAACTATAATCTCTTTTGGGGTCTTCTATATTCTTGGCAGCCCAACACGGTGAGCATCCAGATAAGAATAGTTATTGAGTTGACTTAAATGGAAAATAAATCTTTAATTATGGTGAAAAATTTTAGATTTAGATGTAGCCAGCTGGACTTGGTTTAGACAATCCCAACTTTGCTGGCAACATCCAAAGCATCATAATTAGGAGCCGGTCGAACATATGCCTTCTTCTTTCCATCAGGCCTGCTCTGGGTGTTGACCTTGGCCACGTCGAGGTAATAGTTTCTTCACAGTGTGTTTAATCTGGTGCTTATTGGCTTTGACATCCACAATGAACACAAGTGTGTTGTCCACTGTTTTCTTCAGGGCTGAGTGTGTAGTCAGGGAGAATGTGATGATGGCAATGTGGTCAAGTTTGTGTCTTCTGCAGGCACCAGGCACTCTTTCAAGGATATGTGGACTGAGCCAAGTGGGCCATCGGAAGGTAGATGACATGCAGATCTTCTTTTTTTGTGTGTGTGACTGTGAACACCTTTGAGCACAGCTTTCTTGGCCTTCAAAGCCTTTGCTTGCCTTTGACTTTGGGAAAGACAGGAACTTCCCTCTTCACCTTCAGCACCATTTTTGTGAAAGGCAGAAACGAATTTTTTTATTCAAGTATAATTAACATACAGTGTTGTATTAGTTTGATGCAACAATTCTATACATTATTCAGTGCTCATCAAACTGTGCTCTCCGGTGCCTGGGTGGCTCTGTCAGTTAAGTGTCTGCTCAGCTCATGATCTTACGGTTTGTGAGATTGAGTCCCCCATCAGGTTCTTGCTGAGTGTGGAGCCTGCTTGAGATTCTCTCTGCTTCTCCACTGTGTGTGCACATGCTATCTCTCTCTCTCAAAATAAATACATTAATTAATTTGCAAAAGATAAGTATGCTCTTAATTCCTTTTATCTGTGTCATCCATCCCCCTCACCCATTTCCTCTCTGGCAACCACCAGTTTGTCTTGTGTATTTAAGAGTCTGGATTTTTGTTTGCCTTTTTTTCTTTCTTTCTTTGTTTTTTTTTTTTCTTAAATTCCATATATGAGTGAAATCATGTGCTTTTCATCTTTATCTGGATGACTTATTTTACTTACCATTATACCCTGTAGGGTCCATCCATGTTATCACAAATGGCAAGATTTCATTTTTTTAATGGCTGAGTAATATTCCATTATATATGTATACCATATCTTCTTTATCCATTCATCTATAAATGCACACTTGTGTTGCATCTATATCTTGGTTATTGTAAATAATGCTGCAATAAACATAGGGGTGCATATGTCTTTTCAAATTAGTGTTTTGTTTTCTTTGGGTAATTACCCAGTAGTGAAATTACTGGATCATATGGTAAGTCTGCTTTAATTTTTTAGGAACTTCCATACTGTTTTCCACAGTGGCTGCAGCAATTTGCATTCCTATTGACAGTGCACAAGGGTTCTTTTTTTCTACACATCCTTGCCAACATTTGTTTTATCTTGTGTCTTTGATTTTAGCCAATCTGACAGATGCAAGGTGATATCTCATTGTGGTTTTTCCTTTATTTTTTAAATTTTTTAATTTAATGTTCTTTTTTTCTTTTTAATTTGGGAGAGAGAGAGAGAGAGAGAGAGAGAGAGAGAGAGAGAGAGAGGGCTGTAGGGGAGCCAGGCAGTGGAAGAGGGAGAGAGAATCCCAAGGGGGCTCCATGCCGAGTGCAGAGCCCAGTGTGGGGCTTGATCCCACGATCCTGAGATCATGACCTGAGCCAAAATCAAGAGTCAACCGGCTGAGCCACCCAGGTGCCCTCACTGTGGTTTTGATTTGCATTTTGCTGATGATTAGTGATGCTGAGCATCTTTTCATGTGTTTATTGAGCATCTGTATTTCTTCTTTGAAAAAAATATCTCTTCAGGTCCTCCGCCCATTTTTTAATCAGATTGCTTGGGTGTTTCTGTTTTTGTTTTTTTTGGTGTTAAGTTGTATGTGTTCTTTATATATTTTAGATATTAACTCTTATCAAATATGTCATTTGCAAATATCTTCTCCCATTCATTATGTTGCCTTTTGTTTTGTTGGTTTCCTGAACTGTGCAAAAGCTTTTTATTTTGGTGTAGTTCTAATAGTTTAATTTTGTTTTTGTTTCCTCTGTTTAAGGAGACATAATAGAAATAATGTTTCTACAGCTGAAGTCAAAGAAATTACTGCCTATGTTTCATTCTAGGAATGTCACTGTTTCAGGTCTAACATTTAGGTATTTAATCCATTTTGAGTTTATTTTTGTATATGGTGTAAGAAAATTGTCCAGTTTCATTCTTTTCCATGTAGCTGTCCAGTTTTCCCAGCACCACTTGCTGAAGAGGCTGTATGTTGTATATCATTATATATAATATACACTGTATATTATTGTATACATTCTATACATTGTATATTATTCCCTCCTTTGTCATGGATTGATTAGCCATATAAGTGTGGGGTTGTTTCTGGATTCTTTGCTCTGTTCCATTGATCTGTGTGTCTCTTTTTGTGCCAGTACCTACTGTTTTGATTACTACAATTTGTAGTATATCTTGAAATCTGGGATTGTGATAGCTTCAGCTTTGTTCTTCCTAAATGGAAATAAGTTTTAATATGCCCCTCAGGCCTGCTGCCCAGTCATCTGCAAATCATCATACCCTCTATCCCCATCACACACACACACACACACACACACACACACACACACTCTAGATTACTTTGCCACGTCCTGAAGGATCAGCTTCAGACAGCATTTTCTAGCCATGTTCAGTCCTTTTTGAACATTTTCTGAAGTCCTTTCTACTCCTGGTCAATAACAATGGCACTGTTCACTCTCCTTCCGTTCTTCCAAAGCATCTTGCTCACCTTGGGGATGCTTCACAATGCCAAGCTTATTTGGGGAACAGTACTGGCTCAAGCCAGACTATGCTTCAATCCGAGGTCCTTCATCCCTGATCTTACCAAATTGGTGCCTTACTCCACACTATTGAAGTGAAAAGAACAGCCCAACAGCAGAAACCTCTGCTTTAAAGAACACATCTGGATTTTCAGAAGACTACTTATTTGATAGAATTAACTCATCAGTTAGTGAAGCAAATGACCTTGCTATGATTTTTGGTGGGATTTTTTTTTTTTCTTTTTCCTAAGACTTGGAGTAGACAATTTGCAATCTTAGAAAGTTATATCCAGAGGCACCTGGTGGCTCAGTCAGTTGAGCGTCTGACTCTTGATTTCAATTCAGGTCATGATCTCATGGTTCGTGAGTTTGAGCCTGTGTTGGACTTGGAGTCGACAGTGTGGAGCCTGCTTGGGATTCTCTCTCCATCCCTCTCTCTCCACCCCTCCCCTGCTCTCGGTTTCTTTCTCTCAAAATAAATAAACTTAACAAAAGGAAAAAGAAAAATAGAAAGTACATCCAAAGCAGTAAATATATTAGTCACTTTCCGATCTAACTATGTGTTAATGTGTTTTCTCAGTGCCAGAGCGACCTACAAGCCTGTCTTTCTCCCATTCCCTGACTTGCAGAGTATACCATATTCTTTCTTGAGCTGCTTTTGATCAATGCCATGAGCATCAAAAGGTGTTCCCCAAAGTATATTTACCCCAAATCCATGTCAGTGCCATGTTTTCCAAGAATAGATGGATGATATTCCTTCCCCACAATCTTTCTTTTTCAAGCCAGATTTAAAAGATCAGAACTTAACTATGAACATATTGAAGGATGAAGCTGCCTTTTTTTTTTTTTTAACCGAGCAAACCGAAGACACTCAAATCATCCCAACACAATTAGCTTCCCACCATGCATGAGGGGTCTTTTCAGTTCACTGTAAAGCTGTCTAACAAACACCAACCATTTTGTTGCCATACCTTAGTGCTTTGGGATATGTAAGGAAAGGTTATATAGGTTTTATGCACTACACTTTACACACTGTCTCTACTCCCTCCACCCGGATCAATGGTTTAAACATTTCTTTTCCTTCCATACTCACCAGTTATTGAATACTCTTTTTTTTTATTTTGTTTAACATTTTTATTTATTTTTGAGATGAGAGATAGAGAGAAACAGAGGATGAACAGGGAAAGGACAGAGAGAGAGGGAGACACAGAATCCAACGCAGGCTCCAGGCTCTGAGCTGTCAGCACAGAGCCCGACATGGGATTCAAACCCACAAACCATGAGATCGTGACCCCAATCAAAGTCAGACAGTGAAGCGACTGAGCTGCCCATGCACCCCGAATATTCTTCTGTCAGCTGTTTTTGAGCTGTGAGTGAGTAGGACGGCTGCTGTCTAGGGTGATCAGTTCATCTTGGTGTGCCCAGGACTTTCCTAGTTTTAGCACTGATGATCCCATATCCCGAGAAATCCCTCAGTCCTGGGCAAACTGGAGCAGATGGTCACCCTAAGTGCTACCCCAACACATTCCTGCTTGCTTCCCAAAGCCCAGGACATCTTGGGATCAAGAACTAATGCCTTAGATATCTGTGTCTCACAGAACAGCACTGATCAATAAATTCGGAAAATGTTACCATCAAAAGCACTCAGTTCTGCAGATCCCAAAACACTGGAGACACATCGAAGGGTAGTGATTGAAACTAAGCCATCAGGGGCACCTGGATGGCTCAATCAGTTAAGCGTCTGACTTTGGCTCAGGTCATGATCTCACGGTTCATGAGTTCGAGCCCCACGTCGGGCTCTGTGCTGAATGCCAGCTCAGAGCCTGGAGCCTGCTTCACATTCTGTGTCTCCCTCTCTCTCTGACCCTCCCTTGCTCATGCTCTCTCTCTCTCGGAAATAAATAAAACGTTAAAAAAAAAAAGAAAGAAAGAAACTACGCTATCACATAGACCCTAGTCACGAAGACCCTAACCAAAGCAGACTGGGACCTCCTCTATTTATAACAAATTTTCCTTTTTATTTTATTTGTTTTTTGAGGAGAAAGGATAGAGTTTAAGGAAACCATTTCAAAGGATAAATTGGTAAACATGACATCTGAATCTAAAACCACTTTAACCAGTGGGAGAATCAAATGCAAAGATCTTCTTTGGTGACATGCAAATACAGAACGCATCTCGGAGACAAATTTGTTGGACTTTAACATCTAGAGAAGAAGAAATATCTGCTTGTTTGGGATTGATCCAAGCCCTCTGCCCTAATAATCTGTCTAAGCTCAAGTTAATGACAGGTTCTGTGGGAAAGAAGCTAGGAGGAGAGTGGATTAAATAAACTGAACACAAGTCAAGAATTTAATAGGGCTATTAAAAGTCGAAGTTGGGGGAAGCCACGCCCTATTTCTATTTTAAGACTGTTTTGTTTCCACTTATTTGAAAATGTTCAAAAGATAAAGAGTGTCTTCAAGATACAGATCTCTGGCAGCTGCTGAATGATAAAACCCTGGGTCTTAGTAGATGTACCAACCCCTTAAAACATTAGTTCCACACTCAAAAACACGGAGGTGGTTTGGAGGTAGCTGGGACCACGAGGGAAGCAGAAGAGCATCCCAGATTTGGACAGACCTTGGACGTGCAAATTCACTTCATGAATCTGCCTTCTTTCTTCTCCAAGGAGATATTTGGAAACCAAAACGTTGCAGAGAAAGACTAACAGTCACCTGTTCTGTTCCTTGAAATTTGACAGAATACCACCAGAGATACATTGTTTGTTTGTGTTTCTCATGTGGTTTTTGCTTTTTTTTTGTTTGGGTGATTTACCCCAGAAGGGGAAGAACTTTGCTACCCCAAGAAGGCTTGTAGGGAAGTGGAAAAGGGAGTGTGATCCCAGAAGAGTGAGGTAAGCTAGGGTGACTGTATGTGGAAGAGCAGGAGGAGAAGATGTAGAGGAAGCCTTCATAGCCGGATTTACTTTCCACCGCGTGGATAGACTATTCTTTTAAAAATTGGGAAACTAAGGCACAGTGATCCTAAGAGGCTTTTCCAAGGTCACGTAAGCAGCAGGGCTTTGTTTAAACTCTGCTCCAGGGGCACTTGGGTAGCTCTGTCCATTGAGTGTCTGACTCTTGACGTGGGCTCAGGTCATTATCTCATGGTTCATGAGTTCAAGCCCCACATCGGGCTCTGTGCTGACAGCTTGGAGCCTGCTTGGGATTCTCTCTCTCTCTCTCTCTCTCTCTCTCTCTCTCTCACTCTCTCTCACTGGTTTACTCTGTCTCTCTCCCTCACTGGTTCACTCTGTCTCTCTCTCAAAATAAGTAAAGTTAAAAAACAATAAAATAAAGTCTTTAAAAACAAAACCCTACTCCAAAGCCTTGGTCTTCCCCCACCACGCTGTGTATCTGTCTCTATCATAACCTTTTTGTGGGCTGACCAAGCAGGCTGGCTTTCTGAAGAGGTAACCATTTGGATGTGGTTTGGAAATACAGGCTGAAGAAACTTGACGTGTAGTTGCCCCACTTTGGGGCAGGGAAACAGGGCAGAAGAGGCCAACGCCACCCACGATAACTGACCTTGAGGGCTCCCACCTATCCTTTGGGATCGGGTGGCAGAATGACCCCTCAAACACAGTCGTTCTGCTTCACTGTTTAGTACCTAGTCAGGTAGATGGGGCAGGTAGGCTCTTAGGGGAGCCAAGTTTGCCAATAGAGAGATGCCTTAAGATTGTTCAGTGATTCTTATGTGCAAGGCCTGTTCTAAGCTCTTTTTATGTCCCGACCTATTTTAATCTCCTTAGAGTCCTATTAGGTCAGTCTTCTTAATACCTCCATTTTATAGAAGAAGGAAGGGAACTGAGGCATACCGTCCAGTGCTGAGCACTACAACCCGGATGGTGGATGTAAAGGGGCTTCATGCAGGTGTAAGGATGACCACTATTACTATTTGGCCTCATCTCACATTTCTTTATCTGGAAAGATACAGAAACTATAAGTGATTGCAGAGGCTCCAGTACTGCAAAATACAGGCCTGGAGGAACATGATTGCAGTCTAGAACAGAGATCACTCAAATATACATAGCCCCTGGGCTAAAGCTCAGCCATTTCTGTACTTTCCACAAGCTGAGAATGACTTCACATTTTTAAATGGTTGGAAAACTCAAAAGAAGACTATTTAGTGACATGCAAGGTATGTGAACTTGCGATATCACTGCCCATAAATAAAGATTTAGCTGGACACAGGCACATGGGATGGCTACTTTCATGCTGCGGTAGCAGAAGTGAGTGGTTATTATATCAGAAACCAAATGTCTCACAAACCTAAGATATTTCCTACATGGCTCTTTATAGAAAAAAAAATGCTGATGCCTGACGTAGAAATATGTGGCCAACATAATCTCCTAATACTGTAAGGGAACATTTTTAATCGTAATCGTGAGTTTATTAAATAATTGAAAGCCTCCCCTTTTGTGCAGAAAATGGTTGATTAAAAAAATTCTGAATAAACATCCTTCACAAATGACTTTTTAAATAGACTCTGCGGCAGATATGCATAAGATAAATACACTTATATTCCTTTTTACCATATATTAGTTCTCTGCTTGTTTTCAGAGATGATCTGGTTGGCCCAGTGTTGGCCCTGATCTTTACGATTGTCAAGCCCTTTCATAGACATTAACTTATTTGGTAATTTACAAATGCTGGATATATTGATCCACAGTAATAACATGAGCTGTATGAATGCCAGCCATCATTTAATTGAATAGTCTTGCAGTGCTCTGCTTCTGGATTTTTCCTGGAACCTACTCATCCGCAATCCATCACCTTGCTGACAGCAGGGTGGCTGGGTGTCCCGGTGCTACATCCCTCTTTTAATTTGTGACTTAAAAAAAAAAATGTTTACTTATTTTTGAGAGAGAGGGAGAGCGCGTATGTGTGCACATGAGTGGGGGACGGGCAGGGAGAGAGGGAGACAGAGAATCCCAAGCAGGCTCTGCACTCTCAGCACAGAGCCCGATGCCGGACTTGAACTCATGAACTGTAAGATCATGACCTGGGTTGAAACTAGGATGCTTAATTGACTGAATCCCCCAGGTGTTCCTTAATTTGTGACTTCTTATCTGCTTAGTTCTGAGTAACTTTGTTATGACTGCATCTATGCTAAGAGCTCATGGCCCAAGACTTGAGAGGGGCTCAAAGTACATGACCTTTGATGCTTAAAACAAAGATGAGAAATTTACACCTTGAAGGAGAAATGCTGTCTTCTGGGTGCATGTACATGCAGGCACTTGTGTTTTAAAAATTTCTTAATTACTTGGTAACATTCAAAGACTTTGGGAATTTTTTTTTTAGTGTAAAATTCAGATTTCTCACTTCTCTTAAAATATTTGAAGAGTGGGGCACCTGGGTGGCTCAGTCAGTTAAGCATCCCACTTGGACTCAAGTCATGATCTCGCAGATCGTGGGTTCGAGCCCCGTGTCTGGCTCTGTGCTGACAGCTTGGAGCCTGAAACCTGCTTCGGATTCTGTGTATCCCTCTCTCTTTGCCCCTCCCCCACTGATGCACCTTCTCTGTCTCTCAATAATAAACATTAAAAAAATTTTTTAAAAAATATTTAAAAGGTGTTAGTACAGACCCTATGATGAGCGTGGCATTATTGGCTAGTGTTGAGAGGGAATTGGTCCCTTTAGGTGGGGCACTTGCTTTAGCCTCTTCACAGCGGTCCCCACCCTCCCTCGGTGGCCGTGACACCTTAATCAAGTGTGAGCTTCCACTTATGAATTTACTGGCCGTGTCTTTCCCTTCCTCCTCCAGCTTCACTTACTATTTTCATTTATCTTCCTATACAACATTTGAGTGTGTGAATCCAGCCCACAAATTTGTGATCATTGTTTTGGTTGCTGGGAGATCTTTTCTTGTTTGTTTTCTGTGTCTCCCATGTAGCCAAAGCATTTGGGCTTGCCAGACTGACGCAGAATGGTATACGCTTGGCGGAGTGCGGGGACCCGTCAAAAAGCATTGCTACGATTCAACAGCAATAATTAAGCTGAGAGGAGCAATCCATGGTAAAGACGTATAAGCCCTTGGAAAAGATTCAGGTCCGGATTCCAAGCCTGCCCCTGCCGAGAACGAGACCAGCATTCATGTTTACCCCTCATGGCTCAGCTGTGGCTGACACATAGCTCCTCGGTTAGAACTAAGTGGCTGTAAGGGAAACAAGATCCCGCCATATGCTGTGTTCTCAGCAACCTTTAGTTAGCATCGCCTTTTGTTTTCATGTAGAGCAGAGCTGATGATGTGTAGTTAGCTGCTCCCTGTGCAATCTGCTCCTTTGTGATGTTAAAAATTATCCTGGGGGCAGAGAGAGGCGGGGAGTGCGATATAAAATGTCCACTGGATGACAGTTTTCAGTAGGTTAAGCCAACTGGAGTGAACAGAGCAGAAATAATATACTGGTTGGAAGTTAATAGCTTAGCCCGCCCAATTATTTGCTAGAAGAAAGTGCCTGTTCAGTTGCCACAGATACCAAGCAAAACAAACCTACCCGCTGGGCTAACTGCTTAGCAGGCATCACGCTGTAATCTCAGGTTGTTCATCTAAACCATTGTAATAAGGCAGTACAGACCAGAGAGGTGTTTCCGGGGCCATGCTGTTTGGAGCTATAAATCACATCGCGCCTCTTGAAGCCCCGTAGGCAATCTGCTTCGACTAAATCATGATGAAAGATGTGTTGACTTTGCTTTGTATTGGCGTTCCATTGGGGCTCTCTTGTAGACTCAAGGCTCAAGGCAAAAAGAGGGGCAAACCACCCGAACCTGCAATGAGAGCCGTGCCTGCCTTCCCCCCTCTGCCCTCCGCGACTCCAGCTCTCAAGTACTGCTGAAGATGTCGTTTACAGAAAAGGTGTGGCTCTGCTAAGAATGGAAGGAAGTGAAGGCATCCAAATGGGCTATTCAATTCTTCCCTTCCTATAGCATATTTCTATTTTGCTTCTGGGGTGAAGAGGGAGAGGGATGGGGAAGGAAAAGAGTGGAATTTAACCTCCCCTCTTTTTCAGCGCAAATAAAGCAACCCACTGGAAAGCCTAAAGAGGGTAAAGGTTTCTCTTTGCCATTACTAAGAACAGAAGTCAAAATGTCAGTTCATTAACAAGGTCCAAAATGTTGGATATTCTTCTAAAGAGAAATAAGAACAATCGTTGGTAATGCTTATTGAACTATATGATCATCAACAAAAACCCTGAACGAGAGTCATCTCTCCTTTTTTAAAAAGTTTATTTATTTATAGAGTGAGAGAGAGAGAGACTGAGAGAGAGAGAGAGAGAGAGGGGAAGTGGGGGGGGGGGCAGAGAGGGGGGAAAAGAGAGAAAATCCCAGGCAGGCTCCCCACTGTCAGCNGGAAGTGGGGGGGGGGTCAGAGAGGGAGGAAAAGAGAGAAAATCCCAGGCAGGCTCCACACTGTCAGCGCAGGGCCCCAATACAGGGTTCAAACTCACAAACCATGAAATCATGACCTGAATCGAAACCACGAGTCTTCACCAAGAGCCTAACCAACTCGAGCCATCCAGGTGCCCCAAGACTCATCTCTTTTTATGTTCTTCCCAACCACGTGAAATGGAAACCACTGTGACTGTGCATCTCACAGATGAAGAACCCGGGGCAAAGAGAGGTTCAGGAACTGTACCCTGCTCTCCCAGCTGGTCAGTGACCAGCGGGGACTTGAAGCCAAATGGACTGGCTCCAGCATCCGGACTAGGGAGCTGCAGAGTGAAGCTTTCTGGCTTCTCTCCAGCTGAATGACTTTGGAAAAGAACATTCTTCTTGGCCTCATCTGTAAAATAAAGGGTTGTATTAGATGACCTTTAAGGTCTTTAAGGCCCCCCCCCCCCCCGCCACCTCTTTGGGTCTATTTCCAAATCAGTATCCATCAAGTTCATTACACTGTTGTCATTCATTAGCTCAGCCAATTACAGTAAGCTGGGGGTGAAGTGGAGATGTAGGACAGGCAGGGGGCAAGGAGATCGCTGCATTATACACTGAACACTTTCCTAACAGAGGCAGCTGCTCCAATTGCCACGTCATGCCCAGACAGGTAGGATGGCTGGGTGATTACGGGACTGAGGTGGCAGCTGGCATTTTCAGCATACCGCTGTGACTGCCACAATGGATTTCATAGTTGGACCAGTCCCTTTCCCCCAGAAGCGTCCTTACCGCCCTCACAGGTCTGCAAGGCACTTCACATCTGCGGAGCGCTCCAGGCACCCGGCACGGGTGAGCTATGACAACCCTTCTGTAATGTGACCAGACCTGCTGGGCTTCTCTTTCTTCCCGCCTCCCCTGAATTACACCGAGCGATACTTCCAGGAGTTTTGCAGCTGTCCTGAAGCCTTTGTTCTTTCTTCAGAATAAGGAAGTGGGAGAGGTGGCTTGGTGGGAAGGACTTTTTTGAGCTCTGTGAAATGAACTCACGTCTGAAGATGTCAGACTTTTCAGAAGACCCAGGGGCTAGCCACTCCGCATATGGTGGATAAATACCGTGTCGACAGCTCAAGTTATCTGGAGCTCTGTGTGAAAGGGGAATCAACTTTTGCTCTCTGGGAACAAGGGCTATCACATTTCGGTCTGGTGCACAAACTAAGGTGTGTTTGTTTCATTTATGGTTTCTGTCATCCACACGGACGCTTCAATGTGACAGTTGACTCCTGGGTTCCTTCTGCCGTACCTCAAGATGGTAATTCTTTTTTTCCCCTCTTCCCGTAGCCTACACAGACTATATGGTATATAACATCATGGGAAACTGTCTGATTTAATCCAGGGAACACGGACGTCACCAGATTTTTTTTTTTTCTTTTTGCCGTTGGTAATCTAGTTAACACGTGTTACAAGTGCATTTTTTTCTTATCTGTGTCTGTGTGCCCAGAGGGCAGAAACAACACAGACACGCCAAGAGAGGGGCAGAGAAACGGCAGAGAATTAAACCCGAGGGGCAGAAGTCCTAAACCTCGTGGTTTCCGCGGGCTGCAAGCAGACTGGGGGGCTCCGCGGGAAAAGTTAGGACCATTTGCTCCAAAAGGCGAGGGGGGGAGCCTGAGAAGAGAAGGGAGACGGTACCGGAATAGATTGGATGGAAGCGGGGGGCGGGGTGAAGCTCGGGAAACTCAGCCCGGGTGCAAAGGACCCGTCATTCCATTGCATAAGGTAATTTGCTAAGATCCGCCACTTGCATTTCGTATGCAAATGAGGAGGGCCTCTGGGCGGGGCGGAGCGCGGCCGGGATTCAGCACCGAGGGTCGGAAGAGCACAGCCAGCCCGGCCAGCATCTCTTCTCCGGCCGGCGCCCCAGAGGATGGATGCCGTGCTCAAGTGGGGAGCGCATGAAGACTGAAGCTGGGGGCTCTTGACAAGCTGTCGAGATTCGAGATTGCGAAGAGCCGTCCGTTCAGCCTCTTTCACGCTTGACGTTTCAGGGACTGGTCGTTTCTCCATCCCTGGAGAGAGATTCCTTCCCTGAGGAAGTGAAAATAATGAGCTTTTGGAGGTATTGCTGTTTTGCTTTCATTCTGCTCACTGTGGTTGTGTTGGTGATACTTTATAGTAGCCAGCTACACGTGCCCAAGAGTTTCGGGAAGCTGAATAGCTCCAGTCAAAGGAATTTTCGAATGCAAGCCTGTGATGACGCCTTAGAAGACAAGTCAACTTTTTTGTGGGGTAAGACCTTGCCGTCCCCTTTGGGAAGCGTCCCTTGTAAGGACTACCTGATCCGGAATCACTACATCACAAGCCCCCTGTCAGAAGAAGAAGTCGCTTTCCCTTTGGCTTATGTCATGGTTATCCATAAGGACTTTGATACTTTTGAAAGGCTCTTCAGGGCTGTCTATATGCCCCAAAATGTCTACTGTGTTCACGTGGATGAGAAAGCCCCAGCCGAGTTTAAGGAATCTGTACGGCAGTTACTGACTTGCTTCCCAAATGCTTTTGTTGCTTCAAAGATAGAGCCTGTAGTCTACGCAGGCATTTCCCGGCTCCAGGCTGACCTGAACTGTCTAAAAGACCTTGTAGCCTCCAAGGTGCCATGGAAATACGCCATCAACACATGTGGGCAAGATTTCCCTCTGAAAACCAACAAGGAGATAGTTCGGTATCTGAAAGGATTTAAAGGGAAAAACATCACCCCGGGGGTGCTGCCTCCAGATCACGCAATTAAGCGGACTAAATACGTCCACCAGGAACACATAGGCAAAGATGGCTCTTTCGTGAAGAACACTAATATTTTGAAAACCTCTCCTCCACACCAGCTGACCATCTACTTTGGCACCGCCTATGTGGCCCTTACCAGAGAGTTTGTCAACTTTGTCTTCCATGACAAAAGGGCCATTGATCTCCTACACTGGTCAAAAGATACTTACAGCCCTGATGAACATTTCTGGGTGACACTTAATAGGATCCCAGGTATGTGCTGATTTCCATTCCAATGTTCTCTTATTCATAGACTGAGTTCACTAACATTGAACTCTTCTGAGAAAACAGACTCATTTGAAATTATTTGGAAAAAAATTTTAGCATGTGAAAAACTATTAGTCTGGTTGCTTTTTAGTGACAGGTTAGTACCAACTCTTTGGTCTCATAACTATGTGCAATATAGTGATCTAAGAAGGATGTGGGGCTTCAGGACGTCTGGCAAAGGTATCACACAGTTACCCCCTTGTAGCTCAGTCTTTTGCTTTTGTTTTTGTTTTAACGGAGGTATAATTGACAAGTACTAGCTCGGTCTTGTGAATGAATGCTTTTCATAGCTCTTGAGAAGCGCAGCTATAACCTGATGGAATTGATTTTTAATAAGCAGTCTAGAATGTATGGGTTCTAATAGGTAGTGCCTCTTTCAGAGTTTGTCACAAGGTATTACACTGATCCTCAAAGTCATCGCTCCAAGTTGATGAGGCTGTTTTCAGAATCTTAGAATCTTCCTTGGATGTTGATAAATGATCTCTTCGGTGAAACATCTCTAGTCTAAGATCTGATCAAGTAGTCAGGTCTCAATCCACTGGGTTCAACAAAAGCAGTCTGGTACGCTGTTGCCCAGGAGAACTGGGTAAAATGAGTTGGAACAGACAGAGTTGACCAACAGCTGGGGATGATCCAAAGTAAATTCTCAATTTCGAAGTCACAGATCATTAGAAATGCCAGTTTGCAGCCCCTCGGTTTTATAGACTGTTAAGTCTTTTCCATTGTGTATGATAATCTGGAAAGAGGTCCCAGGGGTGCCAGGCGACTGAAGGCAGAAAACAGCACCAAATTTTCTCTCTGATTCAGCACTAGGTATCTTTTCAAAGCTCTGTTTTCCGTATGTTGCCTGAGAACATCTGTGTGAGCTGTCACACCTGTTCCCGGTGATGCCTCCATCAACTAGTTTCCGCTGTTGTACCAGCCCTGTGCGAGGGTGGGTGGCCCAGTGCCTACCGCGTGTGAAATCACTCCCAGCTCTTACTTGTAGGCTCACTGGTGACACACTGGAGTGTGGTTTGAATCGACTTTCATATCTTAAAGTAGATTCATGTGGTTACTCATTTCTCGATCCCTCCTCATTCCTAAGAGCCAAACTGGAGTCATGGTCATGGAAGTCTGGGCGAGGAGACTGGGAAGAGGTATATGGCAGCCCCTGAGTTACTAATTTGTCCCATCACAAAGACTTGTAGGAGCAGAAGTAAACCAACATGTATCATAATATGGTCCATGTTCATCTTGATTACTTACAAATGACTATCGTAAACACAGGTAAATATACGATACGTGGCATCTAATACTGTTTTTTTGTTGGTATAGTTTGCTGCAGATACATATACTGCATCATTTCTTTTAATTAGGAGAAATGGTCATTGTAATCCTCATGAGCATAGGAAGAAAAGGAGGTTTAGAGAGACCGAAGTAATATGCCCATCTTTACATGGCTTGTCCAAGCAAAGCTGGGATCTAATCCTGGATTTGTGTGACCTGAAGTTTGAACTTGCACCAGGAAAGGAGGGAATAATCATTTCGTCCTTCCTGTATATCTGAAGCAGATTCCCTGCAGAATCCCAGAAAGGAGACAGGACAGGGGAAGGGTGGGGGAAAAATAATGAGGGGGGTGATGGAGGTAAGCTCCAGCTGACCATGTTAAGCTGGAAATAAGGTTAGCAGAAATATGGAGTGTGTGTGTGTGTGTGTGTGTGTGTGTGTGTGTGTTGGAACACGATGAACACATGGAGGCTGTGCAGGGCCGCTGTGCTAACTGGCATTGTGGGAAGTTGTCCTTGCTGGAACTGATCGCCAACCCCACACAGGCTTCTGTGACAGCTTCCTCAGGCCCCATCTGGAAGTGGCTTTGGTCTGGCTCTTCCTCCTATGAGCCAGTGGAAATGGCCAGTGTTCTTACAAAAGACTTGGAGGGGTGGGGGAGAAACAATCAGGCTGTGGCTTTGAACCTAATCACTGTGCACCATCTCGAGGAGTTTGTCCTCACAGTGAGTAGAAGTCTTCAAAAATTAATAGAACATTTTGACATTTCTATTTTTAGCAGTCAACAAATATTTATTTAGCCCTTTGTTGTACCAAGTACTGTTCCATGGACTGAGGGCACCTTTTGTAAGAGGACAGACATGACCTCAAGGAGTTTGTTTTAGGATTTATAATTTTAATATATTGGACTAATTTCCCCCCACTCCAGTCGCTCAAAAAATGTGTTTCCCCCCTGAATATCTGTCCCTGTTTTTAAGACATTTTTTTAAAAGTTCGCTTTCTAAAAAACAGGAAATATATTCAAGAGGTGTCAAACCTTTTTTATTTTACACTCCATCAGCTCCTGATAGATTGCTTCCTTATAGATCCTTCCAGAGATATTTTGCTACGTTTATAGACAATAAAATGAATGAAAATATCGTGCATGGAAAACAGTACACATCCTTTTTCTTTTTAATTGGGGTAAGATTGGCATAGAACATTGTATCAGTTGCAGGGGTACAACACAATCATTTGATTTATGTACGCACTGCAAGGTGATTGCTGTAAGAAGTCTAGTTACCACCTGTCCCTGCACAATTAACCCCCTTCACCCATTTCACCCACCCCCACCACCTTCCCCCTCTGATATCCACCCATCTCCTCTCTGTATTCTATGAGTTTTCTTTTGTCTGTTCATTTTTTTAAAAATAGTATTTTGCCCTTTTATGTATTTGTTTATTTTTAAGAAATCCCTGCACCCAATGTGGGGCTGAACTTAGAAGCCCAAGTTCAAGTCACATGCTGTACCGACTGAGCTGCCCAGGTGCCCCTACACAAATATCTGTTTATCACAAAAATACACGGAAGAAGAAAAATGATCTTTATAGCTGGTCCTCTATTGTCTGTGAGAAACAAAAGACTACAGATGTGTTCTTTGTTTACACAGATCACAGGCCGACATTTAGGAAGCTAATTTTAATTTAAATGCTTTAGTTTTTCTTATTTTGAGGCATGTTGTAATCTGGATCCAAATGATTTTGTGGGGCAAAGGCCCCAAGGGACCTTTGTTTCTGAGAATCGGGCAATGGTGAGTGCCCAGAACTCTCAGATAGGCTATTGGAACACCCCTTGTTTCCTTACTTAAAGCTTTACAATGGCCTTTCATTATCTGGAGAATCAGGTTGAAGTTCTGAATGTGACATGACCTCCATGACCTGACTCCTCCCCTCCTCCTTCCCTGACCCGTTTCCCTACCTTCCCTTTTACTTGATGCCTCAGACTTTATGTTCCAGGAACTACTTGGCCCTACACACTTTTGCAATTTTCACCTAAGTCTGGGAGGTGACTTTTTGTGAGGTCTCGTCTGGGATATCCTCGCTACCATCTCTGTCTGATTAACTCCCATTCATCCTTTATAACTCACCTTGGATGGCACCTCTGGAAGCCATTCCCCACCTCCCAAATGGTTGGTAGTTGGTACTGCAACGCTGGGTTGTCTTATACTCAACACCCCTGCCGCCAGCATTGGATTATAATTTCTTGTTGAGTGAATGTCTCCTCTGCCCTACCTCCTCAGCGTTCGGGTTCCTTAAGACTAAGAAATATGACCGCCATCTTTGTCTTCCCCATGTCTACCCCACACCACCAATCACTGTGCTGATTTGAGGATACGCAGCTTGCTGGGTGGCTGTGGGTTAGGCTTGGGGAGGGGCTAGATAGTTAGGAGACGATTGGAAGGATGTATAGAAGTGTCCTGTATCTGGGTGGGGTGCCAGTAATTTTGGATAGTAAGGATTAGAGAGACGGTAGTTAAGATACCGCTTGGAGGTCTAATTCCACAGTAGCTAGGCCAAAAAAGATAAAGGAATCAGAAAGACCTTCTAGAACTGGCAAACCCCAAAGTTCCAGTTGGAATGTTAATAGGGAAAAGTTCCTCCTTAGAAAAGCTGGTTTCCAGGTAGCCACCTGGGCCCATCATGCAGTCGCATCTGATTCCAAGAGAAAACACCAGGGCCCTATGTGGACGCCTGCATTCCGTTTCCATCTTACGTGCACCTGGTTTGAGTTTCTCCCCCAACTTGGCGCCCATCCAGCGCCGCTGTTAGTATGATACCTGGCCTGCTCCCCGTTCCTGCAGCGGGCTCCTACTTACAGTCTTCATTTGATCTAGGCTGCTCCTTAGCCACTGGATTAGGAAAAACCAAAAACCATGGGTATAAGGAAATGAAAGGTTAAGAAAAGAGAACAATAGAAAGAAACTCGAAACATTTCTCCAGGTGTAGCTCCCAGCAGATGTAAACACTGAGCTATTTAGAAGGTATGTGTTCTCTACAGAAAAGGTTACCTGTCCCTTAAATCTGGGCGTGGCTGGATCAGTCCCACTGTTTTTTCAAAGTAGGTATTGTGTTCTCTGTACATTGGCGTAAATTTAGAAATCAGTGTCTAGAACCACAAAGGATGCATTCAATCTTGCCGATTGTACTGATGACCCAGAATTATAAATGTTGATGGACAGTCAGGTCTACAATACAGCTGTGTGTGTGTGTGTGTGTGTGTGTGTGTGTGTCCAGATGAAAATCCACATTGGCACTTATTTGACCAATATGGAGATAAATTCTGGTTGAAGGAAAAATTACATAAAACAGAAACTTCCCTGGGTTCCTATCCATTTAACAGAGTTTTAAAATGATACCACGTTTGTATAGCCAGATCGTAATATTAGATACACCTAATAAATTTGGACAGGATTTTTAAAATAACGTATTAGTGGTTTGGGCCTTTTGGCTTGTGTTTCCTCATTGACAAAGGGCTCTAGGTTCTTCGAGGACCAGAAATTTGGGGGAGATTTAAAGTTTACAATCCATCCTGGCTCTTGAGTACCTAGACTGATTGATAAGTCTATATCACAAAATGCTGAGTTCCTGGTAGAGAAATACCTTAGACAGGTTACATACAATGACACAGTTAAAGCTATGCTGAAGCTGTAGACAGTTGAAGGATCATTTATGATGCCTCTGGTCATTGGCTATGCTGTAATATTTGGATCATCTTTGCTGGGGAATCTGCCCAAACATACTTTGCTCCCCACCGCTGTGGAGGAAATAATCAAGAAATACTGCTCTTGGTTAGTGTTTAACTCCTAATCTCTAGAACAACATTATGCAAGACAGAAGACATTGGATTGAAGTACATATGAAGGTTTAAGTAAGTATAAATACCATTATGATTGGTAAACATTCACTAAGCCAAACTTAATGTGACTTTCTTGTAGCAGAAAGGATTAATAGAACATCCACTTTAGAACTAGCATAACCATTTTTCCAGTTTTTAACTTGCCATCATTCTCTACCAAGACAAATATTTTCTAGAAGCAGCATTTGCCTTTTTTTCCTTAAACAAAAACATAGTATTGCATTTCAATGACTCTTTAAGCAATAAAATAGAATATTCTGTATATCAAAGCCATAATAGATGTATAATCAATATCAAAATTATCTCTTTAACATAAATATCTCTACTCTTCTCTGAACCGCTACAACAATATCTCTTTATATTTCCCTTTGAGTCCACAAGACATTCTGAAAAGGGTTTTGGAGCCAGACAAACAGAGTTTAAGTCCTGGCTCCCCTTATTTGCTAACTATGCGCTACTGGCTTTAGTGTATGCTGACCCGCAGTTTACCCATCTGCCCAGGTTTCATAGACCCTGCCCCCTTTATAGATTTGCAGCAAATGTTGGTTCTGTTTGTTTCCGTTAGAGATTCTCCCTGATTGTGAAAAGAGGCAGCCACCAGGAAAAAGGAAAGTGAGCCTATTTAAGGAAAAATGTGATGATGTTGATTGCATTATAGTGGATTTCATCAAAGTGGTGTGCAAATGACTGATGTTTGGGGAGTACTTATATTGAGTCAATATCCCCTGGGCTTGGAAATGAGGCAAAACTGCTGATAAATTTTAGCTTTGCCCTTATTAGCTTTGTGATCATGGGTAACCCTAACCTCAAACTCCTCATCTCTACAGTCATGATAACAACAGCAATTTATTAGTTGTTCTGGGAAGGAAATGAAAAACTTGAGTGTAAAATGAGAGGTTAAGAGTTTATCCACTTAGGGATGCCCGGGTGGCTCAGTGAATTGGGCATTCAACTCTTGATTTTGGCTCAGGTCGTGATCTCGGGGTCATGGGATCTAGCCCCATGTTGGGCTCTGCACTGAGCCTGCTTGGGATTCCCTTCCCCCCTCCACCTCTCCTTCTCCCTCTGTCCCTCTCCCTCAGTCCCATGCTCTGTCTCTAAAATAAAAAAAAAATAAAAAAAAAAGTTTGTCTACTTAGTAACAAGAGGATCCTCAATAAGATAAAATTTAAGTATATTCTTACTACAAAAGCATGTCTACACTATAACTCTACCACCATGTCCCATTGGATACAGATATACCCAAAGAGATACAGGAAGAAATGTAGGAAAATGTAAGCAGCTTAATTTGTTGGAATGGGTACTTATTCTTTGTAACTTTGATTTCCCTTCATGTTATTGGTGTCATTTTTGAAACATCTAAAATCACTCACTTCATCCTCCCACAAACAGTGCAAAGTATCTTCCTTGAGAAGCATTTCCTTAAAAATTCAAAGGATGCTGATAGTGTCTTTGGGACTTTATTTTTACAATCACATCATGGGAGAGAAACAGGAATTGGAATTCATAGGTTGTTTTGTTTTCTTAAGCCGTCTCGTGAACCAGAAGGGACTTAAGACGGTATTTGTGTGGAACATAATATAACTTCTCAGTAAAGGAAATCAGCACAGCCAGGACCTGAAAGAAACGACAGCTTTTTCACAATCATTCTATACAGGTTTTTGCTGGCCCCGCCACATCCTTCCCATTTTGGGTGTTCAGCTTCCTCAAAGTTGAAACAAATGACACCCCTCCTTGCTACATACACGGGGATAATTTATAAACTCTAATATGAAATTCACTAACACACGCCACCATAACCCTCTTGTGCCCATTGACTGGTTTCGACAACTACCAATGTACTCCACAAACTCGAAGTAAGAAAACACGATCCATGGAAAATCATGGAGTGGACTCCAATTTTCAGAGACGAGTAAGCTTCTTTTTTCTTGTCTTTTTTTAAAAATGTTTATTTATTTTTGAGGGAGAGAGAGACAGAGCATGAGTGGGGGAGGAGCAAAGACAGAGGGAGACACAGAATCTGAAGCAGGCTCCAGGCTATGAGCTGTCAGCACAGAGCCCGACGCGGGGCTCGAACTCATGAACCGCGAGATCATGACCTGAGCCGAAGTCGAAGCTCAACCAACTGAGCCACCCAAGTGCCCCAAGCTGCTGCTTTTCAAAGGAAATACAGCATTCCAATAGTCCGAGCTAAGGCTTTCTACATATCCCATAATCATGATTTGCTGAAAAGCGAAACTCTTTTTATCCAACTTAAACTTTGAGGATCTATTACATCAACAAGACTGCATTTTCTTCTTCTACTTTTTTTTTTTTTTTAACGGCCAAAGCTGAATCTACAAATTCTGTAAGCATTGGAAGCAGGAGTCAAAATAATGCTTGTTATTCTTTTGGCCTTCCTCTTTCTATAGGGAAGATGGGTAGAGTATGTTACTAAGAGTAGTAAGCTGATTAGTGAGACAGCCTTGCTCCTGTGCAGTGTTTGGTGATGCTTTTTTTTCATCTCTTATTGCTTCTGCATACCACTTCCTTTATTTAGGAAGAGAAAAATAAAGGCTAAATTGACAGTCTTGCTATTTTTTGAGTCCCTCTCTGTTTGACTTTAGAAATGACAAAAGGAAAAATTTTGCTCTCAGCTAAATCTTAATGTATTTTTCCATCACACGTCCTTTAGATTTAGAGCCTTCTCTGTTGAGTTCAATCCTGTTTATTTTTCACATACGTAATTTATTTATTTATTTATTTATTTATTTTAAATATTTTTATTTATTTCTAGGAGAGAGAGAGACAGCGTGAGCAGGGGAGGGTCAGAGAGAGAGGGAGATACAGACTCTGAAATAGGCTCCAGGCTCTGAGCCTGCAGTCAGCACAGAGCCCGACGCGGGGCTCGAACCCATGAACCGCGAGATCATGACCCAAGCGAAAGTCAGACGCTTAACTGACTAAGCCACCCAGGCGCCCCTCACATACGTAATTTAATCTGAGATCCCCCAGAAGTTTCAAGCTTCTGAGCTTTGCGCGAGGTTTCTCTCATCCTTCAGGATAGTGTGGAGGGAAGAATGCAGACTTTGGCATCCCGGCCTCGTCAGCTTGTCTGACCCTGGCCAAAATTACTTAACCAAACTGAGCCTCAGTTGATTTTGGCTTTAGGACATTAGAGAAAGTTTGGAAGGTGTTTGGGAATGTATTAAAAAGTAAGAATTGTATATTGGAAAGTTCTGATTCAATTACACTCCCCCAAATACACACACATATATATATGGATGTATATATATATGGAGAATAATGCATTTCATAGCATTGGCTATGACTTGCTAGTATATCTCTTCAAAGATGTTTGTAGAAGAGCCAGAAGAATCTGGGTGGCCTCTAAGGATGAAAGTCTTGGATGACTCCAAAAGACCCTAAAGGGTTAGGACATGTGAGTTCTTCAAACTCCATCCACTGGACCACATAAGAGAGGCCAGTCACCTAGATAGGCACATTACAGAATTATCTTCTAGATTCTAGCCTCTTGTCCTTGATTAGTTGTTTCACCCTAGACAAGTCACTTCATCTCTTAGAGCCTCGGTTTCCTTCTCCGTAAAATGAGGAAATTGGACTGGCTGGTCTCAGAAAAGGTTACCTGCATTGTTTTGCTTTAACTCTGGAGCCTGCGGTGGATGGAGCAAAAATTTTAGAGGCAGAAAGACTTAGGTTTCACGTACTTGGTGTATGATCTTGAGCAGTTACATTATCCAATGTGGCCTTCAATTTCCTCATACGTAAAATGGAGACAATACCAATGATTTACAAGATGATGGAGTAGGTAGCTCCCAGCTTGGCCATTGGTGATTCTATGACCATTTCCATCCGTCCCCCCTTTCCAGTAGGATTACTGGAACAATGACCTCTGGGCAATGAATTTCTCTCCTTGTCACAGTCACCGTGTCCACGTTTAGATGCCAACCACCACTCCTGCCGTGACTTAGTACAACTCTGGCCAACCGCCATAGGCAGTGGGTAGAGGTGATCTTTGTGCTGTGAAATTCTGACAAATTGAGGATATTGGGTACCGAGTACTAACATAGTATCCCCATTGGCCTGTCTGTTTTAATATAGCACACGTCTCCTTGCTTCTGGAGGGTATTTTGGGGGCATGCCTATCAATGCTGAGCTAGAGAAAGGCTAGTGTTGTACATGAACTGTGGGGGAGGGAAGGAGGCTCTCTGGAGCCAGACTACTGGGCTTCAAGTGCACCTTTGCAGATTCCTAGTGTATACAATTTGGAGGCAAATTATGTGATCACTCTGAATTTCAGTTTCTGGATTTGTAAAATGTGGAGGACAATAGTACTACCGTTGTAAGTAAATTATATGTAATGCCACTCCTGACACACATAAGAAGGTGCTCACTGAATGTGGTTTCGGTGACAGGATTTTGGTTTTGTTTTTTTGTTTTGTTATGTTTTGTTTTGAAGTGGATGATATTACAAGGAGTAAAAACTTGGAATGGTTACTTCAAGAATAACAGAACAACTTTGTAAGGTAGATCCCTAAAATGAGTGGGCAGAGGATGAGAGATGAGTGCAAGGAATGTAAGGGACCAATGTTTCTTTGAAGTCTCATGTTTTATTTTATAGATAAATGTAAATAGCACATTCCTACACATTCTATAACTTTCTTAAACTTAAAAAAATTTAATGTTGTATTTATTTTTGAGAGAGAGAGAGAGACAGAGGCAGAGAATCTGAAGCAGGCTCCAGGCTCTGAACTGTCAACACAGAACCTAATGTGGGCTCGAACCCACAAACTGAGGAATCATGACCTGAGCCGAAGCCAGACGCTTAACTGACTGAGCCACCCAGGCTCCCCACTTTCTTAAACTTTTTATTGAAATTTTGTATATAGAGAAAACTGCACTTAGTATTAGTAGAATTGATCCCTGAACTCTCAAACTGATCCTTCCCTGGGTAACCACACAGGAACCCATGTTCGCCTAGCAGTCTGAAAAACCCCAGTCACTTCCAAGACTGATAACCATCCCCATGCCATAAATTACTTCTGCTGTCTTTGTGTCGCTGTGTGACTTCAAATTGCAGCCCAGTGCTTTTTATGCAAATGTTCAACTTCAGGCGATGTTTCCAGAAGAAATGCTATGCCTACTCTGTGGCCTTCTGTATTTGTAAAAACAGCTGCGAATGCCATGAGTGAGGGTAAGGGTAAGGGGTGGGGGTCTCCTCCCCACATATCCGGGGTACATCTCAAGAGTCTTTCGCCCGTGTTCCTTCTCCTCTGAAAGTCTGTTTAGATGTTTCTCATATTTGCCGAAGAAGACTGTAAACAGAAGAACTACATGTCCCGCTCTGTATAAAATATTTGGCTTGCTATAGACAGGCACTTAGTTCCCAGAATTAGCAACCTGTATATACACCCTAGTACACGCAGCAACAAATGCAACTTACCAGTGACCTTCAGCTCCTTTGGGCCTGTCTTGGGTTGAAAATGGGGATTAAAATTAGACAAGAGCCTTAAACAGTCATGATTTTTATTTGGCTGCCTTTACAAGGAATCGGAGGGAATGCTCTACAACTTGCGAATGAATTTTTGACGTACGTCCAACTGGGTGTAGCCTGGTGCCTTGTTTTGAAGGTGAAGAAGGCACTGTGTCCTGGGCAAGATGAAAATTTGTCTAATGGATTTGTTAAGAGCTTCCCCCCCCCCCGCTGCCCCGCCCNACCCTGAGGTGAAATCCTTATCATGTAACAGAATGAAGCTGTAAACAAACACATCTAAACAAATAGATCACGAGAAAATGACAGGACTTAATGTTCATGTGCTGCAAATAACAATCTCCCAAGTTTCTAGAATCTAATAAAACGTCAGTCTTAAGGAAGTAGATTTTTGAATTGATAAACCTTTGAAAGCAGTCAACATGTTAAGGAAACCCAACCCGTGTATCTCAATGGTAAAATCCACTTGTGAAGGGTTATTTGCAATCTGTAGCCAGTAGGGGTTAGTCAGCTAGTTAATAGCTATGTGGAAGTCTTCAGGTGACATGGCAATATTTATTCGTAGAAGAAGACGCTTCATGGAATAATGTTTTCTTTTTGAATTCTTTTTTTTTTTTAATTCCAGTATGGTTAACATACATTGCTATATTAGTTTCAGTTGTACAATATAGCGATTCATCACTTCCATACATCACCCAGTGCTGATCTCAAGTGCTCTCCTTAGTCTCCATCTTCTATTTAATTCAGCCCCCAAGCTCCCCTCCACTGGTAACCATGAGTTTGTTCTCAGTAGCGAAGAGTCTGTTTCTTGGTTTATCTTTTTTTCTCTCTTTTTTCCCCTTTGCTCATTTGTTTTGTTTCTTAAATTCCACATGAGTGAAATCATTTGGTATTTGTCTTTCTCTGATTGACTTATTTCACTCAGTATTATACTCTCCACGTCCATCTTTGTCATTGCGAATGGTAAGATTTCACTCTTTTTTATGACTAATAATCCATCATATGAATGCATATGTTTTTTTATATAGTTTAATATATATATATCCATTCATCAATTGATAGGCACTTGGACTGCTTCTATAATTTGGCTTTGTAAATAATGCTGCTATAAACGTTGGGGTGCATAAATTAATGTGCTTGCCTTTTGGGGGTAAATACTCAGTAGCGCAATTAATACATCGTAAAGTAGTTCTGTTTTTCACTTTTTGAGGAACCTCCACACTGTTTTCCTCAGTGGCTGTGCCAACAGTGCGCATTCCCGCCAACAGTGCAAGAGGATTTCTTTTTCTCCACATCCTCACCAACACTTGTTTCTTGTGAAATAACGTTTTCTTAATGATCGTTACCAGTATGTGTAAGATTGTGTAGCATTTGGGTTTTGTTTTAACTTTTAGTTTTGCTCTTTATATTTGTATGCATTATATGGATCCATTCCAGTAGCCAGTGTTCAGTTTTTCACCAACTATAGAATAATAGCTTTAAGAGGAGAAAAAGGAAAGATTCACAAGGCAGATTACACTACGATGACTAATTTGGGGCCATTGGAAAATAAACAACTGGGTTCTTTGAATTTTTCCATACTTTTAAAATCTCTAAAACTTAAAGTTGCTTTATTTGGTGAAAAATAAAATCTCTCCTTACTGAGGCACAATGCTTGGTGCTTTAGAAGCTAAATTGTATTATCCCTATAAAGAGATGTTCGATAAAATCTCCTGTGAAAGCCAGGGGTTCTCAACCTGGCTACACCTTAAGATTATATAGACGGTTGAAAAACATTAATGTCTGTGAACAGACACTTCTCCAAACAGGACATCCAGATGGCCAACAGACACATGGAATGATGCTCAGCGTCCCTCATCATCAGGGAAATGCAGATCAAAACCACACTGAGATACCACCTCATGTCGGTCAGAGTGGCTAAAATGAGCAAATCAGGAGACTCTAGATGCTGGCAAGGATGTGGAGAAACGGGCACCCTCCTACACTGTTGGTGGGAATGTAAACTGGTGCAGCCCCTCTGGAAAACAGTGTGGAGGTTCCTCAAAAAATTAACAATAGAACTCCCCTATGACCCAACAATAGCACTGCTAGGAACTTACCCAAGGGATACAGAAATGCTGATGCATAGGGGCACATGTACTCCAATGTTCATAGCAGCACTCTCCACAATAGCCAAATCATGGAAAGAGCCTAAGTGTCCATCAATGGACGAATGGATCAAGAAGATGTGGTTTATCTATACAATGGAATACCACATGGCAATGAGAAAGAATGAAATCTGGCTATGTGTAGCAATGTGGACGGAACTTGAGGGTGTTATGCTGAGTGAAATAAGTCAGGCAGAGAAGGACAGATACCATATGTTTGCACCTATAGGAGGATTAGGAGGAAGTTAATGGAGGACCATGGGGGAGGAAAGGGGGAAAAATAGTTGGGGAGAGGGAGGGAGGCAAACCATGAGGGACTCTTGAATACTGAGAACAAACTGAGGTCTGATGGGGTGGGGGAGAGGGGAAGGAGGGTGATGGGCATGGAGGAGGGCACTTGTGGGGATGAGCACTGGGTGTTCTATGGAAACCAACTTGACAATAAACTATATTAAAAAAAAAAACATTAATGTCTGAGCCGTACCCCTGACTGGTGAAAACAGAAGACCAATTTAGGAATTCCCCCAAGGCTGTCAGGAGAGCCAGGTGTGTGTGGACAGTGACACAGGATGAGGGGGACAGTGTGAAAGACGAGGTCTGGAAACCCAGTTGTACAAACTACATGTTGACTGGGCCAGGCAGATGATATGTGTGAGTGAAGCATGGTGGGGATTGAGGCAATAGGAGAGTCCCTGGCTTCTTAAAGCCCCAGTGAACTGCTGTCAAGGGACACTGGCAATCTAAACTTCTCTGGGGAAATTTTTTTTCTCAGTGTTCAACCCACACTTCCGTGAGGGTCGAACCAAACAGGCTTACGATCACATGCGGCTTGTGAGCCGCCAGTCTGCTACTTGTAGTCTGGGGACAAGATTGCAACAATCCTTTTGTGTCATGGTCAGTGTTCTGGTAGAGTCCTCGCCTGAATGTGATCTATAATGTAGTCTGAGCCAGGGTTTCGGTTCTGAGGGGCTCGCTGGGGCCAGCTGCTTGATTAGCATCCGTCCAAAGCAGAAAATTAAAAATGCTAGTTCAGAGTCAAGCTTTTGAGAGAAGAGATAAATGTTAAACTGGGTCCGGAGGGAACAGATGCAGCAGTAAAATGAGAAATGGAGTGAGGAGACAGAATTCTAGTAAGAGGTAGAATGAGCACCCACAGGAGAGATTTGGGATGCTGGCCAAGTGTGAATTTGCTTTCATTTGTTGGGAATGAGTGGTTGGTGGGTTAAGCATCTCAAAGTGGCATGAGAAAACAGACATAGGGCAGACAGTTCAAAGTAATCGACACCCCCCTCTTGAGTAGAGGGTTTGGGCTACTCATAAAAATATGAATAAGTATATAACTTCTGAATATACTAGGCCAACAGCTCCAAGAACATCTGGTTCATAGCTTTATCCTCAGCATCTACTCTAGAACATAGGAAGCATTCAGGAAAACCAAATAATTGAGTAAATTATCTTGAAACAAAATCAACAAAGTATTTAGCACATCCATACTCCTGGGCAATTCACTTACATTTCCTAGGCTCTAGTTTACAGGGCATGCCAATGAGAAAGAATATAGTAAAATGTTGAAACATACTAGAATTTCTAAAAGCCTTTTGAGTTTAAGATTCTGGTTTTTTTTAAGGGCGACTGGGTGGCTCAGTCTGTTGAGCATATGACTCCTGATTTTGGCTTAGGTCGTGATCCCAGGGTCATGGGATCGAGCCAAGTGTAGGGCTGTGCTGATTGTCCAGAACCTGCTTGGGATTCTCTCTCTCACTCTCTCTCTCTCTCTATGGATGGATAAATAAACATTCAAAACATAAAATAAAATAACATTCTGTTTTTCTTCCTTTCCTCATTTCATCTTTCCTTTTACAGCCAAAGATGAGTCCATTTGTTGGCAATTATCCAAGGTGAATGCAGCGATATTGTTTGAAGGATACTGTGTCATTGTTTCAGACTGCAGAGCTCTAGAAAACATCCACCTGAGGGGTGCCTGGGTGGCTCAGTTGGTTAAGCGTCCGACTTCGGCTCAGGTCATGATCTCACAGTTCGTGGGTTTGAGCCCCGCGTCGGGTTCTGTGCTGACAGCTAAGAGCTTGGAGCCTGTTTCGGTTTCTGTGTCCTCCCCCACTCATGCTCTGTCTCTCTCTGTCTCAAAAATAAAATAAACTATATAAAAAAAAAGAAAACATCCACCTGAAACGAAACAGGATCTCTTTTAGTAAGTTCTGTGTGTTACAAATCTTAGGTGATTAATGAACAACACTTTGTAAGCAAAACCAAAAATGTATCTTTTTGTGGCTAAACATGACTGTAATTAACAATGAGACAAAAAGGCTACAAGTTACTTAACAGTACATTTGCCACTTACTAGATAATTTTCCATATTTTGTTGTTGTGAAAGTGAATCACCACTGAACATCGCGCATTTCTTTTTCTTCTGTTGCTTTATTCTTGGAATATTCACAAGTACAATTATTAGGTCAGCAAAGCAGATAACCCTCAGAGGTATGTAAATAAACTTATTAAAAATATAAAAGCAGTACCATTAAAGAAAGTTTTATAAACTAAAAAAAGTATGGTCATTTTACATGCAAATATCTGTACATGATTTTACTAACAGTGGACAATTTTGTGTTCTCAATGAGGGGCAGTTTCACCCTCCAGGGGAGATTCGGCAATATCTGAAAACATATTGGGTTGTCACGAGGCGTAGGCGGGGGAAGGGGAGTCGGAGAGGGTGGTCCAGGGGTGGGGACTGCTTTGTGGCATCCAGTGGGTAAAGGCCAGGGATGCTGCTATATATACATCCTCCAGTGCGCAAGCAAGCCCCCACAGCGATTATCCACCCCAGTAGTGCCTAAGTTGGTAAACTTGCCTCTGGTTATAGTAAAGAAGCAATCTCTTCCACAGCTACCCTGTCCCTGTGACTTTCAAAGAGAGATTATGTTTTCAACCATTTATTTGGTTAAGTTTGCCAGGCACCGTGCTAATAAGCACAGCACGTACATTATCTTATTTGCCGTTAACAAAGCCCCGTGAGGTTTTGAAGATTAGTAGGTGATCTCTTATAGTGATTACATAACTGTTCAAGGTCACATGGCCAGTAATAGCAGAGATAAGGATTTGAAATGTTGACTCTCTGACCTGGGAGCCTGTGATATTAATCATTATATATAAATAATGTCAAAACAAACACCTTCATATATAAACACTTAAAAATTTATTTCCTTAGCTTATTTTGAAGCTATTGATGTCAAGGGCCAAAGGGAATGGAAGGGTGTAGTGACTTTCTCTACATATTTCCGAATTGATTGCCAGAGTCGTGCCCATTTGCAGGACCACCATTAACTTGTGAGAAAGCCCTTGTCTATATATTGACATTAGCCTTGACTTTTGACATTTAGAAACAAAATTCCTTGTTCAATAAGTTGAAAAGTATATATCTGAGCTTAAATAATAAGCAATTGCTGGAATTGTTACCACAGGGAGGTCTTTCAACCGGAGGACCACACTGTGTAATAACAATAAGGAGAAAGTCAAGTCAATATAAATAAAGCTTGCATTTCAAAGAACCATATTCATTTATTCAACAAATGCAGTTATTTGACTAACAGTGGCTAAGCTCCAAGAAAAACAGTCTTGCTGACTCTGTAAACGTATCTCAAATCTTTTGTTTAAGTAAGCCTATGAAGAGCAAATGAGAGAATTGCATTTTATAGTTTAAAATGGCTTCTCTGATAATATTGCTGTATTCTTTTTGCCCCCATCCTAGAAATAATGCGAAATGGACCCTTCCCAGGATACTTAGGAATTGAGGGTAGACTTTATCCATAACACCTCATAACTACCCTCCCAGAATCCTGCACGATAATAATCATAATCATAACAGCAGTAGTAATAACACAGTCATCAATGACTATATATTTTTTTATTTAAAAAAACTTTTAAGTTGATTTATTTATCTTGAGAGAGACAGAGACAGCAAGAGTGGGCGAGGGGCAGAGAGAAAGGGGGACAGAAAATCCCAAGCAGGATTTACACACTGTCATTATGAATGGGGCCCAAACTCATGAAACTGTGACAAAATGACCTGAGTCGAAACCAAGAGTCGGATGCTTAACTGACTGAGCCATCCAGGCACCCCCAGTAGAGTATTTTTAAAACAGCACTATTTCCCATTAGTGGATCTGGAAATCACTCGAGTAGGTTTTGAGCAGAATTTTTAATATGGGAAAATCACATAAAATAAACAAGTGCCTTACATGTAATAAGCCTAAGTAATTTGTGAAATTTTTGTTTACTTGACATGCATGTGTGTGCATATGATGATATATAATTGTTTTGGGACACCTGGGTGGCTTAGTCGATTAAGCGTTTGACTCCTTCTTTCTGCTCGGGTCATGATCTCATGGTTGTGAGTTTGAGCCCCCCTTAGGGCTCTGCGCTGACATCTCAGATTCTGCTTGGGATTCTTTCTCCCCCTCCCTGGCTTGTGCTCTCTCTCTCTTTCTCTCTCTGAAAATGAACTTTAAAAATAAACAGATGAATAGAAGAGAAGAGAAGAGAAAATAAAAAATTGTTTGTTCCATACATTGCAGTCTAAAAGGTTGGAAAATTAGAGTGCCTGGGTGGCTCAGTGTGTCAGGCATCTGAATTTGGCTCAGGTCATGATCTCATGGTTTGTGGCCCGCATCGGGCTCTGTGCTGACAGCTGAGAGCCTGGACCCTGCTTTGGATTCTGTGTCTCCCATTCTCTCTGTCCCTGCCCACTCACACGGTCTCTCTCTCAAAAATAAATAAACATTAAAAAAAAAAGACAGCAGTCATTAATTGTAAATGTCACCATCTTATCTCTAGGATAAGGAATGTGTTTCTGAGGAAGAGTCAGATTGTGATGTAGAATCTGGATGAAAAGGAGAGGAAAAAATAATCTTTTTAAAAAAATGTAATCATGTAAAGGAGGGTAGGGACTTTTTCTTATGGCAATGTGTCCTTCACACTTTTCTGCTGTAGTTATTTAATCAAAATAGACTCATAAAAATCACATCCATGTAGAGGCACCTGGGCAGCTCAGTTGGTTGAGCATTCAACTTTGGCTTGGGTCATGATCTTGTATTTCGTGGGTTTGAGCCCTGTATTAGGCTCTGTGGGGACAGCTCGGAGCCTGGAGCCTGCTTCAGTTTCTGTGTCTTCTTCTCTCTCTCTGCCCCTCCCCGACTCGCACTATGTCTCTCTCTCTCTCAAAAAAAAAAAGGTAATAAAAACAAATAAATAATACTTAAAAAATCACATCCATGGCAGCTAATCTTGTTGACACAAGTAAATATACCAGATTATCTCCTTGTTTTCTGGGCTGGCCTCCCCCAGCCCCCAACTCAACTGAGGCGAGTTTTATTCTGAAATCTTTTCAAATGTGTACTAAGGACAAAATAAAGAAGCTTCTTTGGGGAACGGCAAGGGCTAAAGTTGTTTTTAAAGTAATAAATGCAAATCAAAGCAATAGGAAAAAGTATTGCTTAATAAGTGGTGTTTTTCTTGACTACTCAATATTTATAAGCGAACTTTTCAAGTTTGGCAGCAAGAAAAAGACTCTGTTATAGTGAACCCTTAGGGGTGAGGATTCATGCTATTTACAGGAAAGGCTGGGTGTAATTTAATTTTAGCCGGGAGACTTTGGTACAATTCTTAATTCAGAGCATCATATAATTATCATGTGACATCAGGGCAGAAGAACAGAGCTTTTTTTCTTCTGGAAATGCACATTTCTATTAATGTTTTTAAAGAGGAGACGTTTATATGCTTAATCCAATTAAACTTCTTGAAAAGTTTTGGTCTTGCCCAGTTTTTTTTTTCTTATGAAAAAATACTTATCATCCTGAGTAAGTTTTTTGTCTAGTTAGGATGTGTATTAGTTTTCTTTTTTCTTTTCTTTTTTTTTTTTTAAATGTTTATTTATCTTTGAGAGAGAGAGAGAGACAGAGTGCAAGCGGGGAGGGGCAGAGAGAGAGGGAGACACAGAATCTGAAGTAGGCTCCAGGCTCTGAGCTGTCAACCCAGAGCCCGATGCAGGGCTAAAACCCACACGTGGTGAGATGATGACCTGAGCCGAAGTCGGACACTTAACTGACTGAGCCACCCAGGAACTCAAGGATGTGTATTAGTTTTCTATTTGCCATTGTAGCAGTCTACCACAGACTTAGCAGCTTAAACAACAGGAATGTATTACCATACAGTTCTGGAGGACTGAATTCTAACACAGTGTTACTAGACTAAAAGCAAAGCATTGACTGGGCTCCACTGCTTTCTGTAGGGCCTAGGCCTTTTTCAGCTTCTAATGACCCATGTTTCTTAGCCCCATTCTCCACCTTCAAACAGTAAACAAAAAAAGACCAACTCTTTACCCCCGCTCTTCCACTGTTGTGATTGCATTGCATTGGCCTGGATAATTCAGAATAATCTTCCTCTTTTAAGGTCAGCTGGTAAGCAAACTGAATTCTCTTTTGCCCTGTAACATAACAGATTATCAGGTTCCAGAGATTAGGATTCGCGCTTCTTTAAATGTATATCAAGGGGAGAGGCGTTATTCTGCCTACCAGATCTTGTAGGAAAGGACTGTTACAGTTTGGGTACATGTGTACATAGGAAAAAATATTGCTTAATAAATAGTGTTTTTATTAAAACCTAATGAAATCAAAAATCATATTCAGACCGCATTACCTACTGATGAAAATTGCTGGAGCTCTTATGAAGCAAAATATTTCTTCCTTGCTTATATTTGCATTTGATTCCCATATGCTTATTTTCCGATAATGGAAATGCTGGGGTAAAACTATTGTATAGGAGTAGACAAAATTTATTGAGATGGAGAGGGTTATTTAAAACAGTTTAGCACAGTATTTCTCAAAAGGGACAGTTTTGCCCACTCTCCCCCCCACCCGGGAGATTTGGCAACATCTGAAGATGTTGTTAATTGTCACAATCGGGGGCCGTGTACTACTGGCATCTGGTAGGTGGAATCCAGGGATGCTGCTAAATATCGTACAATGCACGGGAGAGGCCCTACAACAATGAATTATCCAGCCTTAAGTGTTGACAATGCCAAGGTGGAAAAGCTCTGGCTTAGCAAGATGGCAGCCTCTAAAGCTGTCCTCTCCTTTTTAAAAGGCTCCTTACTTTTCAAAGGTGAATTGGTAACTAATTGGGTAGTGGGTTAGCAACTAAATGTCTGGCCAAAAGAACACTTGAAAGAAATAGAGAAGATGGGTAGGTCAGTGCACACCAATCTTCCTAGGAAAATCCCAAAGCTCACAACTTCCAGCTTGGGGTCAACTGTTCATCTTCTTTGGGTGACCGGGGATCATGTCTCGTATCTCTCTCTGTTCCCAGGGCCTCCCACAATGCTTGGCAACACCAAATGCTCAAGAAGCACTTTAACAATTAAAAAGGATAGTGTGGGGGCGCGTGGGTGGCTTAGTTGGTCTGACTTTGGCTCAGGTCATGATCTCACTGTTCGTGGGTTCAAGCCCCTCATCGGGCTCTGTGCTGACAGCTAGCTCAGAGCCTGGAGCCTGCTTCAGATTCTATTATCTCTTTCTCTCTCTGACCCTCCCCTGCTCATGCTGTCTCTCTCTCTCTCTCTCTCAGAAATAAAACATTAAAAAAAAAGGATAGTGTGTTAAGGGATTTGTTCGGGTTTATATGTAGTAAACCAGTTATTTCCCTTCTGTGTGCCTAACACTGCAACTTCATATAAGAGCAACCCCAGAATTGCTTTCATTTATTAGTGCTTAGCACCTAGGGCAGCCTGTTTTCTGAGTTTTTATTTTAAGATAGAAGTCATATGGAAAGTTCTAAGAAACTGTAATATTAGGATTGAAAGTTAATTCAGTTAAAGGCCATTGAGAACCCAAAACTCCTCAACTTATCCATCTGCATTACGGTTTCATGCCACGGTATTTCTTAAACTCTATTTTGTGGGCTTGGGAACACGTTATGAAAAAAATATGTATGTATATATTTTTTTACTAGCAGCAAGGCAGAATTCATACCATAAGCTTCAACTACTCATACCATAAGCTTCTGAGGTCTTGCACCAATGATAGGAAATCTAATGTGAAAGATAACGTAGTGAAAAAGTAAACATACCGTAGAGGCTTCGCTGATGAAATCGACACTCTTCTCTCTTGGTTCTCATTTCTGCTTTTCTTCTTTGTCAACATTGCAGGTGTCCCTGGCTCCATGCCAAATGCATCGTGGACCGGGAACCTCAGGGCCATAAAGTGGATTGACATGGAAGATAAACACGGAGGCTGCCATGGTGAGGCACTCACTTGACACTTTGACGCCACACTGCTTGTTGGTGTTGGCATAGAGGTAGTTGTGGAATACAGGGGTTCTCATGGGGAGAACTACTTGAACTACTTATATACTTAAAAACAATCTGAGTTCTCAGAGTAGCTAGAGGCTTCAAGACAAGGTCCTTGACAAGTAAACTTAGGTATCTCACTGATGTGCTCCAGCTCATGATTACCGAAGGGGGTTTAGAGTTCGGCTCAACTTATAATGGTGTTTTCTTGCTAGTGTCTGCTTTCTTCTTCTTACTTATTCCTCTTTCTGTTCCTTTTGGGAGTGCAGTGGTTAGGAGGGGAAAGTGGTCAGGATGAGAAGTGATGTCATGTCGTCACCACATAGCAAGCTGGATCCCCCGCCCCTCACAGCGGCCCCTGCCCCCCNAATGGACAAGAACAAGAAAATTTAAGTAGTTTTCATTTCTATAGAACTTTATTTTTTTAAGTTTTTATTTATTTTTGAGAGAGAGAGAAAGAGAGTAGGGAGGGGCAGAGAGAGAGGGAGAGAGAGAACCCCAAGCACCCCCCATGCTGCCAGCACAGAGCCCAACTTGAGGCTCCAACCCGAGAACCGTGAGATCATGACCTGAGCCGAAACCAAAAGTTGAATGCTTAACCAACTGAGCCACCCAGGCACCCCTTCTATAGAACTTTATAAAGAAGGGTTTTTATAAGCCCTGGTATACATTCCATTCAAACTATGTCTGGTAGCTAGTAAGCATGGCATTCATTAACTAGGCTAACATAACAAAGTATCAGAGACCCGGTGGCTTAAATAGAATTTATTGTTTCAGAGCTCTGCAGGTTAGAAGTTGGAGATCAAGATGGCTGTAGATTTGGTTTCTTCTGAGAGGCTTAGAGATGCCACCTTCTTCCCCTGTCCTCACACGGCCTTCTTTCTGTGTGCATCTCTGTCCTAATCTCTTTTTATATTGACACCACCAAATGTGACCTCATTTTAACTTGATTTCCTCTTTAAAGGCTCTGTCTCAAATACAGTCCCAGTCTGGGTTACTGGAGGGCAAGGACTTCAACATATAAATTTGGGGAGGGGGACAATTCCACCAATACAGAAGGCAATAAAAATGTCTATTGTGAATGAGTGAGTGAGTGAGTGTGAGGTTTTGACCTTTCCTCTCTGTGGTGACAGAACTTTACCTCCCTTACTCTTCCACACAGTCTCCACCGACATCTAATGTTTCACAGGAAGACCTCCAAATGGCCTCCTCTCTGCAGCTGTCCATTACCCCCGCCCCCTTCTCGTGTCTTCCTGCCCGTCCCCTCCCGCCAAAGATGGCGACACCCTCATGTCACCATTCACTCTGCTCTTCGGCATCTTCATATCTTTCCCTCAATCAACCATTTTCCCCACAAGACAGCTCCTGTCACCTGCCTGCATCCTCATCACCGTCTGGCCTCCTTGGAGCAGGAGGAGTGTGGGGAGAAGATTGCTTTGCTCTTTGATCTCCTGGGTCTTCTTTAGAAAAGAGACCATCAGCATGAGTTGAGGTCCCAATATTTGGGATGGGCTGCCTTCTCCACAGCCCTCCTACAACCCCGTCACCCTCCCTGTGGGACCGCTGTGGTCACCTGATGTGCTTCTCCACCTCCTCGCCAGCTGTAACACTGGAAGACTTCAGCCTCCACAGCAGGGACCCGTGTGACGTCATTACTTTGCGAGTCACCTCCACCACAGAAGCTCCTGTTCCACTGTGCATCAGCCACCAGCCCTGCCCCTCCCTAGAGCCTTCCCATCATTCCCCTTGTCCTCGCCTGTATCCGGGCCCTACCCCATAGAGCAGGTATAAGCTGGTGAGGGTTCCATTTTTATGGGGACCTTTACTTACCACATGACAGGCGGGCCCATGAGAGGAGCTCCGAGCCAGGAACCTACAGAGGGTACACAGTTCGGGTAGCCCGAGCTTCTCCGACAAATGTCTCATTTTTCTTCTCTTAGTGCCTGTTATGCCAGTGAACAATCTGAAAGCCTTATATGGTTCTGAACATAAAAGTAGTTTGTCCCCCACAGCACTAGATGGGGAAAAGAAAAAGACATAACCCAGAGGAGGCAGAATAGCACATGCCAGACCAGCAAGTCCAGAGTACAGTCCAGACCTTTCCCCGTCAGTTGCGAGGAATGGATTTGTTCTAAGTGTGGATGTATATCCACTTTATAGGCCCTTAGAATCACAGAGACCACTCTAGCTCTATGGTCTTGAACTTGGGAGTTCCCATCTCTGATTACAATTTCTTGTTACTCTGCTAGTTTTCTTCACCGACTTACAAACGTTATATCTTACTGTCTTTCTTCCCAGAATGGAATTGAAGCTTCAAGAGGGCTAGGATTTTTTACCAATTTGTTCATTGCTATATCCCACACCTAAAAGATGTTGTGTGAAATGTCTTTGCTTTATTATTATTTTTTTAAGTTTACGTATTTCTTTTGAGAATGGGAGGGAGGAGTAGAGAGAGAGAGAGGGAGAGAGAGACTCCCAAGCAGTGTGGAGCCCAGTGTGGGCTCCACCCACGAACTTCGAGACCATGACCTGAGTCGAAATCAAGAGTCGGTTATGTAACCAATGGAGCCATCTGAGTGTCCCACGTGTTTGCTTTTTTAAAATTGGGATTGCCTGGGGTGCCCGGGTGGCTTAGTCGGTTAAGCGTCCGACTTTCGCTCAGGTCATGATCTCGCGGTTCGTGGGTTCGAGCCCCGCGTCGGGCTCTGTGCTGACTGCCAGCTTGGAGCCTGGTGCCTGTTTCAGTCTGTGACTCCCTCTCTCTCTGACCCTCCCCTGCTCACGCTGTCTCTCTCTCTCTCTCCTAGAAATAAATAAAAATATTAAAAAAATAAAATAAAATTGGGATTGCCAGAGTTTCAGTAGTCTCAGCTTCCTCTTCCTGCTCGCATCCTTCTGAGGACCCCTTGTCCATCGTGTGTACTGGGTCGGCTGTCTCGTGTTCTCAAGAACAGCATTTGACCCTACAGGGACAATTCACACATATAATAACTACCACCATCCGCTTTTTGCCATTTGTGTTTCCCTGAACAGAGAGCATTGCTGGAGATTGTTCCAGAACTGTCCCAAACTCACCCTTGATGGAGGGGTCAGGGGTGGCCAGACCCTCCTGGCTGCCTTCGTATTCTTTTATTTACCCTATCATTTTCCTGGTACCCTTCCCAATGGACTTCTTTTCATCTTTCCTGCTTGCTTTAAACTCTCACTCTTATGCTAAAACAGACTTTCCAGACTCAATAGGTAACAGTTTCAACTTGAGGGAGAACTTTCAAGACACGTGACCAAAGTCCCCTTACCGGATTGCCACACCATCCCATTCCTCCACCTCAGAGTATTTTGGACATACTCTTCTCATTGTTCCTTCCTGTTTCGAGAAGGAAAAGTTACCTGTCCTCACAACCGGGTGACCACCTGGGGTCTCAGTTATGTGCCGGTTCCCCTAAATGGTCCCCTTGCTCTCTTGCGTTCCAGTGGTGCCCTCGTGCTGGCTGTTTTGCTTCTCTGCCCGCGTGTCATGATCGCCTCTAGCCTGAAGACCACATTGTCTGTGAGCCTCTACTTCACGCTCCCTGAAATGGTCTCTCCTGTTCATTTCACTTTCTTTTTATTTTGTTGTGTTTTTTAATGTTTATTTTTCAGAGAGAGAGAGAGAGACAGAGTGTGAATAGGGGAGATACAGAGAGATACAGAGATAGAGCACAAACAGGGGAGGGGCAGAGATAGAGAGAGAGAGAAGGAGGCCCAGAATTCAAAGCAGGCTCCGGGCTCTGAGCTGTCAGCACAGAGCTCAACGCAGGGCTCCAACCCACAAACTGTGAGATCATGACCTGAGCTGAAGTCAGATGCTTAACCGACTGAGCCACCCAGGCGCCCCTTCTGTTCACTTCATTTTCTTAAGCATGGGCGTACTGCGTCTGCATTCAGTTCTCACTCCCCAGTTATCTCTGCCTTCCCACAACTCTGGCTTCTCTCCATCGATTTCCACTCTCTATTGTACTTCCTGCCAGCTGCATTAAATTAATCTCGATTAATAACATTAATCCTGCCAGCCCTTCTCTGTTCTGTTTCGAATACACTTCTTTCCCACTCATGGCAACGCCATGAACTTGGAACCAACTCTCTAGTTTACATTAAGTTATTATTGTGGCCTCAGGATGGGTTTCTAACTGTATTCTGTAAAATTAATGCTGCTGAAGCCCATCTCACCATTTGATCCTTCCATTCAAAAATCTTCAAAGACTCTCCCTATTTATGGGATAAAAAAGGCCCAGCCCTTTAGTTTAACTCAGTCAACCATAGTCATTCCACTGCATGCCAAGAAACTTCTAGAAAAGAGGTTCAACTTCCTACCATTCTTTTTCTAACCTACTTGCCAACCAAATTCTCTATTGTAGCAGAAAATTCCCTTCTCTGCACATTTTCCCCAAATGAAGCCACCATCCATGCCCCTGATGCCTGCCCCCCTCCCCCCCCCCCAAGTTCTG